>NW_028258406.1:17581018-17884259 GCF_053883595.1 Heterocephalus glaber | reverse complement strand
AGGCAGTTTGTTCTTTTGTTGTTGAATTGTTGCTATCTGTTTTTGTAAAGGGTGTTGGGACACATCCATAGTTGGGCATTTAATTTTTTTTATAATGGCTGATTTTACAGTACAACAAAATTGCTGAGTAGTTGCAATAGAAGCTGAATGGCCACAAAACCATTTTATAGAAAGGATTTTCCAACACCCAATCTAAAGCATTCTATTTCCATTGCTTCATTCCTTAGGAAATCTGCTAAGTTGTTCTCTCCCTGGCACTTGTCCTTTTTCCTCCTTCTTATCCTTATTCCCAAATAAGAAGACTTAGTCTGTTGGTCAAGGCTATAAAGAAAGATAGAATTGAGGGGCTGAGAGAAGGAACATGGCTATTAGTGGAAGGATAGTATTTCAAGGCTGTTAGATAAAAACATGAAACTTGGATCTACAATGTTTATTTTTTAAATACTAATATTTATCCAGTGCTTTTAATCTGCCAAGTACTGCAAGGTAATTTCTATGTATAATAACATTTAATCATCAGAACAAATCTCTGAGCTAGTCGCTCTTATTATTTACGACATTTTGAAAATGAGGGCATTAAGATTATTTCCCTGAAGCTGCACAGTAAGCAGTTGAGTAAAAATTTGGACTCAGGTCAGTCTAACCCCAAATTTAAGTTTAAATACTCAATCACCATGTTGAGTAGAAATGAATTAAATTTAGATATAGTGGCTGTTGGAGGAAGGACTGCATATTGGAAAATACTGGAAATAAATAAGGTAAATTTTAGTTAACCTTGAATGCTTGTTTATAGATTTTAGGCTTTGTATTCCTGAGGCTGGGCAACTTTCTAAAGAAAAGAGGTTTTATTTAGCTCACAGTTCTGAGGTTCAAGGGCATGACACTGACATTGGCTGGACTTTGGTGAGGACTTCATGGAAGATAGTACCATAATGGTGGAAATGCATGTAAGATGGAGAGATAGGAAGCCAGAGAGGCTGGGGAGTCTTATATAACAACCCTCTTGTAAGAAGTAACTCAGGAGTCCCACAAGATACACCTGATCCTTTCTGAGGGCAGTGTTCCCAGCAACCTAACAGTTTCTCACTAGCCCCACATCCTAAAGATCCCACCACTTCAACACTATGACACTGAGGACCAAGCTTCTAGTACCTGAATCTTTAGGGGACAAACCACATTTGAATCATAGCAAGCTTTATCTTGAGAGTAATGGAGAGAGAACTTATATGATAAAAATCAATCTAGAATTGTGAAGAACTGGAGGAATTCTCCATGAGAAGAGAAAAGACAGAGAGAGGATTTGGCAGAATGTTATAGTACTCTAATGCAATAATCAATGATGCTGTAAATTTTAATGTAGAGAATAAAAATCATAAATTTGTTTTCTCAGAGTAATGACCTCTAAGGATGGTTGTAGGTTAATTTTAGTAGAGAATGTAGGTTGTTCCTCTCATTTCTCTGTGTCCTTAGCTGAACTTTTCATCTACAAAGGAGAATACTGCGCAATGCACCATAATAAAAATGGGAAACAGGATACATCATTTCCCAGAGTTCCCTTTACTGTGATAAACTTATTTATGTCTTCTTGGGGGCTTCTTAATGTACAGAAAGACTAAGAACTTTAGTTTGAACTCTTTCAGTTACTAATACATTATAATCTTATTTCATTTTATGTGACACAGGACTTTACAATACTTTTCTTAGTTTTGCCAGATAAATGGAACAGAAAGGATCTTATTTATTTAGAAGATGTCTTGAGCTGGGAGAAAGTCATACTGTTGTTGCCACAACTGCTCAAGAGTACCTGTGTGTTTGAGAGATGGAGGCCAATATGTCCAGGAAGGCTCCTGTTGTTGGGAAAGGTCCAGCAACAAGACAGACATTTCAGGATTTTTAATGAAGAACATATAACAATTGTACCTAGTTGTTTGTATTTATCCAAATTTTATTTAAATAATAATACTTATAATACAGTTGGTGCACATGATTCATGGTAATTATAAAGTTTCTGCAAACACTAAATTAGTATCTAGCAAACCATTGTTCTGGGAGAAATACAGGGTTAAGGTTTTAGGAGGGCCTCTTTCTTCAACATCTTTATGAACTAATCAATATATAACCATGTTTTATGTGTGTTTCTGTGAAAAGACATCTTATTTAACATATATTATTGATTCATTATCAAATAACTCATGGCTGCTCCTAGGTCAGAGAGGGTGAGCCAGTCCCAGCACCCGGAAGGAAGTTCCCCCACTGCCATGCCAAGCTCGTAGGGCAGAGAAGCTGAGCCAGTCCCAGCACCTGGGAAGGAAGCTCCCCCACCACCATCCCAGGCTCCTAGGGCAGTGAAGCTCAGCTGGTCTCAGCACCCAGAAAGAAGTTCCCCACCTCCACCCCAGGCTTCTAGGGCAGAGAGGGTGAGCCGGTCCCAGCACCCAGAAGGAAGCTCTCCCATTGCCATCCCAAGCTCCTAGGGCAGAGAAGCTGAGCCACACAGGTGCCAGAAGCAACCCCCCCGCCGTGGAAATGAGAAGACACGTAAACAAGTCTCAAAATCTTCTGGATCACCTACAGGAACCTCAAAGGGAAATGAGATGGAACACTCTGATACTCAACCACCTGGACTCTCTGAACTGGCAACAAAAGAGGATCTGGGAAAAATGAAATCAGAAATAATTACTCTCATAACAGCAAAGATTTTGCTCATGGTGCAAGACATGATTAATAAATATAGAGAGGACACAGATAAAAAAAAATAGAGGATCTGAGGAACATGATGGAATCTCAACATAGGAAACAAATGGAATTCATAAAACAGATACAGATTTCCAAGAGATTAAAAACTCCATCGAAAGTCTGCACAGCAGAACGAACCAATGTGAGGATAGAATTTCACATATAGAAGATAAGATTGCAATTAGTGAGGAGGAAAAGAAAATTGCTTTAAAATTGCAAGGGAACACAAGAAATCAATCCAGCAGCTGCTAGACTATGCAAAGAAGATTAACATAAGACTGATTGGAGTAAATGAAGAAAGAGGAGAGAGTGAAGATAACATAAAAAACCTGTTCACAGAAGTGATGGCAGAAAACTTCCCAAGGAGGGGAAAAAAGCTTGACATACAGAGAAGTGAGGCATATAGGACTCCAGCTAGCCTTAATCAAAAAAAATCTACACAAAGGCATATAATAGTTAGGATTCCAGAAATCCAACAGAAGAACAGAATTCTACAAGCAGTGAGAGAAAAGAAACAAATCACAGACAAAGGAAAGCCCATCAGAATCACAGCAGACTTCTCAATGCAAACCCTCAAGGCAAGAAGAGCTTGGAATGATGTATTTCAAGCCCTAAAGGAAAACAGCCTCCAACCCAGATTGATGTACCCTGCAAAACTATCTTTCAAAATTGAGGGAGAAAGAAGATAGTTTCATGATAAAGAGCACCTCAGGAACTTCATGAATACCAAACCGGCACTCCAAAACCTTTTAGACAATACCCTAGGAAAAGACAATGAGGATCACAACCCCAGGAAACCCAGCAGAATGAACCCATTGGGCATGACAAATTAGACACAAAGGGGGAGAATCCAACAAAAAGAAAAAGTCATGACAAGGCTTTTAAAACTTTTAACTTCATCTCCCTGATGAGTGTATAATTCAATCTTATTATTGTACTGATTAGTATTTTTCTGATTCTAGAGTTGCACACCATTCCTTGTGCTATACTGGCTATTTATCATCTTCTTATGTCGACATTTTGGGTTGTCTATTAATGAGCTGTAAGAATTCTTTATATATTCTGGTCATAGGTTATATGCATTGTAAATATGGTCTGTTTAAGGACTACTTTCCATTTTAATGATGTCATTTCAAGTTCTAAATTTTGATGAAATCTCATTTATCAATTTTTTTCTTTTATACATCATGCTTTTTGTATCCTAGGTAGTTCTTGCCTACCCTGAATTCATAAATATTTTCCCTTATAATTTCTTCTTAAAGTTTCATACTTTTAGGCTTTCTTATTTAGGTTCATAGATCCCTTCAAGTTATTTTCATGTATGGAAAAAGAAAGGGTTAAGGTTAATTTGTTATATATGGATACCAGGTGTTCTAGTGCCATTTGCTGAAGACACTATCTCTTCCTCGGCTCTTGAATCGAGTTTATATTCTATAAAATGCTAATGTTAAATAACCTTTCAAAACTCAGTGGACCATATATGTGTGGTTCTATTTCTAGATTCTCTGTTTTAGTCAAATGATCTATATGTCTTTCCTTACACCAACACTGCCTTGATTACTGTAGCTTTAGAAGAAGTCTTAAAATTGGGTGCTAAAAGTCTTCCAACACTGTTTTTGTTTTTGTTTTTGTTTTTGGCTTTTCTGGGTCCTTTGTACTCCTACATAACTTTTAAATTTCAATATCCAATTCTTCATTTATAGCAAGTATGCACAGGCCTGAATTTTTATATATACCCTGTGTTTTCTAATCCTGCTAAATTCAAGTACAAGTTCTAGGGGCTCCTAGAGATTTCTTCATATTTTTCTCTGTAGATGAGCATTTCATCTACATATAAAGATTTTGCTTCTGCCATGCCAATCCTATCCTAGTTGTGTCATTTTATTGCCAGACTATTTTGGGTGGGGACTAGGTTTCAAAGTTTAATGGACAGATAAAGAGTAAGCATGTCTGCCCTTGTTCCCCACCTTAAGGAGAAAGCATTGTATCTTCTCCATCCATACAAGGCATTCTCGCTGGAAGTATGGAGTACATGTCTTTAATTTGTTGAGAAGTTTCTTTTCTACTTCTAGTCTCCTGATAGCTTTTACCATGAACAGCTGTAGAATTTGGTCCAATACTTTTCTCCAAACTAGTGACAGGATCATATGGCTTTTTCCTTTCCTCTGTTAAAATGACGACTTTTGGGGGTGGATCTTCCAATGCTGAACCAACACTGCCATCCCTAAAAGAAAACCACTTTCTACATCCTGCCAGATCTGACTTCCAATAGTTTGTTTTGTTAAACAAATTTTTATCTACGTTCATACTTTTTGCTTCTATTATCTTTATCCAGTTTTAGCATTAGCACAATGTTGAGTTCCTAAAATGAGGGGAGAAGTGTTCTTTCATTGTTCTGCTTTAATTGTTTGATATAATCTATCAGTTAAAATGTTTATGAGCCTGCTGTTGTCATATAGGTAGGTTTTCAAGCTAGGGATATACTTTCTTTAATAGGTGCTATTCAAATTTAGTATTTCCTCCAGAGTTAGTTTCATTAATTTGTCTTCTAAGTTACTTCTTAGAAGTTGTCAAATTCATTTCAAAAAAGATTTTTGTAATATGATTTCTATATCCTTTTAAATTCTGTAAAACCTGTGGTAATGTCTCCTAGATCTTAATATTGTAATTTTAAAAATGTATAACTGATATTGTGTAACAGGAAGAAAAGGTCTAAAAGAGCAGGGGAATTGGGAAGGGTAGGGGAAGGGAAAAGAGGGAAAGGAAAAAATGTGAGAAGAGGAAAAAAATGGAAACAAGGTTTTTCCAAATAGGGAAGGGTGGAGGGGGTGAAGGGAGGGCAAGAGAAGGGAAAAAAAAGTAAGAACCAAGAGACTTATCTAATGGCACAAGATCCCAATGATGAATGTAACTGTATTGTATACCTAAAATGTACCAATAAAGTTAATGGGGGGAAAAAAGGGACAAAATAAATAAATAAATAAATAAATCAGAACTCATGGCCAACAGCATCATAACTCATATCTGAACTTAATGTATTTTCACCATAATGTATATCAGTCACTTGGATTAGGAATATTAGACAGCACTTCAGTACTATGCTTGTGGAGTATTTTAAATAGTAAAATTGCAATAAAATAAGCACAAAAAATGAGGCACTAAGTAGACCACAAAAATATTATGAAACAGGCTATTCTTTTTATTAATGCATACTATTAATCAGAATAATGGGTTTAATTTTGGCATAATTATACTTGCATATAACATACTTTGATCGTCCTCCACTATTCTCCTTGCCTTTCCTTCCCTGCTTCTCCCATTCTCTTTCTTTTCTCTAATAGTCTCCTTTCTAATTTCATGATGAATGTCATCATTTTTGTGACAAAAGTTTAATTATGCTAATTTATGCTTACTACTCTGCCTTGACTTTTAGGGAGTAATCCAACCCTTTGCTTATCTTGTAAATCCAAAATCCTAAACAACAGCAAATTTCCTTTCACTAGGCCAGGTGTTAAATACAGCAGTCTGAGCATTGACTACTACCATGCTACTCGGGAGAACTTACTACACACTTTTGCCTTTCCTAAATTATTTATTACCAGAAGGGTAAGTAAAGCAGCAGTGGATTTTAATTTTGAGAGATGACTCTATTACAGGAATTTCAAGAACACAAGGAACTTTCCAAAAGTAATCTTGCTTGTCTCCCAAGACAGGACCACCAATTACACAGCTGGAAAGGGTGATAATGATTCATGCAGCCCAGGGATTTAGACCCAGGGATAGATAGGCCACAAAATCGAATCTGGGTTTTGCCTAAAACATCTGGCTCAGAGGCCTCTTGGCAAATTAAATTTTCATAGGTTAAAACCATAAAAATAGGAAGGATGAATCAGCTGGTTAGTTATAAAATTCAGTGCAATTTTGAAAACAATCAAAACTCCATCATTATATATTTTTGCCTCTCTTGAATAGTGAGAACATTTGAGATCATTTCAAATTTGAAAACAATTTTCAAACCTAGAACTGGGCCCTCATTTCCCTAAATCCAACATGCCCCGGTGCTAGTTCACAGTCCTATTCAGCACAGTGGTGACAGTGCCTTGTCCTTCACAGAGCTCACATTTATAATAAAGCCATTCCCATGATAATCCATTAATCCACTAATTTACAAATGGATTAAATCATTAGTGAGGCCAGAGCCCCAGTGACTGAATCACTTCTCCAAAACCTCACCTCTCAAAATCGCTATATTGGGGCAAAGAGGAGCTGCACTGGCATGCGGGCTCCCACCAGAGGCCCACTATTCCATCCGTGAGTGTGGGAAGATGCCAGGGAGCAGCTGTGTGGCCCAGACAATTATGGCTGCAGGTGGATCCCAGCCAGGAGTCCCCCCAACACCAGAGGCTCTGGCACATCCCTCCAGGCCAGGAGCCTGCCCAGAGAGTAGCTTCATAGGCATGCAGGCTCCCACCACATGCCTGCCATTCCATCAGTGAGTGCAGGCAGATTCTGGGAAGCAGCTGTGTGGCGTAGACCAGCATGGCTGCAGGCGGACCCCCCTGCCCCAACACCAGAGGGTCAGGCACACCCCTGAAGGCCAGGAGCCTGCCCAGAGAGGAGCTGCATGGATACGTGGGCTCCTGCCCCAGGCCCGCCATTCCATCCTTAAGTGCAGGCAGATCCTGGGAGCAGCTGTGTGGCCTGGACCAGCGCTGCTGGTGAATCCCAGCCAGGACTCCACCCCACCTGAGGGGCTCAGGCACACCCACCCAAGCCAAAGGTCCACCCAGAAAGGGGCTACATGGGCACATGGGCTTCAGCCAGAGGCTCGCCATACCATTGGCCACAGCCAGGGACCCGCCTGGAGAAGAGCTGTACAGGCACAGGAGCAATACCCAGAGGCTCACCCAATAACATTCATAAGTTTGAGGAGACCCTAGCCAAAGCCTGTGCAGACAACAGAAACTGGGGCACACAGCCCCCAACCAAAGGCCCTCAAGACAACAGCTACATAAGGCCCCAGTGAGAGGCATACCTAGATACCATCCCAAGTGTGCTCAGACCCCAGCCAGAAGCCCACCCAGACAACAGGTCAGCTCAGGGACCTACAAGGTCCCCACTCTGAATGCAGGAATTGGTTTACTGGTGAGCAGCAGAGTAAAGGCTGCTTGGTGGCTTGCTGAGATTTCATGACAACTGGGTGAACAAAAAGTTGCCTCAACAAAGACACAGCAGGCTGCATCTGTTGAAATGAGAAGACACATAAAAAAGTCCCAAAACCAGACTTCTAGATCACCTGAGGGAACCCCAAAGAACATTGAGATGGCAAAATCTCATACTCAACCACCTGGACTCCCTGAACTAGCAACGAAAGAGGATCTGGAAAAAATGAAAACAGAAATAATTTCTCAGATAACAGCAGAGATTGTGCCCATAGTACAAGACATGATTAATGAATGTAGAGATGAAAGAGATTAAAAAAAATAGAGGAGCTGAGGAATATGATGGAATCCCAACAGAGGAAACAAATGGAATCCATAAAACAGATGCAAACAGATTTCCAGGAGAATAAAAACTCCATTGAAAGATTATGCAGTAGAATGAGCCAATGCCAGGTTACAATTTCAGATATAGAATGCAGGATTGCAGTTAGTAACCAGGAAAAGAAAAATTTTTTAAAAATAGTAAGGGACCATGAGAAAGCAATCCAGCAGCTGCTAGACAATGCAAAGAAGAATAACATAAGACTGATAGGAGTCAAGGAGGAACAGGAGAGAGTGCAGATGACGTAAAAAACTCTTAACAGAAGTGATGGCAGAAAACTTCCCAAATAGGGGAAAAGAACTTGACATACAGATAAGTGAGGCATATAGGACTCCAACTAGCCTTGATCAAAAATATCTACACATAGGCATATAATTGTTAACATCCCAGAAACCCAACAGAAGAACAAAATTCTACAAGCAGTTAGAGAAAAGAAACAAATCACATACAAAGGAAAGCCCACCAGAATCACAGCAGACTTCTAAACACAAACCCACAAGAAGAGCATGGGGCAATGTATTTCAAGCCCTAAAGCCAAACAGCCTCCAACCCAGAATGATGTACCCTGCAAAACTATCTTTCAAAATTGAGGGAGAAATAAGATACTTTCATGATAAAGAGCACCTTAGGAACTTCACGAATACAAAACCAGCACTCCAAAAAATTTTAAACAATATCCAAGGAAAAGACAATGAGGATCACAACCCCAGGAAGCCCAGCAGAATGAATCCATTGGGCAGAGCAAGAAATTAAACACAAAGGGGGAGAATCCAACAAAAAGAAAAAGTCATGACAAGGATAAGTCAATACATATCAGTTATAACCATCAATGTTAATGGTCTCAATTCACCCATCAAAAGAAATAGACTGGCAGAATGGGTCAAGAAGCAAGATCCAACAATATGCTGCATACAAGAAATATACTTAATTCAAAAAGAAACTCATAGACTGAAAGTTAAAGGGTGAAAACAATACTCCATGCAACAGGAACCTGAAAAAAAAGGAGGAGTAGCTATCCTCTTTGCAGAAGAAGTGGATTTCAAATCAACACTGATTAAGAGAGACAAAGAAGAACACTACATCCTTGTATAGGGAACAATCCAAGAGGAAGAGATGACAATCATAAACATATATGCACCAAACACTAGTGCACCCAACTATATAAAACAAATTCTAATGGACATGAAAAGTCATATATTTACTAATACAATAGCAGTGGGGGACCTCAATACCCCACTGTCACAAATAGATAGATCAACTAGGCAAAAAATAAAAAAAGAAATACTGGAACTCAATCAAACTCTTGAACAAATGAACATAACAGGTGTTTATAGAGTCTTCCATCCCACAAAATCAGAATACACATTCTTTTCAGCTGCACACAGGTTGTTCTCCACAATAGGCCACATCCTCACTCAGAGAACATGTTTAAGTTAGTGCAAAGGAACTGAAGTTATCCCCCTATATTATCAGATAATAGTGTGATGAAATTGGACATCAATGGCAAAAGAAAATGCAAGAATTCCATAAACACATGGAAACGGCACAGAACACTTCTAAATAACCAATGGGTCACAAAGGAAATTAAAGAGGAAAACAGACACTTTCCACAATTAAATGACAATGCCAAAGAACATATCAGAATCTATGGGACACAATGAAAGCAGTCTTATGAGGGAAATTTATATCAGTGAATACTCATGTTAGGAAAACAGAATGAGCCCAATTAAACGACCTGATGCTGAACCTCAAGCTTCTAGAAAAAGAAGAGCAGGACAAACCCAAAGCTCATACAAGGGAGGAAATATTAAGGATCAGACTAAGATGGAGACTAAGAGAATGACACAAAAAAATCAATGAAGCCAAGAGTTGGTTCTTTGAAAGAATAAACATAATTGACAGACCCTTAGCCAACCTTATCAGAAAAAGGAAAGAAAAGGCCCAAATCCATGCAATTAGGGATGAAAAGAATGAAATTACAATGGACCCAGCAGAAATCTAGAGGATCATCAATATCGACTTCTAGAAGTTACATGCCAATAAGATGGAAAACACAGAAGAAATGGACAGATTCTCAGATATGTGTGAATTACCTAAGTTGAATGAAGACCTAAAAATTCTAAACAACCCTATATCAACCAATGAAATTGAAAACATAATTAAAAACTTACCAAATAAGAAAAGCCCATATCCTGATGGCTTCACTGCCAAATTCTACAAGACATTTAGAGAGGAACTACTGCCACTACTGTTTAAACTCTTCAATGAAATTGAAAGGGAAGCAATACTCCTGAATACATTCCTGGAAGAAAGCATCACCTTGATCCCCAAAGCAGAGAAAGATCCAACTGAAAAAGAGAACTATAGGCCAATCTCACTAATGAACATAGATGCAAAATCCCTTAATAAGATACTGGCAAATAGAATGCAGAAGATCATCAAGAAGATCATATACTCTGACCAAGTGGGACTCATTCCAGGGATGCAGGGATGGTTCAACATATGCAAATCAATCAATGTAGTACACTATATCAAAGAGCCAAGGACTAAAACCATATGATCATCTCTATAGATGCAGAAAAAGCATTTGACAAATCCAACATGCGTTTATGATAAAATCCCTACAAAAAATTGGAATAGATGGACTCTCCCTCAATCTGATAAAAGCCATCTATGAAAAACCAACAGCCAATATCATACAAAATGGTCAAAAAACTGAAATCTTTCACACTAAAATCAGGAACAAGACAAGGATGACCACTACCACTCCTGTTCAATATAGTCTTGGAAACATTAGCCATGGCTATTAGACAAGAGAAAGAAATAAAAGGAATAAAGATAGGAAATGAAGAAGTCAAACTGTCATTATTTGCAGGGGACATGATAGTCTATATAGAGGACCCCAAGAACTCTACCAAAAGTCTTCTAGACTTAATTGACAGATTCTGTAGAGCAGGATGAATCAACATAGTGGAAATGCCCATACTTCCAAAACTGCTTTATAGATTCAATACAATCCCAATGGAAATTCCAGCAGCATGCTTTATGGACCTCAAGAAAACAACCCAAAAATTCATTTGGAACAGGGAGAATCCTAGAATGGCAAAAGCAATTCTAGGCAACAGAGACATGGCAGGGGGTATCACAATCCCCAACTATAAAGTATACTACAAAGCTAGTGTGTTAAAAACAGCATGGTACTGGCAAAGAAACAGACTTGAGGACCAGTGGAACAGATTAAAAGATGCAGAAACAACTCCAGACACACTCAGCCACCTCATCTTTTTATTTTTTTCATTTTTTTGGTACTGGGGATTTAACTCGGGACCTTGCTCTTGCCAGGCAGGTGGCAGAACCACTGAGCTAGATCCCCAGCCCCACCATCTCATCTTTTACAAAGGAGCCAAACACCCTCACTGGAGGAAAGATAACCTCTTTAATAAATGGTGCTGGAAAAATTGGTTTTCAACTTGCCAAAGAGTAAAACTACTCCTATATCACCATGCACTAAATTAAACTCAAAATGGGTCAATGTTCTAAATATTAAAACAGAAATACTAAACTGCTTGGAAATGCATTGGTGTAGGAAAAGATTTTATGAACAAAACCTCAGTTGCCCGTGAACTAGCACAAACAATCAACAAATGGGATCTCTTCTCATTAAAAAGCTCCTGCACAGCAAGAGAAACCACCAACAATGAGAAGTGACAACCCACAATGTGGGAAAAAATTTTCTACAGCTGTTCCTCAGGCAAAGTTTTACTATCTAGAATACATAAAGAATTTTTAAAAATCAGACTTCCCAAATTTAAAGACCCAATCCAAAAATGGGCATCTGAAATGAACAGACATGTCTCAGAAAAAGTAGAAATAGCAAATAAACATATGAAAAAATGTTCAACATCCCTGGTCATTGGAGAGATGCAAATGAAAACAATGCTGAGATTCCACCTCACCCCAGAAAGAATGGCTGCTATCATGAAATCAACCAATAACAAATGCTGGCAAGGCTATGGGGAAAGAGGAACCCTGCTCCACTGCTGGTGGGAGAGTAGACTGGTGCAAGCACTGTGGAAATCAGTATGGAGCTACCTCAAAGAACTAGGACTGGAAGTCCCATTTGACCCAGGTCTTCCCCTGCTGGGTATCTTCCCCAAAGCATTAAAAGAATCATACCACAGTTATATATGTGCACCCATGTTCATAACACAATTCGTGTTAGCTAAAACTTGAAACAACCCAATTGCCCATCAACTGGAGACTGGATAAAGAAAATGTGTGTGTGTGTGTGTGTGTGTGTGTGTGTGTTTTAGTAAAATGGAGTATTATTTAGCCATAAAGAATGAGAAACTAGAGACATGTATATCTAAATGGATGCACATTGAGGCGATACTCTTAAATGAAATAAATAGGACACACATGTGTATATACCAAATAGTTTCTCTAGTGTGAGAAACTGAAAGTGTACGTAAGAACTAAAAGGTATAATAGATAATGTGAAATAGGAAGCAAAGGGGCAAAGGGGAAGGGGAAGTGGAGGGGTAGGGAAAGGAAAGAAGGGAATGGAATTAATATGAAAAAATGGAAACAAAGTTTTTGTAGATAAGTAGGGATGGAAGGGTTGAAAGGAGGGCAGGGGAATGGGGAAAAATAAGAACCAAGATGAATTATGTAAAAGTGCAAATTTCCAATGATGGTCATTATATTGTATACCTTAAATGTACCAATAAAATTAATTTAAAAAACCTGCTGTACTGGAGACCAAGTTCCCATTGCATGAACTTTTGGAAGACACAAACCATAGCCCTGGTTAGAGAGTGATGCATTTTAGCCCCCATTACAGCCCCATCTTGGCTTTTTTGTGTAATAAACTACTTGCCATGAGGTGCTCTGGCCTTCTGCAAAACCACCAAAGGTATAGCTGAAAAAACCATCTGGGGTTCTTGTCATGAAGAGAGAAAGTGTTTGGAGATTTCTGAAGTCCCTGTGTTTGTCAGCCTTCCTTACCACCACATTCCTGTGGGAAAACTGAGGGCTCCTCCTTGTTCCCCTCATGTTAGTCTATGCTGCCCTAAGTTATTGTTAAAGTACAAACAGTAGCAGGTACTAACATTTGGAATTTCAGGGAGATAGAAATGACAACAGAAAACAAAGATGCTTCAAGGGAGGAGGTCCTTTTGCACAAAGGTGCAGACTTTTTGTGACATATTGTAGGCTACCCATGGCAGGTTGAACAAGATAGGAGCATTCAGTGTCAGAGCAAGTGGTCCCTAAGTGTAGTGGAATGTTTGTGCACAGTTGAATAATTGACCAATGGCAGCTCTGTCATTTAGTAAATGTTAAAGTATGTTCAGACACAGTACCAAGTAAGACATGAAGGTAAAGCATTTCAATAAAGATTGTCATAATATTGCTTAAAGTATGGTAAGCTTTTGTAATTTCAGGGAGAGTTATATTATGTTCAACACCTTATTTTCTGAACGATGCCAGGATTATCACGATTTAATCAAAAGCAGATGAATTGCTTGGTGAATTGAACAGCCTCTCCAGTTTATCCCTATTTCTATTCTAAGTGCGAAGAATTATCTTGAAGTGTTTCACATAATATAATCTGCATGAGGAGATAGGCAGACTCTTGGTTAACTCTTTGTTAATGACCAAATGTTTGCACACCACCCCCTACCCCCATTCATATGTTGAGGCTCTAACTTATAATGTGATGGTATTAGAAGGTTGTGTCTTCATGAGTTAAGTAGGCTTAGATGAAGACTTGAGGGTGGGACCTTCATGACATGATAAGAGGAAGAGAGAAAGAGAGATCACTGTTCAAGAAAATATCATATGATCACATTGGGAGAAATGAAGAAGAGGTCCCTCATTAAGAATTGAGCCAGCTGTCACACTGACCTTGGACGTCCCAGTTTTTGGAAATGTGAGAAATAAATGTTGGTTTAAGCCATCAGTCTATGATAGTTTGCTATGTCACCCTGAGCTCACAACAGCTACTCCCTTCCCTAATGTCCATGATGACTCTGCTGAGACCACCATTTCAAAAAATGTCAGATATTTTCCAGCCTTTTTTGCAGCTCAGGATGGGCATATGGCTACCTAATGAGATGCATGGAGAAGTCAGCTCAGAAGCTTCTGAAACCATTTCCCCTTGGCCAAAAGAAAAACAAAAGAAAACAAAATAGATATCTTCACTGCCCTTCTACCCACCTTCTTTCTTTCTGCCTTGGTATTAAATTCATTGTAGTATCTTTTAGTCATAAAGGGACACATGCATGTATCAAGAATGGCAGAAGGAGGGATGGAGAAGTCCTGGGTACTTGGTGATAGAGCTGAGTCCCTGTACCAACCTTGATACCACCATTGTTCTGACTTCTTGTCATGTGAGAGAATGAAAACTCCTATGGATTTATTCTTGATATCTGATATTTGTTTAAACCCTTAATGCTTACAATAACCACAACCCCAAAACAATAATTCCAATATTTTATTGGGTCCCTGTGATGTGCTAGATCCTAATCTAAGACCTTTGCACATATGAACTTACTGATTCTCCCAATGACACCATCAGGTAGTGTGGTACCCAGACTCCAAGGTGGTTCCCAGTGTTCTTCATCTCTTGGTATGTACATCATTGTGTAGTCACTTCCCAAGTTGTTTCAGAGTTCATCTATATGACCAAAAGCCAAGGGAAGAAAAGATGGTAAGTTGCTTCAGAGTTTACATTTTAGAAGACTTCAGCTTTTCTTGGTGAGAAATGGAGAACTCCATCCCACACCCAGGAGGGAACTAAAGGTTACCATATCACAATAAGGGGATTTGGGAGCAGATGTTCTCACCCCAGGTGATGGAGCCCTGGTTTTCAGCCTGATTGCAGATTTCTGAGAGACTCCCCCTCCCAGATGAGACCACCCAGCTAAGGCACTACTGAACCAGACACACAGAAACTACTTGTTTATGCTGCTGAGTTTTGGGAGTAGTTACATGGATATAAACAACTGATACAAACAGGTACAGTTGTATTTTGATTGTACAGAGGAAAGAAGTTGCTAACAGGTATGTTATCTTAATAAGTTTACACACCTGTTAGGTAATATAATTAGGGTGCAGACTTTAGTTTTTCTGTACAACCTGTACTCATTGTCTACACTAGATTGCCTCTTGGTATTTTTGTAGATGTGTACTGTGCAATGATTTGGGGTGCTCCTTCCTGTGGAAGTGGTATAAAAACATCACCATATGAGATGAATAGCGCCCTGCTCATGGAAGCCAGCAGTGCTCACTTTCTGCAGTAAGGACACTGTTCACAGAACTCAGCCTACTCAGGATCACTCTCTTCTTTCTTTCTTTCTTGTTTTCCCATTAAGTTTATTGGTACATTTTCAGTATAAAATAGTTACATTCATCATTGGGATCTTGTACCTTTAGATGAGTATCTTGGTTCTTAATTTTTCCCCTTCCCTTGCCCTCCCTTCACCCCCTCCACCCTTCCCTATTTGCAAAGACCTTGTTTCCATTTTTTTCCCTCTTCTCATATTTTTTCCTTTCCCTTTTTCCCCTTCCCCTACCCTTCCCAATTCCCCTGCTCTTTTAGACCTTTTCTTCCTGTTACACGATATCAGCTATACATTTTTAAAATTACAATATTAAGATCTAGGAGACATTACCACAGATTTTACAGAATTTAAAAGGATATAGAAATCATATTACAAAAATCATTTTTGAAATGAATTCGACAACTTCTAAGAAGTACCTTGGAAGACAAATTAATGAAACTAACTCTGGAGGAAATACTAAATTTGAATAGCATCTATTAAAGAAAGTATATTCCGAGCTTGAAAACCTACCTATATGACAACATCAGGCTCATAAACATTTTAACTGATAAATTATATCAAACAATTAAAGCAGAAAAATGAAGGAACACTTCTCCCCTCATTTTAGGAACTCAACATTGTGCTAATCCTAAAACTGGATAAAGATAATAGAAGAAAAAGTACGAATACAGATAGAAATTTGTTTAACAAAACAAACTATTGGAAGTCAGATCTGGCAGGATGTAGAAAGTGGTTTTGTTTTAGGGATGGCAGTGTTGGTTCAGCATTGGAAGATCCACCCCCAAAAGTCGTCATTTTAACAGAGGAAAGGAAAAAG
The DNA here is from genome assembly GCF_053883595.1 of Heterocephalus glaber. Lineage (NCBI taxonomy): Eukaryota > Metazoa > Chordata > Mammalia > Rodentia > Bathyergidae > Heterocephalus > Heterocephalus glaber. The sequence goes on along the minus strand of NW_028258406.1, from coordinate 17,867,816 downwards.
CCATATGATCCTGTCACTAGTTGGAGAAAAGTATTGGACCAAAAGTATTGAACCAAACAGCTGTTCATGGTAAAAGCTATCAGGAGACTAGAAGTAGAAAAGAAACTTCTCAACAAATTAAAGACATGTACTCCATACTTCCAGCGAGAATGCCTTGTATGGATGGAGAAGATACAATGCTTTCTCCTTAAGGTGGGGAACAAGGGCAGACATGCTTACTCTTTATCTGTCCATTAAACTTTGAAACCTAGTCCCCACCCAAAATAGTCTGGCAATAAAATGACACAACTAGGATAGGATTGGCATGGCAGAAGCAAAATCTTTATATGTAGATGAAATGATCATCTACAGAGAAAATATGAAGAAATCTCTAGGAGCCCCTAGAACTTGTACTTGAATTTAGCAGGATTAGAAAACACAAGGTATATATAAAAATTCAGGCCTGTGCATACTTGCTATAAATGAAGAATTGGATATTGAAATTTAAAAGTTATGTAGGAGTACAAAGGACCCAGAAAAGCCAAAAACAAAAACAAAAACAGTGTTGGAAGACTTTTAGTACCTAATTTTAAGACTTCTTCTAAAGCTACAGTAATCAAGGCAGTGTTGGTGTAAGGAAAGACATATAGATCATTTGAATAAAACAGAGAATCTAGAAATAGAATCACACATATATGGTCCACTGAGTTTTGAAAGATTATTTAACATTAGCATTTTATAGAATATAAACTCAATTCAAGAGCCAAGGAAGAGACAGTGTCTTCAGCAAATGGCACTAGAACACCTGGTATCTGTATATAAAAAATTATCCTCAACCCTTTTTTTCCATACATGAAAATAACTTGAAGGGATCTATGAACCTAAATAAGAAAGCCTAAAAGTATGAAACTTTAAGAAGAAATTATAAGGGAAAATATTTATGAATTCAGGGTAGGCAAGAACTACCTAGGATACAAAAAGCATGATGTATAAAAGAAAAAAATTGATAAATGAGATTTCATCAAAATTTAGAACTTGAAATGACATCATTAAAATGAAAAGTAGTCCTTAAACAGACCATATTTACAATGCATATAACCTATGACCAGAATATATAAAGAATTCTTACAGCTCATTAATAGACAACCCAATTAAAATGTAGACATAAGAAGATGATAAATAGCCAGTATAGCACAAGGAATGGTGTGCAACTCTAGAATCAGAAAAATACTAATCAGTACAATAATAAGATTGAATTATACACTCATCAAGGAGATGAAGTTAAAAGTTTTAAAAGCCTTGTCGTGACTTTTTCTTTTTGTTGGATTCTCCCCCTTTGTGTCTAATTTGTCATGCCCAATGGATTCATTCTGCTGGGTTTCCTGGGGTTGTGATCCTCATTGTCTTTTCCTAGGGTATTGTCTAAAAGGTTTTGGAGTGCCGGTTTGGTATTCATGAAGTTCCTGAGGTGCTCTTTATCATGAAACTATCTTCTTTCTCCCTCAATTTTGAAAGATAGTTTTGCAGGGTACATCAATCTGGGTTGGAGGCTGTTTTCCTTTAGGGCTTGGAATACATCATTCCAAGCTCTTCTTGCCTTGAGGGTTTGCCTTGAGAAGTCTGCTGTGATTCTGATGGGCTTTCCTTTGTATGTGATTTGTTTCTTTTCTCTCACTGCTTGTAGAATTCTGTTCTTCTGTTGGATTTCTGGAATCCTAACTATTATATGCCTATGTGTAGATTTTTTTTGATTAAGGCTAGCTGGAGTCCTATATGCCTCACTTCTCTGTATGTCAAGTTCTTTTCCCCTCCTTCGGAAGTTTTCTGCCATCACTTCTGTGAACAGTTTTTTATGTTATCTGCACTCTCTCCTCTTTCTTCATTGACTCCTATCAGTCTTATGTTATTCTTCTTTGCATTGTCTAGCAGCTGCTGGATTGATTTCTCATGTTCCCTTGCAATTTTAAAGCAATTTTCTTTTCCTCCTCACTAATTGCAATCTTATCTTCTATATGTGAAATTCTATCCTCACATTGGTTCATTCTGCTGTGCAGACTTTTGATGGAGTTTTTAATCTCTTGGAAATCTGTTTGTATCTGTTTTATGGATTCCATTTGTTTCCTATGTTGGGATTCCATCATGTCCTTCAGATCCTCTATTTTTTTTTATCTGTGTCCTCTCTATATTTATTAATCATGTCTTGCACCATGAGCAAAATCTTTGCTGTTATGAGAGTAATTATTTCTGATTTCATTTTTCCCAGATCCTCTTTTGTTGCCAGTTCAGAGAGTCCAGGTGGTTGAGTATCAGATTGTTCCATCTTGTTTCCCTTTGGGGTTGCTGTAGGTGATCCAGAAGTCTGTTTTTGAGACTTGTTTACGTGTCTTCTCATTTCCATGGGAGGGGTTGCTTCTGGCACCTGTGTGGCTCAGCTTCTCTGCCCTAGGAGCTTGGGATGGCTGTGGGGGAGCTTTCTTTTGGGTTCTAGGACTGGCTCAGCTTCTCTGCCCTAGGAGCCTGGGATGGAGGCGGGGAGCTTCCTCCTGGGTGCTGGGACCAGCTGAGCTTTACTCACTCTCTTCTTTAATTGGTCACTTCCAGGGCTCAAGTAGGCCTATATTTTCAGCTCAATAGGCCTCTCACCACAACTTTTTGTGCCTGTCAATGGCCAGACTTGTGAGGATGATAAAGACAGTTTGTGAAGATACAGGGAGAGATTTGTTTTGTCAAAGATTTGTTCCTATTCTAAGCAGTGGGTTATCTTCCAGTTCATATGTGTTTCAAATTTGTGTTAATTAATTCCTCCTCCCAGTGACCTCTGATTGTGTCAGGATAAAGGCTTTGGGAAGGTCAAGGTGCTGGAGGAGATGTTTACATCTAGAGAAATCAGAGAATGTTCATTCCAGAAACACTGCACACCAAGGATACCATCTTTCAGTTTACCAAGATGAAATGTGGCACAAAGTAAAAATTCCTTTTGTAATAACAAGCATTGTCTCATTTCACAATAGATCTGGCTCCTTTACTCTTTCAAAATGCCTCACATATATTGTTTCTTTTCATCCTTAGCATTTACTTATTCTACCACAGGTAAGATAATTCCCCCTAGAGAGGCCAATTGATTTATTAAAGATTTATAATAATGAAGTTTGTTTTATTGATGTTTATGGTGGCTACTTCTGTTTTAAGAATTTTACACATATAAATTCACTTAATCTTAACTGAACCCCCATGAAGTATATTCCTTTATAAGCTTCTTTTTTTGCAGACAATGTAATTAAGACTCAGAAAAGTTAATTGACTTGTCCAAGATCTCACAGAGAAGAAGCAATTGAATCAGACTTTGAACTCATGAAGTCTGCCTCATGAAGCTTGCCAGCTTCCAAAGCTTTACACATAACTAGGCCATGCCAGGTTTTACTGGTAGGTCTTGCTGTAACTAATTAGCAATATAAGTTGAGATCTGAATCCAATTTCACATTTTCAAATCTAATGTTGATTCCTATGTGTGAGCTCGTAGACATTGTTATTCTACCATTCATTTGCAAGCGGAAATTCATTTTAGGGAACTGTTAACCTGTGTGATTTCTCTCTCTCTCTCTCTCTCTCTTTTTTTTTGGTACTGGGGATTGAACTTGGGACCTTGCACTTGCGAGGCAGGCGCCAGAACCACTGAGCTACATCCCCAGCCCTCATAACCTGTGTGATGATTGAGTGATTATGTCAACTTGGGTAAGTATTGCCCAACTAAATTGGCTCAGTATAGTTCTGGGTCTGCAAGACCCATCTTAGGGAGGTTTATTGCCAGAATGGCATAAAAAGGGAAATGAAGAAGGAAGGATTGCTTCTGTTTTCTTCTGAGGAGCTCCAGTCTTCATTTTACCTTGAATGCAGTCTCCTGGCTCCTGGCTCCTAGACAAGCAAACTCTTCAGCCTCCAGCACTGACTCTTCAGCCTTCTGGTGCAGACCCATTGGCCTCCAGGGATACTACAGTGCGCTCCAGGACTTTGACTGGAACTTTTGGATCCCCAGTGTGCAGACTCTTAACAGTGGTCATTTAAAGCCAATCTTGTAAATTCTTATATATCTTGTATTGTCTGTTTTCTCTAGTAAGCATTGACTGATTCAACAAATTTATTTGTAAATACAGCTTATGTTTTCTGCTAAGCTTCCTGCCATGTTTGTTGGAAAGACCTTTTCACGACAGCAGTAGGAACCATCCCACAAACCTTGAAAACTTCAGCCACCTGACTGTCCTGTTGATTCCTGAGGGTGCCATGTAGACCACAGAGCAACCCTCAAGGTGCCAAGTCATGTGTCATTGCTACCTAGGGTGTTGACTTCAGATTGAATGTGGACTTCTGTCCTGAGAAAGGTAGAAACTGGGAGGGTTCATTTGTTCCCCTTTAGCCTAGGACCTAGATGAAAATCAAATTCAAATCTTCAGTTGCTTTCCCTAATCCCCAACCTGAACTTGATTCTCATGGTCTTACTCTTTGAGAATAAGAACCAAGGTTGAGGGCCTGCACTTGTGACTTTCAGCACCTGTTACCTTTAAGTGATCACTGCAGTATTTATTCCAGGAAGCAGAATAGTGTAGGGGTTGAGAGTATAGGCTCAGGGTCAGCTGGCAAGGTTTTTATATTTGCTCTATAGTTTCTCCTCCAAGACTCTTCTTCTTGCCTATCACTTATTCAAGCTGAGTAGAAGCAGCATTTAACATGGCTTGAACTTACTTCTCATACCAGATATTCCAGGTTGTGCCTTAATAGCCTTTGTGCCTCTAGCATATGAGGCAGCTAACAATTCTCACTCTCAATGGAAGGAGGATGGTGAAGGAGAGTAGTCAGGAAATATTTATACCTACACAGAAATACCTTTACTTCCTGCACACACAACATCCTAGTGCTTACTTAAGAGAACTTTCCAGTATATTGTTATTTTGAATTCTCCCATAATCTCATCCTTTAAGGACAGTTATTACTATCCTAAAAGACCTTACATAAGTTTCAAGATGAATCTAAAGCATAACAGCAGAAGTCAAATTTGTATCTTTGGGTTTTTTTTATATGTCACTTTGCTTTGTATATTATCATGCACTTTTGAGAACTCTTCAAGATGTGATAAAGGAGATCTGAAAGAACATTCAGCTTCTAATTTTGAGCTACCCAATAATATAGTTGGCCTTAACAACAACCAATAACAACAACAACAAAATCCACTGGAAGTTACTGGATACTTACTATTTGCCAGACATAGTGCTGAGAGTATATGCATTATGTCATTTGACTCTTAAAACAAAACAAAACCCCAAAGAATCTTTGCTCCTCAAAATGTGGTCTGCAGAAGAAGCCAGAAGGTAGATTTTCAGAGATGAGGAAGGGAATTGGAGGAGAGGAGAGAAAGGGACAGAAGAGCAACGGGCTTGAATATAATCAAAATATGTTATATGCATGTACCATGTACCAAAATGAATCTCACTATTTTGTATTACTAATATGCACGGATAAAAAGAATACATACACATAGGAGTTAAACATTGCCAATAAAGAGAACATAGTAGAAAATATTTTGAAAACAAAACAAAACTAAACAACCAACCAAAAAAAATGTGTTCTTCAGACCATCAGCACAAGTATCAGTTAAGGGCTTGTTAGAAATGTAGAATCTCAGGCTCCTCCCAAACTTCCCAAGGGAAATCCTACATTTTAACAGGACTTTAGGTGATCTGTGTGCACACTGGAGTTTGAGAAACTCTGCTATAAGGATCTGTCACAGCTCACCTTCCTGAGGAGGAAAGAGAGGCTTAGAGAGATGTAAGTAACTTAGATGTTATGCTGGCTTCCTGCTTCTAAAGCCTTGCACATTGCTACTGATTAACATCCTTTTTGAGCATCTGCATGCTTGCCTTACTCTTGGAAATAGCTGTGCCTTGGGGTTTCAGTGTCATTGCATGAAATGTGAGCAAGTCACACAAAGTGGCAGGCTTGGCACCTGACCTTCAGTGAAAGGACAGCTCAGTTGATTTTCTGTAAAATGGTGTTAACATTAAGCAGCTAGAAGCATTCAGAGAGTTCATCATAATGCCCGAAGCACTCAGCCAAGGTTCGACAAATTTTGCTAAAACTCATGGTTCAGGACCTGATTCCTTCTGAGAAAGTGTTTCTTCATACTTTTCCAGGAAAGGGGTGATTTCTGATTGTTTACAAGGATAAGAACCCATTCTTCAGACACACAGGTGTGTGTACACACACACACACACACACACACACTCTTCCTATATTCCTGGCATAAACAACCTGAAAGTGAGATAAGTGACAACAGAAACATCTGGTCAGAGACCTCAGGATTCTTCTGAAATTATTTATTTAGCAGGGAGCAAGCTGGACAGTGAGAAAATGTCAAATTCTGTATTTTTAATTCCGAAAGGTTTCAGCACGAGCAAGGAAATGACCTTTTTTTTTTTTCATTGAGGAGTAAAATATAACCAACTGAAAATTTGTAATATGTGTACTCTTAATCATCTCTGTTTTCTTTCAATGTCTTCCTGTGTCACGAGGCCTCTTTCCTCACCAGGGAGCATATCTGGAGTGACTCACTCTGGGAGGTCACACAAGGGCTATCCAGTGCCTTCTTCACATCACAGGTAGGTGTCTGACCACTGGCTAATGGGTGCTGGCTCCTCACTTTACTGTTTGTGCCCTTTTGGACTCTCGTCTTGAGTTGGAGCAGGAAGGACTTTTTCTAGGGCAGGCAGGATCATTCCCCTTTCCCTGAATACTTTGCATTATTCAGGTTCTAGATCCTGGGCTTCTGTTTTCATTGAGATCATTTGCAATGAGACCCTAGTACAAAGTTGAAAGAACCCTGGATTCTGGCAGTAGACTGTCTGAGTTCAACTTCCTCTGCAGTTTGCTTAACATTCTGAGCCTTCTTTCCTTGGTAAAAATGGAATAACAAAGATACTTACCTGCTTCATAGGGGTGGGAGAATTTAGAAAAACGTAGATAAAACTTAGGAAGTAATGGTTCTTGGTATCTTTTATTCTTCCCAGAAAATCTGTGATTCAATCAGGACAATTTTCTTTTTTTAATGGATGAACAAACTGGGGCAATTCAGCTACAGGTTCATAATCCCATTTGCAAAAAACACAGAAAAAATATTTTAAAAATGTAATTCATTTCATCGTAAAACCTGGCCAGATAAATGATAGCATTTATGATCTTTATCCTATTTCATATAAACACTTATATTTTGCTGAAATATAATGTGTTTGACTTTGGATATGGCTACATACTGTGCTAAGAAGTTGAAGAAAGTTTTTGAAGCTCACATTGTTTGCTTGAAAAACAGGGTTAATGATTGCCCCCTCATGGGGTTACTGGGGGAATTAATGAAGGAGTGTGTGTATATAATGGAGACACTGGACCACTCTATACCTTTTTCTCTAGATGGAGTCTAACTGTTATTATAGCTTCAGGGAAAGTTTAATACAGTCTTTTCCAGGATGGACCATTAAATGAGCCCTTGTGAAAATAATTGAGGTATAATATTGAGGTGAATTAAAGTCCAATTCTTTGTTCTCTAAGATTCCAGACAAGCAGGAAAAGAGCTGACACTACTCTGTGTATCAGTGCCTTCTGGGGCCAAGGGTCAGAGGGCCATATTGCTCTTATCAAATAGTAAGGACAGATGTCCATGCTGAGCAGGGTGTAGACCCCACTGCACAGACCACATGGGTTTGATCTTATCTGTTTTTCTGCTTTTCTGAAGTTCATACCTACTAGTGCCTATAGGTTTGACAAACACTCCCAAAACAAGTAACAGTTATATTCAAGCCGGTCTTGGAATTCAGATAATAAATGTGACCTAGCCAGTAGAGACCCTCACCCTACACTTTATCATCCATTTTTAGCTTATTAAAAAAAACTTGAAAGAATTTGATTGGAAGGAATCCATAGGAATAGAAGTCTGACTTTTTTCCAGGGTGTTCTCAACAGTTCCTACTCCTCAAAGTTAGAACCTCCCAAGAAACCCCCACAAAGGCCCACAGTGCTGAAAAAGGAAGGACTGCATCTCCTAGTCCTAGTCCCATGTCCCGTTTACAGTGGGGGCATGGAGAGAGAGGTCTTGGGAATCCTTCTGTGTCACCATGAAGGAATATTAACATGGATCCCATGTCCTGCCTGGAGAGTTCTAAAGGTGGGAGAGAGAGGCTAGGACATAGGCTGAGGAGGGAGGAATGCACTGGGCCAACTTACAGTGATGAGTAAGCTCCTAAGGACCATACACCCCTCTAATGGAAGGTAACAGGGCACTGGGCATCTTGAAAAGATCTTTCCTCATACCCACTACAGAAATGAAGGGAAACACCACCAATTAGAAGATGAGGGTTGTACTTCTGAAGACAAGAGGTAGGGGAGATTGGAGGGGCTTGGCAGAGAGCCTTTTGTCCACATCAGGGAGCTCACACAGTGTTAGAGCCTCTGATGTATGGACAGCTTTATTACTCAAGGGCGTGGTGTCCAGCTGAAAGGTAACTTAGGGGAACTTTCTGTGGTTTGCTGCTCTTTCTTGTGGGATCTCTGAAGGTTGGAGAGGGGAAAGATGGAGGGTGAAAGGGAGAAAAAGGGTGAGAGACTAGATCATATGCATCTATGCCTACAGTCCACGTTTGACCTGTAGGCCAGGCCTGAAACAGGGAGAAGAAAGAGGTTGTGAATGTATGTGATTACATTTCCATATGACTCTACTGGAGTTTTAGCACATGAAAGTGAGTTTTTAAGTAGATGAAAGTAGTGGTAGATGTTTGAGATGTTGTCTAGGATGGGGTGAGAGTCTGGGGTCAGGAAGCTTTGATACCATTGGCCAACAATGGGAAAAAAGAGAGCTGCTTTCTGGTTCTATGTTATTGTGACCAGTTCATATAATAAACCACAAAGGATTTGGCAGAGTGCCTTATAAATAGCAAATCCTTGGTAAATGCTAAGTAAAAGGCAGTTATGATGATCATTATTTTTATCTTCTCTATATATCAAGTGAGTCAGGCCCCAGTTACCATTCTCCAGACTCAGAGGACACTCAATAGCAAGAGTGAAACAATGCTGGACAACCAGTAAGAATCTAGGAAAATATCAGTCATCAAATCGGATTTTCAAGTTCACTTTCAGACTCACTTACCTGGAAAAGGCTAAAGAGAGAAATAGGAAAGATGAAGTCCATTAAGTTTGTACTGAACAAATATACTGTCCTTCCCAGGAGAGTAGGGTGATTACCCACCTTGAATGACATTTCCCAGATACAGTGTTTGGAAAAGTCCCTTGATACAGACTTTGGGCACTTGAATAGATCGGGGCAGGAGATAAATCTGGTTATGCTTTTCATACTGTCTGTAGGTCATGGGGATTACAAGGTATAAATCCACTCCTATTCCTGTTGGCTTTGGTGTAAGACTAGGACAATTCTCTTGTTTTATAAACCTAAGTTATGTTATTTCACCATGGCTGCACATTAAAAGTGGGGAAGAGTCTACATACAAGTACTCACTTTAAGGAGGATGTGGAAAGCATGACACAAATTAACACAGATTTTCATGGTTCAAATTCACACATAATCCAAAAATCCAACAATGTCTTTATAGTCAGTTGCCTCCATACTTACCAATCATCTTTTCTGAGATTCTAAATTTTCTGTAGACTAGTTTGAGTTTATTTTTAATTCTTGCCGATCTAATATTTGGAGATGATTGCAAGTGCTGAAGTGAAAAGAAAGTAGGTAATGGGACAGGATCATCAGCCTTTGACTACATTGGAATTAGCTATAAATACTGTTTTGTAATTATGTGTAGGCATCTGGGTGATTTATACCAACTGTCTGTGAAATGTAACGAGTAGATGTACCCTGCACCTGCTTTGCTTCCTCTTTGGATTTAACTCTTAGTAATAAAGCTTATAAAACTCAGGAGAATTGACACTGACATGGAGTTGCAGGAGGCACAGTGCATTTGATAGGTATAAATTTTAGGTGATTGAATTTACATTTGAAATAAACCTTTGTTCCCTGAACAGCATATTGTTGAGATTTGCCATGATTGATTCTGAGAATCTTGGAGTCACTTTATTGTTAAAATCCCTCTCTCTGTATAAAATCAATATGGTTAAGCAGAACACCTACAGAACACTTTAACATATCCATCTTCCTTTAAGAAATATCTTATCTTTAAATTATAGGAATGCTTTGTTCTTCGGAGTGTTGATCCTACCTTTATTTAAACTGAACTGAGAAAATCATTTGACAAAAAAAAAACTTCTTCAAATGCATAATGGAACTTGACTCATTAACATAGTGATAAACATTCATGAAAACAAAATCCTTCTAAATCCAGCCACTGTGTTATTCTACTGTAGCCCGTGTACATGCTTGAGCATGTTGATAGCTCTCTGCCCTCACTGAGACCTCCAAATACTTTCTTTCTTGTTCATTCGTTATATATCTCTGTTCACTTTATCATTTGTTACACATCTCCTTGCTCATTTCATTCATTGTTATATATCACCCTGTTCATTTCTCTCTTTTTTTCCAGTACTTGGGATTGAACCTAGCCTTTGCTTTGAGGCTTTTTTTTGGAGACACAGTCTCTGTAAGTTGCCTGGTGTCAGGTCAACTATTTTTGGTCCTCCTGCCTCTGTCTCTCAGAGTGCTAGGATTACAGGCTTGTACTATCAGACCTGATTTCATTCATTTTATAATATACACCCTATTCCTTTCATTTATTATTTACCTTCTTATTAATTTAATTCATTTTTTATACATCTCATTGTTCTTTTCATTCTTTTGTTATACCTTTCCCTGTTCATCTCATTCACTTATTATATACCTCTACCCAGTCACACGAGTCAGCATAGATTGATGGGCATAGGAAAAACTCCAGAGCAAAAGAAATGGCAGGTACCACTTCCCTCACAACAAAGTCTGAACAAATGTAGGAAAACCTGAATAGAATGTAGGCTGGTGTCATTATCCAAGGAACCAGCTTGAATTTGAAAAGGGTTAAGGCATCTCAGCCTTGACTAAGATATGGATCTGGCTTTCAAATGAGAAAATTTGATAGTTGGCTGCAACTCTCATAGAAACTGACCAGAACTAAGCATATTATGTGAGGTTGCCTGGCCCACTGGTTGGCTCTGAAAACAACTCAAGTCTCCTCTCTGTGGAATGGTGGTGGGTGGTTGGGAAAGGAGGAGTTAGTAGAGAGGCTATAGCTGGGTCTGGTGATGGTTGGAAGACCCGCCTACCCCTGTGCAATGGGAACAATGTGGACAAGTTTTATGCTTTATTATATTTGGGATGCTCTGCTCCTACATATGCAAATTTGAGAAAGGAGATAGCTAAACATTTCCTAATTTGATGCTGGGCTGGACTCTGTTGCCTGTGACTAAACCTACAGATGACTGATCATAGTATTTTCTGTAGCCAGAGTGTAAAGGTGCTTCTTGGGGGCAGGATTCATGCCTTCCTCCTCCTTTTATAGGTCTCAGCAACTCTCACTGGGCATTAAACAGAGTCAACATGTCAAGGCAACATAAATATTTGATCATTTCAGGAATTCCTAGAGTCACCCAAAGCTGGGAGAGGCAAGGAGTCTCTGTAGAGCCTCCTAAAGGAGTGTAGCTCCCTTGAAACCATGGTTTCTGAGATTTCATCTATTAACTGAATCACTTTTTTCATTTCAATCAGAAAGATCTAGGCTTAGATTTAAGTGGTGTTCATTAATAGCAGTGAGACTTTGGGCAAGTTACTCATGTCCTCTGAGCCCTCTTTCCTTGCCTGTAAGTCTTAGCATTACCATGAAGACCCAATAAAGCAGAAATTATTACATACCTAAGTGTGCTAGCAAGTAGAGGCTGAGTTACCTGCTCTCCCAGATAACTGACCCTGCTTCAGTGGGCACTATCTGCTCCATGCATCTCTCTACATTATTGTTATTATCAAAAGATATATTATCTTTATACTAAAAAACCCAAAGAACCTAAAGTAACTTATCCATGGTCATAGGATTGGAGTTCAGTGAAGACAGGATTCAAACCTGGTTCTTTCTAAATCAAATTCCTATATGTTTTTTTTGCTCTTTCTTTTCCCTCTGTCACATTAGCAAGTTTCTAGGATTCAGTGTATTTTAATTCTCTTCCAGAAATTTGAAAACTAGACCAAATATTTTCAGTTTTATGTCTTCTCAGATTCACACATCATAAGCATAAAGCAGACATCAGCACTTACTCATTGCTATAGTTATGTTTGCTGGTCCAATATCTCACTCTCCAGCCAGCACTAGGCATGAGTTTCCATTGTGCGTATGTCTTTACTTTCATTTATGCACATGTGCGGTCAGCTGATAAATGGCTTTCTAAAAGAAATCTGTGTAATTTCCTAGCATCAGCAAATGTGTTGCAGATGTAAGTAAGTCAAGGTTCTTGAGATGAAGTGGATTCCCCAGGTGGGCCCTAAGTCTAATGACAAGTATCTATATAAGGGGAAAGTAGAGGGAGATTTGAGAGAGAAAAGAAAAAAATAAAGAGAAGAGGAGGTGCTAACATATGTGACCACGGAATAAGAAAGTGGAGTGATGTAACCGCAAATCTGGAGGCACCAAATCAGGAAGAGGAGAGATTCTCTGCAGAGCCTCCTAAAGGAGTGTAGCTCTTTTGATACCATGGTTTCAGACTTTTAGCTTTCAGAATTGTGAAAGAGTAATTTCCTGTTGTTTTGAGCCACCATGTGTGTAAATTGTTCCCATAGCATTAGGAAATGAATATACCATGCATTTATCTACCTATGCTGAATATAAAGAAAAGAAATTACATTTCTTGAGTGCCTACCCTATCCTATGATTTTGATCAGATATTGCTCCAAACTTTGAAGCCAATATTACTAGGTTGGTTTACTATCTTAACTACTAATGCTATGGCTTCTCCAGCTGTTGGCATAGCTAAAGGGACTCCACTAACCACCCTTAAACAGAGCATGGTCAGTTGGCACTGAGTCAAGTTTGGAGAGTTTGGAAAACTTGGGTCTGACACAAGGTCAGCTGCTTTCTATTTTATTTTTGTCTTTAATTTTCTTGCTTAAAGGAAGACAGAAAGATGTGGTCAAATTTTTAATTAAATATGGAAAATACTAATTCAGGAAATCAGCAAAGAAAATTGTCTCATTACCTGGCAAATTGATTTTAGCTCACCAGTAACTTGGTGCCACTAGATAAGAAAATCATGCTGATGTGTACCTTAATATATCCTTTGCCAGATATAACCATTGCCACAGTGAAAAGTGTGTATCATTATAAAATTAAAGTAAACTTCTGTAGGATAATATTGAGGTAGAAAGTAGAGTGATCTCTTTACATCTAGAACTGAATAAAGTGACCAAAATTTATTTGAAAGTGATTTATAGTGAATAACTTCAGACAGAAAATTAAATAAATTGAATATTAAAGACTTGCATAGAGGTTTTTATTCTGGAGCTACTGTGGTACAGAATCTGTATTTTACTAGATACAAGAGAAAGAATAATTCTCTGGTGAAAGAAATCTGGCCACAATAATGATTTCTCTAAGGGCCATTTTCATTGTTAGAAAAAAAAGAAAAATTATGTTGCATACACACAAAATTAATCTTTCTCTTACTAACAACAATAACAAGAAAATGCAATTAAAAAGACATGTTTATATCTGGAAATAAATTTATTGAAAGGGACTGTGTCTCCTATTGGAGTGTCAGGTAACTGGAGAGTCACACACAAGTAAAAATATTCCTGATAGAAAGAGCTTTAAAATTATGTTTGATTTTTAGGTCAGAGTCATTGATCACCCTGTTCCACCAGAATGGCAAATTAATCAGGGTGAAAAAAATAGAAGTAGAAATGTTTCTGTTTATCCCCATTTTTCCTGGTTTTATAAATTCTCAATTTAAAATGTAATATTTATTATAAATGTTTTTCATGGCTCTTACTAGGTCAGAGACACCCAATGGCTGTCGTTATGGCCTGATGAACCATTCCTATGATACTCTCTGCTTTATTTTTAAAATTTCTATCATTATCAAAGTGCTTGGGTATAAGGTGAAAGGGATAGCATCTAGAAAGGAGCTGTCCCTTATTCTTAAATGTTAATGTCCAGATAAAAATGTACGTTAAATTTTGGAAATCAACTTCTCAATGGTAGACACAAAGTATGATTTTATTTGCCATAAAAGACTAAAAAAAGTACCAGGATATAAAATGAAAATATGGAAAGCAGTGAGTGATTTCTCTGATTTCTCTGATTTCTCCCTATCACACTATCCTATATAGGTTATCTGGGACTTCTCAACCAGGCTTTATTCATGTTATGTGTTTGGTATCCACTGTGGATAATCCACTGTACCAATAATCTAGCTGAATATTTAACCTTCAAGTAGCAAACATCAATTATATCAGAGTTTCTGTGGGTCACAAACCAAGAAATAGCTCAGCTGGGTGGCCGTAGCCCAGGGCTTGTTCTCAGGTTGTGGTGCAGCTATTGGGTGGGGTTGTTATCTCAAGGTTCACCAGTAGGAGCATCTGTTTCCAAGCTTGCTCACATAGTTGCTGGCTGCCAACAGATTACACACCCAGTAATAGCTGCAACCAGATCAGTCCTGGTAAATGGAAGTTCATGTTGCTGAGCCAGTGCATAATGCCCATCCTTGCTGTCATGTATACTTAGCCACTGAACAATGACTGGCGTTGCAAAGCAAGAAGGATGACTAACATCCATAGACTGGTTTTTCAACACATCTGATTATTAAAATCCTTCCCTGAGATCACTCTTTAATGAATATTCAGCAGAGAAACAAATATTTTATACTCTATCCCTCTTGAAAATGGGGCTCCCCATATCTCTCTCTTAGATATCCTATTCATCAGTTTTCTACTTATGTTCCATCCAAGTTCCTGAGCATCCTATCATATCATTAGCTACATCTCATGAATCAGTATGTGTGTGTGTATGCATATATATATGGCATCTCTTTCCTGAAAAAAAGAGTAATCTGGTGTATTGCTTGAAGTTATTCCCATTAGAAGGCTCTCCCTTCACCTTCAGGAGTCTTGCAGAGTAGGGCTATATAACTGCAGTGCTCCATTTTGCATGGTGCCTATGTATTGTGCAGAACTTGTAATCCAAGACAAGTTTTTTCTTCAGTCAAATGGTCACAGGAGACTCTTTGAGAGTCTTCAAGACTCTGATGTTTAGAGAGAGAAAGAAGTTAAAGTAGCAGAGCTAGGGGCCATGGGAATTTGGATAATTTCATTGTACAATTTACTTGTATCTTTTTTTCATTAAGTTTATTGGTACATTTTAGGTATACAATGCAGTTACATTAACTTACTTTTAACTTAAGGAATTGATTAAGCCTGATCACATATATATCATTTCCATTTGATGATGGAGTGCTGCTGTGCGCACACAAATTCATAGCTTGTTGAGATAGACAACACTTAGTTCAGCGTATACAGTTCAAGTTGATGGTAACTTGAACCAATTTTGTCTGTACTGAGGCTTAGCAACCTAATAGCTGATTTTCAAACTGAATGTAACTTTGATTTGGAATACCAAGAATATTCACTGCAATTCACTGAAAAGGACTCTCCAAAGGCTCCAATCACTGTCACTACCATTTCAAGTACTCTCAGATCTGCTGTATTATTTGATTTAACTATCAGAGCACCATGGACAGCAGCATTGGCCTGTTGAAGAGCCTTCTGTTTTTTGCACACTACTCAGAATTGGTGGTTTTCATGAGTCACTTGGTAAGTAGGTTAAGATATATATTTGCCTCCAAAATCAAAAGAAGACCATTAGGTGTTGTAACTCTTTTTTTTTCTTCATTCCTGTTCTCTCTCCTTCCATCCTATTTTTTCTTCCTTTTCTTCCCTTTATTCCTTTCCTTCCCTTTCTCCCCTCCCATTTATAGTTCTGGGGATTTGAATCCTGGGCTTTTTCATTGAGCTACATGCCCAGTCCTTTTTTTTTATTTTTTATTTTTTAATTTATATATTAACTGGTACATTTTAGGTATACAATACATTTACATTTATCATTGGGTGTTTGTACCTGTACATGATGTACCTTAGTTCTTATTTTTTTCCCCATTACCTGTGCGCCCTTCACCCCCACCACCCTTCCCTATTTACATAGACTTTGTTTCCATTTTTTTTTCTTTCACATAATTTTTCCTTTCCTTTCTTCCCTTTCCCCTTCCCCTCCCACCAACCCTCCACCTTTGGACCTTTTCCTATTTCAAATTATCAATTATTCATTTTAATCATTTTCATCTTTATTTACACTTTCATTTTCTCACACTAGAGATACTATTCAGTATTTACACGTGTGTCCTATTTATTTCACTTAAGAGTATGGCGTCAATATGCATCTATTTAGCTATAAATGACTCTAGTTTCTTGTTCTTTATGGCTGAGTAGTACTTATTTTTAAAATTTTGGGACAGGCTTTCTCTAACTCATGCCCAAGCTGGGTGCAAACTTGGATCCTCCTCCCTCTGCCTCCCAGAGTGCTGGAATTACAGGTATGCACTATCATTCTTGGATTTTACTTCTTTCTTATTGGTAGAGAGGGGAAGATTCAGTAATTGTTTTTCCCCTGGAAAGGGTATCTTGACATTCCCCCAGACAACTGGACTTACAGACTTCTAGAGATTTCTGTGGGGTGACACACTGGAACTTTGTTGGCTTTATTTCCCCTCCTTTGGCATATTACTATCTTACCAATATTTCTAGAGTAACGATTACCTACTCATCAGGATAGATCAACACCACAATTTAATGGACATCTTGTAGAGAGAAAAAGAAACCATGGTCTCTGTAAAGATGCTTCTGCTATAGGGCCGGAGAATTGACACACATCAGAAGTAGGCCAACTAAGGTTATTTTGCTGGCTTTTCTAGCTAAAAGCAAACTGTTCTTGGTAATGTTTACTAAGAGACAAAATATTTTTACAGATTAATATCCACATAACAAGTATCAGGGGATGTGTTAGCTTGTTATACCAGTAAAAACACCTTTGAAAGAGCAGCTTTAATTGGAGTTACCATCTGATTAGACTTATGATAGTCAACTATCTTTCTCCAAGATGTTTCCTTTGGATGGCCTATTCAGATAAGTTGAATAGGGATGTGTTAGGAATTGGAATCAGGGTCCTACGTCTATTAAATTCTTAGTCTGGACACTAATGTTCGCAATGTCTATAGGGATGTAGTATTACTTTTATTTTACTATTTTCCTAGGTAGAGGCAGTTCTAGTGGCTTCTACTTGGCCTTTTATCCAGTAATTGGCCTCCTTTCAAGGGTTATTTATGGAGATTCTTCCAGTTCTAATTCCAATTATTCATTCTTGAAATGGTAAAATAACCACAGTTATTTCACACAGTTATTGTGTTTATACCCCACAGACCCACTGAAACACAGACCTGAGGCATACTCCAGTGCTTATTTGACTTTCACAAGTCTATTTTGGTGCATGGGGAACAGTGATACTGAGGTGTCTGGGAATTAGTGTGAGTGCATAGTCCATGCCTCTGAATATCTGAATATTTCCCCTTCTTCAATGCACACTTACTCTAGTAAAGAGCTTCAGGTATATTCTTGGAAGGGTTAGAAAGACTTATATTAACCTTCTTTGGAACTACTACTCATGCCTTCTCAAAAGGATCTGCCCTCCCCTTCACTCAAGGAGATCTGGGCCTATGAACTGTATAAAGTCTCAGATGGATTGTTGGGCTGTGATTCTGTTTTGGTGATTCCTTTTATTTACAATCCCTAGAGTTTTTCCTCTTACACAAATCAAGTAAAATTTTGCCCTTATATTTTAGTTCTCAGACTATGATTACTGTTTGGCTTTGCTCTGAATTATGGTAACCATGTATACCTTGCCCTTGCATAATTAACTCCTGAATGAGATGATTCAGCTAACCTTGTTTTTTGATGGCTTGCCTTAGGATTTGATAGCTTTCATGGGTCTGGATGGTCTTCATACTCACTCTTTAAGCTAATTCCTTGTAATATACCTCTTTGTATGTATCTCCTATGGTCTGTTTCTGTAGTAGAACTCTGACAGATACAGAAGTCATACTTTCCCCCCAATTCTCACAAGATTTTATTCTTATTTCCTCATATTTCATCATTTCTCCCCTCATGTGGAAACTTTCACACTGATAAGTAAAGACATGGTAAATCAGATAAGATCATCTTAATATCATGAAAGAGACGAGGTCCTTACCAAAGAGGGCTTTATTATTCTCATGCAACAACTACACTAAAGCTAGTGGTCCAGAATCAGAAACATCTAGGCAAAGGGTCCTTCTAGCCTCCTACTTTCATCTTAAAGGCATGATTTTCCTACTCTCCTTTTTCCCCATTAACTTTATTGGTACATTTTAGGTATAAAATACAGTTACATTCATCATTGGGATCTTGTACCATTACATGAGTCTCTTGGTTCTTACTTTTTACCCCCTTCTCTTGCCCTCCCTTCACCCCCTCCACCCTTCCCTATTTGCAAAGACCTTGTTTCCATTTTTTTCCTCTTCTCATATTTTTTCCTTTCCCTCTTTTTCCTTCCCCTACCTCTTCCAATTCCCCTGCTCTTTTAGACCTTTTCTTCCTGTTACACAATATCAGTTATACATTTTTTAAATTACAATATTAAGATCTAGGAGACATTACCACAGATTTTACAGAATTTAAAAGGATATAAAAAGCATATTACAAAAGTCTTTTTTGAAATAAATTTGACAACTTCTAAGAAGTACCTTGGAAGACAAATTAATGAAACTAACTCTGGAGGAAATACTAAATTTGAATAGCACCTATTAAAGAAAGTATATTCCGAGCTTGAAAACCTACCTATATGACAACAGCAGGCTCATAAACATTTTAACTGATAGATTATATCAAACAATTAAAGCAGAAAAATGAAGGAACACTTCTCCCCTCATTTTAGGAACTCAACATTGTGCTAATCCTAAAACTGGATAAAGATAATAGAAGAAAAAGCATGAACACAGATAGAAATTTGTTTAACAAAACAAACTATTGGAAGTCAGATCTGGCAGGATGTAGAAAGTGGTTTTGTTTTAGGGATGGCAGTGTTGGTTCAGCATTGGAAGATCCACCCCCAAAAGTCATCATTTTAACAGAGGAAAGGAAAAAGCCATATGATCCTGTCACTAGTTGGAGAAAAGGTATTGGACCAAATTCTACAGCTGTTCATGGTAAAAGCTATCAGGAGACTAGAAGTAGAACAGAAACTTCTCAACAGATTAAAGATATGTACTCCATACTTCCAGCAAGAACACCTTATATGAATGGAGAAGATACAATGCTTTCTTCTTAAGGTGGGGAACAAGGGCAGACATGCTTACTCTTTATCTGTCCATTAAACTTTGAAACCTAGTCCCCACCCAAGATAGTCTGGCAATAAAATGACACAACTAGGATAGGATTGGCATGGCAGAAGCAAAATCTTTATATGTAGATGAAATGATCATCTACAGAGAAAATATGAAGAAATCTCTAGGAGCCCCTAGAACTTGTACTTGAATTTAGCAGGATTAGAAAACACAGGGTATATATAAAAATTCAGGCCTGTGAATACTTGCTATAAATGAAGAATTGGATATTGAAATTTAAAAGTTATGTAGGAGTACAAAGGACCTAGAAAAGTTAAAAACAAAAACAAAAACAAAAACAGGGTTGGAAGATGTTTAGTACCTAATTTTAAGACTTCTTCTAAAGCTACAGTAATCAAGGCAGTGTTGGTGTAAGGAAAGACATATAGATCATTTGAATAAAACAGAGAATCTAGAAATAGAATCACACATATATGGTCCACTGAGTTTTGAAAGATTATTTAACATTAGCATTTTATAGAATATAAACTCAATTCAAGAGCCGAGGAAGAGATAGTGTTTTCAGCAAACAGCACTAGAACACCTGGTATCCGTACATAAAAAATTAACCTCAACCCTTTATTTCCATACATGAAAATAACTTGAAGGGATCTATGAACCTAAATAAGAAAGCCTAAAAGTATGAAACTTTAAGAAGAAATTATAAGGGAAAATATTTATGAATTCAGGGTAGGCAAGAACTACCTAGGATACAAAAAACATGATGTATAAAAGAAAAAAATTGATAAATGAGATTCCATCAAAATTTAGAACTTGAAATGACACCATTAAAATGGAAAGTAGTCCTTAAACAGACCATATTTACAATGCATATAACCTATGACCAGAATATATAAAGATTTCTTACAGCTCATTAATAGACAACCCAATTAAAATGTAGACATAAGAAGATGATAAGTAGACAGTACAGCACAAGGAATGGTGTGCAACTCTAGAATCAGAAAAATACTAATCAGTACAATTATAAGATTGAATTATACACTCATCAAGGAGATGAAGTTAAAAGTTTTAAAAGCCTTGTCATGACTTTTTCTTTTTGTTGGATTCTCCCCCTTTGCGTTTAATTTGTCATGCCCAATGGATTCATTCTGCTGGGTTTCCTGGGGTTGTGATCCTCATTGTCTTTTCCTAGGGTATTGTCTAAAAGGTTTTGGAGTGCCGGTTTGGTATTCATGAAGTTCCTGAGGTGCTCTTTATCATGAAACTATCTTCTTTCTCCCTCAATTTTGAAAGATAGTTTTGCAGGGTACATCAATCTGGGTTGGAGGCTGTTTTCCTTTAGGGCTTGAAATACATCATTCCAAGCTCTTCTTGCCTTGAGGGTTTGCACTGAGAAGTCTGCTGTGATTCTGATGGGCTTTCCTTTGTCTGTGATTTGTTTCTTTTCTCTCACTGCTTGTAGAATTCTGTTCTTCTGTTGGATTTCTGGAATCCTAACTATTATGTGCCTATGTGTAGATTTTTTTTTGATTAAGGCTAGCTGGAGTCCTATATGCCTCCCTTATCTGTATGTCAAGTTCTTTTCCCCTCCTTGGGAAGTTTTCTGCCATCACTTCTGTGAACAATTTTTTTATGTTATCTGCACTCTCTCCTGTTTCTTCATTGACTCCAATCTGTCTTATGTTATTCATCTTTGCATCATCTATCAGCTCCTGGATTCATTTCTTGTGTTCTCTTACAATTTTAAAGCAATTTTTCTTTTCATCCTTACTAATTGCATTCTTATCTTCTATATGTGAAATTCTATCCTCACATTGGTTCATTCTGCTGCACAGATTTTCAATGGAGTTTTTAATCTCTTGGAAATCTGTTTGTATCTGTTTTATGGATTCCATTTGTTTCCTATGTTGGGATTCCATCATGTCCTCAGATCCTCTATTTTTTTAATCTGTTTCCTCTCTAGATTTATTAATCATGTCTTGCACCATGAACAAAATCTTTGCTGTTATGAGAGTAATTATTTCTGATTTCATTTTTCCCAGATCCTCTTTTGTTGCCAGTTCAGAGAGTCCAGGTGGTTGAGTATCAGATTGTTCCATCTTGTTTCCCTTTGTGATTGCTGTAGGTGATCTGGAACTCTATTTTTGAGGCTTGTTTATGTGTTTTCTCATTTCCGCGGGGGGGGGCTGCTTCTGGTGCCCACACGGCCCACCTCCTGTGCCCTAGGAGCCTGGGATGGAGGCAGGGAGCTTCCTTCTGGATGCTGGGACTGGCTCACCTTTTCTGCCCTAGGAGCCTGGGATGGCAGTGGGGGAGCTTCCTTCTGGGTGCTGGGACTGGCTGAGCTTCTCTGCCCTAGGAGCCTGGGATGGAGGTGGAGAGCTTCCTTCTGGGTGCTGGGACTGGCTCACCTTCTCTGCCCTAGGAACCTGGGATGGAGGCGGGGAGCTTCTTTTGATTTTCTTACTCTTGTTATAAGAACATAGCAAAGTTCTACTCACTTTTTGGCCACATACAACTTTGTGCCTGCTTTTTAGAAGGAAGGAGGAAAGGGAAAATGTGGAAGATTTGTGTTAAGACTTACCATTTTTTAATGTGGAAAACAAGAGCTTCCATGCTTGAATCATCTGTGTAAGAACTGATAATATATCTCACTGTTCTGTCCATTCCAAACTGAAGGAGGCTGGGGAGGTGGATTTTTAAAAAAACCTGGGCATATCACCTTACAAAACAAAATTGAGGTCCTTTGTGGAAGGAAGAAATAAAGAATGGAGAATGGAAATTTCTACTGGTCATGATTATTTTTTGTTTCAGATTCAGTACATGTTGCAGTTTTTGGTTAGGAATGAGAAGTAGATGGAGAATTGAGAGCAAGGAGAAGGAGGGGCTATCAGGAAGAGGAGCTGGCTACTAGAAGAATGAATCCCTTTCCTATTTATTAGACCTAGTTAATTTCCAGTGTATGCACACTCCCATTTTCTTTCTAGAGAGGAAGTCTAGGAGATAAGGATTCCTTAATCTTCATGCCACTTCTCCAGGATTTCCTCACTGAGAAGAGAACCTCCTAGTCCCTCATCATTGGTTATTGAGTTGTATGAGGGCTTGCTATGACCCATGATATCAGTTTGGGGATCCTATGTCTTCTTTGTCAACAACCAAAGTGGCTTCTTTGGGATTGCATTTCTATTTTCCTATTTCTCTGGAGACACTGCCTCCATATTTGCTATGTAAAGCAAAAGAATGACTCTAGGTTGATAGTTTTAGGCTGAGACATTAAGAAGGTTAGAGTTTATAAGATAAGTGAAAGAATTACTTTTAGGAAGTTGGGACTTGGGGAGATGCCATGTTACACCCAGTAGGTGTTGGGGACCAGGCTATGGGAGGAATTATTGGGAGCCAAATTGTAACCCATAGTTTCCAGGCTGATGTGACTTACCTTGGCAAATGGAAAAGGATGTGGAAAGCTGCATGCTTTCTGGCTGTATGTGGAAATGCTCATAACTATAGTATTCCCATGGCAGGATAACATCTGCTGAGGAAGATGCAAAGATTGCTAGTTCCTTATTAATTTGGGCAGGCATCTGGGTATAGGGAAGAACCTGTTCCCTTTCACACATTCCCCTGTAAAAGTTTAATCTGTTCCTTATTTTTCAAAATATCTTTTTAACCATCATTGTTCCATGAATGACATACATCACCCTTCTCCCTATGCTTCTTGCTTACTAATAAAAGCATGTCAACTGTTGAGGTTGTCAAGTCTGTCCGCTAGAGGCAGACTTCTCCCAGTCCCCTTGCATCTTGAATATTGTCTCTGTTTCTCTTTATTCCCTGTTGTTCCCCCACCCCACAGGTATCTGGATATCTGAGCAGTCCCCGGCATGTAGGCAGTTTCCTACTTTGCCTAAATAAATATGTTGGCTGTGGGAAGTCTCTTTAAGCTCATTCTAGTGGTAGTGACAGCAGGATCCAGGCAGATGCTCCCTGAATTTCTCGGGAATAGATTTTGTACACAGTGGCTTACATTTCTGTTTCATCTATAATTGATAAGACATCAGATGTACTGAATATTAGTTAAATGACAAATTTTCCTGCCAACAAATGTTTTTATGATATCTTGTGACACTACATCAGAATAAAAAAATAGATTATCTGAGGGGTGGTAATTAACATAGCTGTTTTGAGCATATCTAATATATATTATAAATCATACATCAATAAATTGACAGGATGAAGCTACAATTCTGAACCTAAACTAATAAATGAGATAAGCCTGGTATCATGGCTCATAAAATAGGTAGGAGAAGATGTTCATTTCTCCTGTTCCAAGATAAGCATCTTGCCCTATCACCAGCCTCAGTGGAAAACTACTCAAATGATCAGTGTTTCTCCTTCTTGGATTAATAGGTTTTAATAATTTCAACTATGTGTTTGATTTCCAGCCTGTCTCCATGGTAACCTAGTTGTAAGTCTTTGTTGCAATGAAGTGGGTGAGAATATGTACCATAGCCTCTCTGAATTGTGGAAAATTGCCAGTAGCTGTTTATCTTCAATCTTTAAAGTCACAGAACATATTATTAGAGCTGGGTTATCCACCACGTCTGTATTCTGAAGAAGATTTAGATTCTTAAATTTCAGGATTGGGAACTCTACTCTTTTCCACCTGACATGATACTACTTCCCCTTCTGGCACATGTTTTCTCTTCTGATGTAGCCAGTGACTCTGTTCCGTGCTTCTGTTGGAAAGCCAAACTTCTCAAAGGCCCAAGAGCTTGTGGCTGCCAATTCATTTTGTTTGTGACCCTTGTGTGCCTTGCATGAGCCATACTTTTTCATGATCTTGTAATTTTTATGTCTTCTTCAAGCCAAGGATAGGCTTTGCCAGCTAATCTGTCACTACACTTAAATAAAGTTTTCTTCATGTTCATGACCTACTTCTGCATAATAGGAACACAAAGTGAAAAAGAGGAAAGGAAGTTTAGAACACTCAAGTCTTCATCACCTGCCACTCTATTCTCTGGCAACTCATTACACAATACTGCCAAACCCCAAGGCAAGATGTCAGGCTACCTTGAAAACTACATTAACTAAAATCTTCGTTTGTAACAGACACCCAAGGGAACTTATGAGAGCGGCAGGGAACAATTAGCCAACAACATCATTTTTGGGAGGTACTTCATTATTTATCTTTTCCTTGCAACTGTCAGAACATATTTGTGTGCACATTCATTTCAAACACTAGTGAGAGTTTGTAGAAATTCATTTTCAATTTATCTTCCATGATATTCTCTGAAGGATGGTCCTTTTCATTTCCTTGAGAGATGTAATCCACAGGAGTCCAAAGAGTCAAAGGCTTTAGTTAGGCTAACTAGTAAAGGTTTGAGATAAATCTCTTCATAAGTATAGCCCACTTACCCTCTCTATTCTCTACTCTTATATTACAGTCTTTATTCCCATGAAGAACTCTTCTTTTTAAAAAAAATTTATAATTTATCCTGAGATCTTTGATCTTTCTCAGAACAGTTACAATCCTAGTTTCCTTGGTTTCACTGGCTGTGTCAGAGACAACTTGTTGTCCACCACAGCTTTGTGTTCCCCTTAACATGCTGGGCAACTTCCCAGCTGGAGACTACACTTCCTGGATCCCCTTGCATCATAGTAGGGTTGCACAGCTAGTTATCATGAATAGAATGTGAGTGGAGGTGATATGCTTCACTTCTGGGCTAGGGTCTTAAGAATTTTTTGTTCTTTCATGTCTGGGTCACTGGGCCTTGTGCATATTAGGCCAGTGCCCTACCACTGAGTTATATCCTCACCTGCCTGTCTTCTTATGTTTCTTCTTACTATGATTTTCCTAGGTAAATAGATAATTATACAGGTAAAACTGGAGTTAGAGGGAAGAAATAGGTGATGGATTTTGCTTTTGATATAGTATATTGGGTTTTCTGTGAGATACCCAAGTGAAGATGTCAGGTAGAAATTTAGATATTTGCTTACATATTACAGAGGCAAAGTGTAGACTCGAGATAAAAGTTGCAGAGTTAAGAGTCTAACACTTGTATTTAACTCCAAAAGAATTGTTCTGTTTATCTAGGGAAAGAGGGTAGAAAATGAAATATGCCTAAGATTGGGCCTTAAGTTTCCTCAACATTTAGAGGATGTGTAGAAAAGGAATTTCAGAAAGATTGGAATAGGAAGCAGAAGGAAAACCAGGAAAGAATGAGGTTAAAATAGACAAAGAAGAAGAGTTTTTCAAGAAGGAAGGAGTGGCCACCATTTTGAATACTACTGAATGGCTGAGTAACTATGAGAGTCACAGGTGGCCTTGTTAAGAGATGTGTCATTAGGGCATTACAGAGAAGCCAGGCTAGAGTGGGTGGAGGAGAGAACCATAGGCAGGGAAGTAGAGATTGTTGTACCTGAAATATCCTTTAAACAAATTACATAAGGAGAAGAACAAGGAAATAGAGTGCAATGGGATGTGGGAAGATGGCATAAAAATATATTCTATAGATGAAGAGTATCTACTGAAAATGATGATGTGGGAAGGGAGAGAAATGACACAGGAGAGAAAGGGAGTTAGGAAGAGGGAGATGATGAGGAGAAGAGGGAGGAGGAAGAGAAGGAAGAGGAGGGGATGATGATGACAATGACTGCCTTTGAGGAGAAGAAGGAAAATGTTCTTCAGGACAATAGCAGAAGCTGAAAAGATCCAGGAATGGATTATTCCCAGAGACTCCAGAAAGCGTGACCCTCTCTACACCTTGATTTCAACTCACTGATGCTACTTTTAGACTTCAGGCTCTATAACTGTGAAAGAATAGATTTCTGCTGTTTCAAACTACCAAATTTGGGGTAATTTCCTGGATCAGAAACAGAAAATTTTTACAAAAATATTACATCTCATTCAGTAGCTCTTTGTAGAGCACTGTAGGAATGAAACAATTTTCCCCAGCATAGCCAGTGACCTAATACTTATAATTACATTGATTAGTACTAGTGGTAATCTAGTTAGTTTTCTGCACTGTTGTTACTTTTCTAGTGTATATACATATATAAATATTTTCTCTTTGCAAAAGGTACATTTCTTTTCATTAAATTTATTGGTACATTTTAGGTATACATTATGATCACATTCATTATTAGAAATTTGTAGCTATACATGATGTATCTTGGTTCTTTTTTTTCCCATTCCCCTGCCCTCTCCTCTACACCTCCACTCCTCCCTATTTATAAGAATTTTTGTTTCCATTTTTCCTTCTTTTCTCATATTTTTTCCTTCCCTTCTTTCCTTTCCTCCACCCCCCACTGCCCCAATAGGAAGTAAAGAAAGTACAAATTTTTGAAGGTAGTCACTTGGTCTATGAGTTTAAAAAATGTTCCTTTACTGTGCTTAGAGCAGTGCTGGGTATGTGACAGATGCTCAAAAACTAGTTAGTGAATTTAAGTGAATCAGTTGTTTAAAATACACTTTTAATTTTGGGTTAATTCATATAGAAATCAATGGTCATCTGGCCTGTCTATGAATCTGGCAGGAAGGGATGTCTCTCTCCTTGTCCTGTTGACAGACAGGCTGTGTCTAACATGAAGACTTTTCTGTCTAGGACTTCAGACCTTCACATCTAGAGCAGTTTCCAAGGATAGAACTAGGTTTTATGAAGATTTTATGAAATGCTTCTATGAAACAGACTTGATAGTGCTGAATACTTTACTTTTCAGAACAGGATTTGTCTCAGTTTATGTTGATATTTCTTTACAATGATCTCTGGAATATATTCATTTTTCTTAATGCCTACAGCACATTGCTTTGACAATCTATCCACTCCTTAATTTAGGCCTTCTTTTATTGTAGTCTGGCTTATTTAACAATTTAGGGGAAAATGCTTACATGAGAATGTAGGATAAACATACAAAACAAATAGGACTTTGTTCTCATGTAGCTTATAATTCACTAATTTTTTATTCATTAATTCATCCAAGCATTCCAACAAACATTTTTCAAATACATATGGTCTGAGGGCTAGGAACTATATTATGGGTGTAAAAATGATAGCAATGAAAAGGTTTGCCATCCCTTCCATCAAGAAGCATGCTTGGGGCAGACAGGCAGGTCTGCAGATGCCCTACTGAGGTCATGAGTCACATGGAACACGCCAAATCAGCCTGCACCCCGGCAGAAATCCACTGGACAGGCCCCCCACTCCTCTGTAAAGGAGGACCACACCACAAAGATGCAGAGGACACCAGACCACCAGACCACAGTACTGGGTCCCACCACTCCCGGCCCAGAGGTAGGGGCTTCTGAGCCACTGTCCCACTGCTCCTGGTCCAGAGGAAGGGACTTCCCAGTCACCATCCCTCTCGCTGCTCCCAGCCCAGAGGAAAGGGCTTTTGGGCTGCCTTCTGTCCTGCTGCTCCCAGCCCAGAGGAAGGGGCTTCTGGGCCACCATCCCTCCTGCTGCTCCCAGCCCAGACATAGGGGCTTCTGAGCTGCCGTCCTACTGTTCCTGGTCCAGAGGAAGGGGCTTCCTGACCACCATCCCTCCTGGTGCTCCCAGCTCAGAGGAAGGGGCTTCTGGGCCACCATCCCTACTGCTGCTCCTGGCCCCTGTCCCACCTCTCCCAGCTCAGAGAAGGTGATCCTCATGGGCACCAACAGCACCCCCCCACCCCCCATTCAAAATGAGATGCGTAAATAAGTCTCAAAACCAGACTTCCAGATCACCTACAGCAACCCCAAAGGGAAATGAGATGGAACACTCTGATACTCAACCACCTGGACCCACTGAACTGGCAACAAAAGGGGATCTGGAAAAAATGAAATCAGAAATAATTTCTCACATAACAGGAGAAATTGTTCCTCTAGTGCAAGACATGATTAATAAATCTAGAGAGGAGCTCAGGAACATGATGGAATCCCAACATAGGAAACAAATGGAATCCATAAAACAGATGCAAATAGATTTCCAGGAGATGAAAAACTCCACTGAAAGTCTACACAGCAGAATGAGCCAATGTGAGGACAGAATTTCAGATATAGAAGATAAGATTGCAATTAATGACCAGGAAAAGAAAAATTGCTTCGAAATTATAAGGGAACATGAGAAATCAATCCAGCAGCTGCTAGATGATGCAAAGAAGAATAACATAAGACTGATTGGAGTCAATGAAGAAACAGGAGAGAGTGCACATGACATAAAAATACTCTTCACAGAAGTAATGACAGAAAACTTCCCAAGCAGGGGAAAAGAACTTGACATACAGATAAGTGAGGCATATAGGACTCCAAATAGACTTGATCAAAAAAAATCTACACATAGGCATATAATTGTTAAGATTCCAGAAACTCAACAGAAGAACAAAATTCTACAAGCAGTTAGAGAAAAGAAACAAATCACATACAAAAGAAAGCCCATCAGAATCACAGCAGACTTCTCAAGGAAAACCATCAAGGCAAGAAGAGATTGGAGTGACATATTCCAAGCCCTAAAAGAAAACAGTCTCCAACCCAGATTGATGTACCCTGCAAAACTATCTTTCAAAATGGATGGAGAAATAAGATACTTTCATGACAAAGAGCACCTTAGGAACTTCATGAATACCAAAAGAGCACTCCAAAAATTTTTACACGGTATCCTAGGAACAGACATTGAGGATCACAACCCCAGGAAGCAAACCAGAATGAACCCATCTGGCATGACAAGAAATTAAATGTAAAGGGGGAGAACCCAACAAAAAGAAAAAGTCATGCCAATGACAAGTCAATACATTTCAGTTATAACCATCAATGTTAATGGTCTCAATTCACCAATCAAAAGAAATAGACTGGCAGAATGGGTCAAGAAGCAAAATCCAACAATATGTTGCATACAAGAAACACACTTAATTCAAAAGGAAACTCATAGACTGAAAGTTAAATGGTGGAAAACAATACTCCATGTTACAGGAACCCCCCAAAAAGCAGGAGTAGCTATCCTCTTTGCAGATCAAGTAGATTTCAAACCAACACTGATTAAGAGAGATAAAGAAGGACACTACATCCTTGTAAAGGGAACAATCCAAGAGGAAGAGATGACAATCATAAATATTCATGCGCCAAACACTAGTGGGCCCAATATATAAAACAAATACTAACGGACATAAAAAGTCATATATGCACTAATACAATTGTAGTAGGGGACCTCAACACCCCACTGTCACAAATAGATAGATCAACTAGACTAAAAATAAGTAATGAAATACTAGCACTCAATTAAACTCTTGAACAAATGAACTTCACAGATGTTTGTAGAGTCTTCCACCCCACAAAATCAGAATACACATTCTTCTCAGCTGCACATGGGTCATTCTCAAAAATAGACCACATACTCACACATAGAACATGTATAAGTAAGTGCAAAGGGATAGAAGTTATCCCCTGTATATTATCAGACCATAGTGCGATGAAATTGGGGATCCATAGCAAAAGAAACTGGAAAAATTTCATAAACACATGGAAATTGAACAACACACTTCTGAATAACCAATGGGTCACAGAGGAAATTAAAGAAGAAATCAGACAGTTCCTTCAATTAAATGACAATGACAATACAACATATCAGAATCTATGGGACACAATGAAAGCAGTCTTATGAGGGAAATTCATAGCAGTGAATACACATATTAGGAAAACAGAATGAGCCCAATTAAACAACCTGATGTTGAACCTCAAGCTTCTAGAAAAAGAAGAGCAGGACAAACCCAAAGCTCATACAAGGGAGGAAATTATAAAGATCAGAGGAGAAATCAATGCAATGGAGACTAAGAGAACAATACAAAAAAATCAATGAAGCCAAGAGTTGGTTCTTCAAAAGAATCAACAAAATTGACAAACCCTTAGCCAACCTTTTCAGAAAAAGGAAAGAAAAGGCCCAAATCCATGCAGTTAGGGATGAAAAGGATGAAATTACAACAGACCCAGCAGAAATCCAGAGGATCATCAATACCTACTTTGAGAACTTACATGCCAATAAGATGGACAACACAGAAGAAATGGACAGATTCTCAGATATGTGTGAATTACCAAAGTTGAATGAAGACCTAAAAATTCTAAACAATGCAATATCAATCAATGAAATTGAAAACATAATTAAAAACTTACCAAATAAGAAAAGCCCACATCCTGATGGCTTCACTGCTAAATTCTACAAGACATTTAGAGAGGAACTACTGCCACTACTGTTTAAACTCTTCAATGAAATTGAAAGGGAAGCAATACTCCCAAATTCCTTCCTGGTAGCAAGCATCACCTTGATCCCCAAAGCAGAGAAAGACTCAACTGAATAAGAGAACTATAGGCCAATCTCACTAATGAACATAGATGCAAAAATCCTTAATAAGGTAATGGCAAACAGAATGCAGAAGATCATCAAGAAGATCATACACCCTGATCAAGTGGGATTCATCCCAGGGATGCAGGGATGGTTCAACATATGCAAATCAATCAATGTAATACACTATATCAATACAGCCAAGGACAAAAACCATATGATTATCTCCATAGACACAGAAAAGCATTTGACAAAATCCAACATGCATTTATGATAAGAACCCTACAAAAAATTGGAATAGATGGTCTCTACCTCAAACTGATAGAAGCCATCTATGAAAAATCAACAGTCAATATCATACTAAATGGTCCAAAACTGAAATCCTTCACACTCAAATCAGGAACAAGACAAGGATGTCCACTATCACCACTCTTGTTCAATAGAGTTCTGGAAACATTAGCCACAGCAATTAGACAAGAGAAAGAAATAAAAGGAATAAAGATAGGTAATGAAGAAGTCAAATTGTCATTATTTGCAGATGACATGATACTCTATATAGAAGACCCCAAGAACTCCACCAAAAGTCTTCTAGACTTAATAACCAAATTCAGTCAAGTAGCTGGTTACAAGGTCAACACACAAAAATCAATAGTTTTCCTCTACACAAATGACAGACTCACTGAGAGAGAAATAGGGCAAATAATTCCTTTCACAATAGCATCCAAAAAACTGAAATACCTAGGAATCAACCTAACGAAAGAAATCAAAGACCTCTTCTCTGAAAAGTATGGCACTCTGAAAAGAGAGATTGAAGATGATATCAGAAAATGGAAAGACATCCCCTGCTCCTGGGTAAGAAGGATTAATATAGTGAAAATGGCCATACTTTCCAAACTGCTATATAGATTTAATGCAATTCCAATTGAGATCCCAGCAGCATACTTCACGGACCTTGAAAAAACAATCCAAAAATTCATTTGAAAGAAGAAGAGACCCAGAATAGCAAAAGCAATTCTAGGTAAGAGAGACATGGCAGGGGGTATCACAATCTCCTACCTGCAACTTTACTACAAAGGTACTGTGATAAAGACAGCATGGTACTGGCAAAGAGACAAACCTGAGGACCAGTGGAACAGATTAGAAGATGCAGAAACAATGCCAGACACACTAAGCCATCTCATCTTCCATGAAGGAGCCAAACACCCTCACTGGAGGAAAGATAGCCTCTTTAATAAATGGTGCTGGAAAAATTGGCTTTCAACTTGCCAAAGGTTAATACTTAGACCTATATCTCTTGCCATGCACTAAACCAAAATCAAAATGGATTAAAGATCTAAATATTAAAATAGAAACTGTGAAACAGTTGGAACAGAGGTTAGGTAGAACTCTTGAAGACATCGATGTAGGAAAAGATTTTATGAACAAAACCTCAGTTGTCCGTGAACTAGCACAAACCATCAACAAGTGGGATCTCTTTTTATTAAAAAGCTTCTGCAAGAGCAAGAGAAACCACCAGCAGTGTGAAGAGACAACCCACAATGTGGGAAAAAATCTTCACCTTCTTTTCCTTAGACAAAGTTCTACTATCTTGAATCTATAAAGAACTTAAAAAAATCAGACCTCCCAAATTTAAAGACCCAATCCAAAAATGGGCATCTGAAATGAATAGACATTTCTCACAGAAAGAAGTAGAAATAGCAAATAAATACATGAAAAAATGTTCAATATCACGGGTCATTTGAGAGATGTGAACGAAAACAATGCTGAGATTCCACCTCACTCCAGAAAGAATGGCTGCTATCATGAAATCAACCAATAACAAATGCTGGTGGGGCTGTGGGGAAAGAGGAACCCTGCTCCACTGCTGGTGGGAGTGTAGACTGGTGCAACCACTGTGGAAATCAGTATGGAGATATCTCAAAGTACTAGGACTGGAAGTCCCATTTGACCCTGCTATTCCACTGCTGGGGATCTTCCCCAAAGAGTTAAAAGAATCATACCACAGTAATATATGTGTGCCCATATTCATAGCAGCACAGTTTGTGATAGCTAAAACTTGGAAACAGCCCAAATGCCCATCAAATGGAGACTGAATAAAGAAAATGTGTTTTTTTAAAGAAAATGTGTTTTTTTAAATAAAATGGAGTACTACTCAGCCATAAAAAATGAGAAATTAGAGACATTTATGTCTAAGCGGATGCACATTGAGGCGATACTCTTAAGTGAAATAAATAAGACACACATGTGTAAATACCGAATAGTTTCTCTGGTGTGAGAAACTGAAAGTGTAAATAAGGACTAAAGTGTATAATAGGTAATGTGAAATAGGAAGGAAAGGGGCAAAGGGGAAGGAAGTGGGAGGGCTAGGGAAAGAATAGAAGGGAATGGGATTAATATGAGAAAATGGAAAAATAGGAACAAAATCTTTGTAAATAGGGAGGACTGGAGGGGTTGAAGGGAGGGCTGGGCAAGGGTGAAAAATAAGAACCAAGAGAGACTATGTAAAGGTGCAAATTTCCAATGATGAATGTCATTATATTGTATACCTAAAATGTACCAATGATTAGAATGAATAATCAATAATTTAAAATAGGAAGAAAAGGTCCAAAGGGGTAGGGGTAGTGGGAGGTGCAGGGGAAAGGAAAGAAGGGAAAGGAAAAATGATGAGAAATGGAAAAAATGGAAATAAAGTCTTTGTAAATAGGGATGGGTGGAGGGTGTGAAGGGAGGGCTAGGAATGGGGAAAAAAAATAAGAACCAAGATGCGTTATGTAAAGGTACAATTCCCAATGAGAAATGTAATTGTGTTGTATACCTACAATGTACCAATAAAAGAACTACCAAAAAAAAAAAAAGATGCATGCTTGGGTGAGAAGGGCTAAAAGAGGGGGGTGAGTATGTTACTGTATACTGAGTACTGTGGCAGAGGCAAAAGCAGGCTTTCTGGAGGTATTCACTTCCCAGAGGAAGTCAATTTTAGCTTTAAAGGACCACAGTAAACTGAGAGTATTCTCAGCATAAACCACCATGACACTGTCTAGCTTAAATGATTCCTCCAGATAGGTAGAGATTTTTGTACTCTTGACACCTCCCTGACTGATCAAATCTAAAGTGCTGTCTGTTTCCTCCAGCCTCCAGAATGCACAATAAAGATGGCTTTTGTATACCAACCCTGCCCAGGTTGAGATGGTGGTATGGAGTGGGAGAGACTGTGGTTTTGTCTCTCTCCACGTATTTTCTGGTGCTTCTCCAGGTACATCTCTTTTCACTTCTGCCTTCCTACTTTCTGTTCCCAACCATTCTAACCAACCTGATGCTCCTTTATGTACATTGCCCAATAAACCAAACTTTGCAGGTGTGAATCCCCTGGTCAGGTAGGCCCATCTCTTCCTTTCCTCTCTGGGCATTGCTAACTCCTATGCATCTAGCTCACATCTCTTTTATGTAATATTTCCTTGATCTCTATGGTTAGATGCTCATGCAATATGCTCTCATAGAACGTAAGCATTCATCTGAAGTGCGCTTATAACACCAAAGGAAATTATCTTTACTAATCTCATTCTCGAGCAAACGTTGAACACCTTGACAATAGAGGCTGTGCCCCATTAATCTTTGGATCCATAGTATCAGTCATATGAGAGTCATTCAGAATTAATCAGTGAGTAATTGAAATAGGCATAAAATTGGCTGTTCTTTCACAGAGTTAGTTGTTATTAATAATCTCTATTTATCCAGTGCCTAAGCAGTATCATTCTGCTTCTGTAGGCTCAAATGTACTCTGCATTTAATCAGAGATTGTACCATCATTTTGAAGGAGGGCAAAACATCCATTCCACTGTTAGTAAAATATATTGCAATAATAGATGACACAACATAAAATCTTTATGAAACAGAGGAATTGAAATTGGGTAGAACAAATGCAATCTACTGATTAAACTGTCTGGAAAAAAAGACTTTTGATTCTGAAGAAATTAAGAGGTGTGTTTCTGTTGGTGATAAAGTTAATTCTCATTGAGTAAAGAAGATTAATATATGATGTAATGTCAAGAATAATTATCATAAATTGATGATGACCAGCTATCTTCCTGGTTTTATTGAAATGAAATTGTTTAATCCTCCCCTGAGATAGAGTAAGAGGGGAGAAGGTATTATGTCTTATTTTCAGGGTAATTTACTTTAACAAATACATCACTATTGGTGAGATTATTTGTGAATTACCTATAGGAGATTTGAAATGCTAGATTTATAATTTAAAGTCATAAGTAGTTTGCTATATGAAATGGCATCTCTACGTTTTGTGACTGGGTCTCTGGGTCTCAGAGAGCTGTTTGGAACTCAGCTGCCTCATAATGGACACTGAAAAATGTCCTTTCACTTTAGAGGATGAAAGTGACAACAACATATTGAATGGAAGATATAGAACTTATGAGCATATGTTGTCTGGAGCAATTGGAAGAAAAAAAAGTACTCATCAGAAATTATCAGCACAGCTACATGTGGCTTAAGAATTTAAAACTATAAGGTATGTTAATCCTAGAGAAAATTTTTTCCTGTGTTTTCCTCTGCATTATAAAAAAAAGTAGCCGGGCATGGTAGTGCACACCTGTAATCCCAGCACTCAGGAGGCTGAGGCAGGAGGATCTCCATGAGTTCAAGGCAGGCTTGGGTACAGACTGAGACCCTGTCTCAAACAACAACAACAACAAACAAAAAACACACATGTTCATTGACAGGAGCAAGAGTTTCCTAAGGATAGTGACAGATGATGGCAAAACAAAACAAAACAGAAAACGAAAGCAAAACCAACTAACTCCAAGTATCAAGATGTATTTTAGGGCTATAGTAATACATTTATAATG
The DNA here is from genome assembly GCF_053883595.1 of Heterocephalus glaber. Lineage (NCBI taxonomy): Eukaryota > Metazoa > Chordata > Mammalia > Rodentia > Bathyergidae > Heterocephalus > Heterocephalus glaber. The sequence continues at coordinate 17,832,232 of NW_028258406.1, read as the reverse complement.
GCTAATGGTTGATGTTTTGAAGAAGGTAGGGGCGAATGGAAACCCTTGAATTCTTTTTTTATTAACACATACTAATTGCACATATTAATGGGTTCAGTGTGATGTTTACATACATGCATATAGTGTGCACAGATGAAATCTAACCTCTCTCTATCTACTCCACCCTTACCAAACTCTATTAATTAGTCGTTATAGAGAAAGGGAAAGGGAACGTTACCAGGACCCCTGCAATGGTCCTGGGCTCCCGCAAGCCAGTACAATGTCTGTGAGATAGGAAAGTGGGAAATGGAAAAAACACAGACAGAGACTTGAGAGAAACTGAGTCTTGGGCTGATCTAAGCTGCTCTGGGCAGCAAAGACAAAAACCTCCAGGACATCCAGTGTTTATTCATTACAAGCATGGGAAGGGGGGAAGCTGGGCAGGCCTTGGGACACCTGCTGATAGGCAGGACTGTAGAATGAGGGCACAAGGATATCTTTGCTGAAGGGAACAAATGGTTAATTCAGAGGGGAGGAATTTAGCTGGAGTCAGTTGACCTTGACTGGGCGTGAACTCAGGCAAGCTCTGCTACTTCCAATGTAACACAGTCGAATTATGAAGGGGCAAGAAGCTTGTGCCACTACAGCCTGCTAATACTAGGCAGAGGTGTCTGCTAAAAGTAGTTTATATTCAAGCCCACTGGAAACTTTGGTTTCTTAACACCAGAAGTAAATCTAGAGAATAATAGCTTGAGTCATTTCAGTAGGAAGAAAAGGGGCACAGGGGAAGGGGAAGTGGGAGAGGTAGGGGAAAGGAAAGAAGGGAATGGAATTAATATGAGAAAATGAAAAAATGAAAACAAAGTCTTTGTAAATAGGGAGGGGAGGAAGGGTTGAAGGGAGGGCAGGAGAATGGGGAAAAATAAGAACCAAGATGAATTATGTAAAGGTACAAATTTCTAATGATGAATGTCATTATATTGTATACCTAAAATGTACCTATAAAATTAATCATTTCATTAATTAATCATTTCAGGTTACCTCATGTTGATAAAGCACATTTCAGCACAAAATTGAAATAGATAATTTCATGAATCCATTCAACAGACTAAGAAGTAGGTAAAAAGAGGGGTGACAGAAGGAGTCACTTAGTTGTAGGGACTAGGGAGCTTGTTAGAAATGCAGAATCTGAAATCCCAGCTAATTAATATACATTGAAGTGTCTGAGAAGCACTTTTCAGGTTGTCTACTGCAAGATTTTAGCTCAGTCATTCTGCCACCATAGGCTCCAAGTTTTCCATATATAGGTTGGATGAAGTGGTGTTAGTCACTGACCTTGAAGGTGACCCTGGGAGGGTGGAAGCTATGGCTGTGCCAGATATCTGGTGAGTGCTGTAAGGAATGCTATCCACTTTGTATTACTTAAAATTCAATATGCATGCAGAACTGTACTGTTAGTTGCTGAAATACTGTCTGGAAAGGTAACATTTTTCTTGTGGTGTGCCATGCTGTGATGGCAGGGGTTACTGGCCATCAGTCCTGGATACCAGGCAGATGAAGGAGAGAGAGAGAGAGAGAGAGAGAGAGAGAGAGCAGGGGAGGAAGAGCCTGTAAGCTCAGAGTACTGCAGCTGCAATGAGCCAGGAGGGCAGGAAGTAGTTAGGAGGAAAGTTGAAAGAACCAAGCCCTGGAGTTCAGTGAGGCAATGTTTTATATAGAGAGCAGATCAAAGCAGCCTGACAGTTGGAGGGGTATAAAAGTCCAAGAGGGAGAGAGTGGGTTTGATGTGATTCAAGAGAGATTTAAGCATGAGATGGAAACTGAAACCTCAGTGCAGGATTTTGCAGAATTGCTGATGAGAAGGGGATAGACTTCAGGGCTGTCTGACAGCTTGAGTCAAGTGATGGACAAAGTTCTGAAGGCTATGTCAAATCAATCTCTGTGCTATATGGGAGTGGTGAGAAAAGGAAAGAGGGTCTTAATGGTTTAAAATATTTTCCCCCTCTCTCTTTGAACTGTATCAGTGATGGCATCATCTTGCTTTTTCCTCCTGAGTCCTTACTGGACCATCCCAGTTACTGGTCTGCACTGTCCTCCACACGGTAACCACCACTGTATATATCTGCCTGGTCTCAGTTTGCCTCCAACCTCTGTTCATTTAATGATAGCCTGTGGGTTCCGAAGTCTTATCTTTTTCACTTAACTTTCCATATTCAACTCTTTGAAAATGTCACAGTACAGATCACAGGTGCTGCCTGGAGCTGACTAACTGCTGTTCACTTAAGCTGTTCCTTTTCAGTCCTATCTCCTGCCAAAATTTTTACAAGTGCTTCAGATGTGCAGAGAAACCAGAAGGAGCTAAAGAGCTGACATTCCAAATGGTGCCAAAAAAAAAAAAAAAAAAAGGAATCTGGATAAGTCAATGTTAGTTCAATGAACTCTTTTATACAATTTGAAAGGACTGTGTCACTGTCACCTCTGCTGGGACCTCTGAGAAAAAACAGTCCTCCCAGCTGTTGTGCATTTAGAATGGACATATTTCTCATGTTGCTCCATCTTTTTAATATAGAAAAAAATAGCTTTAGTCTTTAAAATTTAGTTGGTTGAATTGCTCTTCAGGAATGCCATTTAAAGGGTCTCTGACATTTTCAGGGAGAAGAAGCTTTGGTGTAGAAAAATCAACACTTGGACTGGAGTTGAAGGCTGAGTTCTGACTCATTAAGTGCCCTTAGGAAAGTCACTTTGCTTCTCTGAGGATCTGTTGTCCTCCAAAAATCTGCTTCTTCTTCTTAGGCACACAGCTGCCTAACTAAAGACTGTATTTCTCAGCCTTCTTCATAGCTGCCTGTAGACTTTGTGAAGGTGAGAGGGGGTGTAAGGAGGGGGAAAGCCTGGAGGGTGGGTACGGGAAGGGGAAGTAAAAAGGATTATTGTGATGTGTATCTATAGCAATTTCCCAAGATGAAAGTAATTATTATGTATCATAAATATATACTCATTACAAAATTCTCATCAATGAAATGTGAGGAGAGGTGAAGTTGGGGGCAGTTGCCTACCCTGCACTTTTTTCCTTCTCTTTTTCTGGGGTGGGGTACTAAAGCTGGGGTGACATAGCTTCTATGATGCAAATGAATTAATGTCTCGCAAACTTTAAATAGAATTTGAGTAATTTTCAGCAATGTGATTCAATTTAGGAAAAATATATTCACTAAATCAAATAGGAAAGTTTGGTGAAATCTCAGTAATTTTTGGCATGCCTAAAATTTGTGCCAGTGATACTAAAGTTAAAGAAGTTGATATGGGTTGGGAAAGGATAATACTAGTGTGATGATACACAGAACTGCACTAGTCAAAAGTTGTCAGCCCCTCTAATTTAGTCTACAAAAATATGTTATTTCTCAAAGAAAATAAAAAAATGGATTGATGAGTGATGACTGGTTGATAGAAGACCAGTACAAAGTTAGTTGCAATAAACAACTTGAAGCTGTACCTAAACCATCAAGAATGGTAATGGTTTAGGTACTTTTTCTTAGGTTTAGGCTCTTTTTTTTTTAGTAAGTTTATTGGTACATTTTAGGTATACATTATGATCACATTCATTATTCAGAATTTTTACCTGGATGCGACATATCTTGGTTCTTATTTTTTCCCATTTCCTTTCCCTCCCTTCAACCCCTCCACCCTCCCTATCTCCATAAGCTTTGTTTCCATTTTTTCCTTCTTTTTTTCATTTTTTTCTTTCCCTTCTTTTCTTCCCCCACCTCTGCCTCCACTCCCTATTTCCCCATGCTGTTTGAACATTATCTTCCTATTTTACACTATTATACATTTTGGTCCTCATTTACACTTTTAGTTTTTCACACCAGAAATATAATTCAGTATTTACACATGCGTGACTTATTTCACTTAAGAGCATGGCCTCAAGGTGCATCCATTTAGCTATAAATGTCTCTAGTTTATGTTTCTTTATGGCTAAGCAGTACTTCATTTTATAAAAAAAACCCCCACATCTTCTTTATCCAATCCTCAGTTAATGGGCATTTTGGCTATTTCCAAGATTTAGCTATTGCAAACTGTGCTACTATAAACACGGGTGTGCATATATTCTGGGGGTATGATGCTTTTAATTCTTTTGGCAACATTCCTAGAAGGGGAATAGCTGGGTCAAATGGGACTTCCAGTCCTAGTTCTTTGAGGTATCTCCATACTGATTTACACAGTGGTTGCACCAGTCTATACTCCCACCAACAGTGGAGAAGGGTGCATTTTCCCCCACAACCTTGCCAGCATTTATTGTTGATTTCTTGATAGCAGCCATTCTTTCTGGAGTGAGATGGAATCTCATTGTTTTAATTTGCATTGCTTGACTGACCAGTGATGTTGAACATTTTTTCATGTATTTATTTGCTGGTTCTACTTCTTTGAGAAATGTCTGTTCATTTTAGATGCCTACTTTTGGGTTAGGTCTTCAAATTTAGGGGGTCCAATGTTTTTAAGTTCTTTATATACTCTAGATAGTAGTCCTTTGATGAACAGCTGATGAAATTTTTTTCCAACTTTGTGGGTTGTCTCTTCAATCTGTTGGTAGTTTCTCTTGCTGTGCAAAAGCTTTTTAATAAGATGAGGTCTCAGTTGTTGATTATTTGTGCTAGTTCCTCTGTGACTGAGGTTTTGTTCATAAAGTTTTTGCCTATGCCAATATCTTCAAGAGTTCGACCTAATCTATCTATCCAGCAGCTTTAATGTTTCTGTTTTAATATTTAGATCTTTAATCCACTTCAATTTTAGTTTAGTGCATGGCAAAAGATATGGGTCTAGTTTTAATCTTAGGCAAGTTGAAACCCAATTTTTCCAGTACCATTTATTAAAGAGGCTATCTTCTCCAGTGAGGGTGTTTGGCTCCTTTGTCAAAGATGAGATGGCTGAGTATGTCTGGAAATTTTTCTGGATCATCTAATCTGTTCCATCAATCTTTGGGTCTATTTCTTTGCCAGTACCATGCTGATTTTATCACAGTAGCTTTGTAGTATAGTTTATAGTTGGGGATTGTGATATCCCCAGCCTTGTCTCTTTTGCCTTGAATTGCTTTTACTATTCTAGATGTTTTCTGGTTCCAAATGAATTTTTGGATGGTTGTAGGGAACAGGGAAAGGGGACATTACTAGAACCTCTGCAATGAGTCCTAATCTCCTGTGAGCTATGGCCGCACAAGGTGAATTAACTTATTATACAGGAAAGGTAGAAAAAGTGAGACTTGGAGAAGAAGCTGAGCTTTGGGCCTTATCAGTGCTGCTCTAGGGAGCAAACATGAAAGACCCAGAGCTTGCCACACCTTTTATTCAATACATCAGGAGAAAAAAATGTAACAAATGGCTCAGGACAGAAAGGCCAGTACATTGGGAGAAACAAATCTAACAGATGACTGGAGAGCTGTGGAATTCCTAGATCAATGAGGAACTATGCAGATGAAGATTTTGTTCCTCCCAGGATGTCTTCAGCTGGTGTAATCTTGTCCTGGAGCATCACAGCATCACTGGATCATTGAGTTGTGACCAGAGGCCAAAATGGAATTATGTCTTGAAATGCCATAACTGTCCTGTAGGCAGGAGAACTAGGCTTAATCAAATTTTTCTCAAAAATTATGTAGCATTGCTCCCAACAGATGGTTTTCTCTAGTTCTCTGAAATATGTTGTTGGAATTTCCATTGGGATTGCATTGACTCTATATAGCAATTTTGGAAGTATGGCCATTTTGACTATATTGGTTCTTTCTACCCCAGAACAAGGTATGTCTTTCCATTTTTTGATATCCTCTTTGATCTCTTTTTTCAGAGTGCTGTAGTTTTCTTTCCTTAAAATTAATTTTATTGCTACATTTTAGGTATGCAATATAATGACATTCATCATTGGAAATTTGCACCTTTACATAATCTCTCTTGGTTCTTATTTTTCCCCATTCCCCTGCCCTCTGTTCAACCCCTCCATCCCTCCCTATTTACAAAGACTTTGTTTCCATTTTTTTCATTTTCTCATATTAATTCCATTCCCTTCTTGCATTTCCCATGCCCCTCCCACTTCCCCTTCCCCTTTGCCCCTTTTCTTCTGATTTCACATTATCTGTTATAACTTTTAGTCCTTATTTGCACTTTCAGTTACTCACACTAGAGAAACTATTCAGTATTTACACATCTGTTTCCTATTTATATCATTTAAGAGTATGGCCTCAATGTGTATCCATTTAGCTATAAATGACTCTAATTTCTCATTTTTTATGGCTGTGTAGTACTCCATTTATAAAAAAAAAACTATTTTCTTTATCCAGGCTCGAGTTAATGGGCATTTGGGCTGTTTCCAAGTTTTAGCTATTACAAATTGTGCTGCTGTGAACATGTGTGCACATATATCACCGTGGTATGATTCTTTTAATTCTTTGGGGAAGATACCCAGCAGGAGAATAGCTGAGTCAAATGGGATTTCCAGTCCTAATTCTTTGAGGTATCTCCATACTGATTTCCACAGTGGTTCCACCAGTCCACACTCCCACCAGCAGTGGAGCAGGGTTCCTCTTTTCCCCACAGCCCCGCCAGCATTTGTTATTGGTTGATTTCATGATAGCAGCCATTCTTTCTAGGGTGAGGTAGAATCTCAACTTTCTCTTCATTTGTGTCTCTTGAATGACCAGTGGTGTTGAACATTTTTTCATATGTTTATTTGCTATTTCTACTTCTTTGTCTGAGAAATGTCTGTTGATTTCAGATGCCCATTTTTGGATTGCGTCTTTAAATTTGGGAAGTCTGACTTTTAAAAATTCTTTATAGATTCTAGATAGTAGACTTTTGTCTGAGGAACAGATGGTGAAAATTTTTTCCCACATTGAGGGTAGTCTCTTCACACTGTTGGTGGTTTCTTTTGCTGTGCAGAAGCTTTTTAATAAGAAGAGATCCCACTTGTTGATTTTTTGTGCTAGTTTACAGGCAACTGAGGTTTTGTTCATAAAATCTGTTCCCACACCAATGTCTTCAAGAGTTCTACCTAACCTCTGTTCCAGCCGGTTCAGCTTTTCTGTTTTAATATTTAGATCTTTAATCCATTTAGATTTTAGTTTAGTGCATGGTGAGAGATATAGGTGTAGCTTTAATCTTTGGCAAGTTGAAACCCATTTTTTCCAGCACCATTTATTAAAGAAGCTATCTTTCCTCCAGGGAGGGTGTATGACTCCTTTGTCTAAGATGAGGTGGCTGAGTGTGTCTGGAGTTGTTTCTGCATCTTCTAATCTGTTCCACTGGTCCTCAGGTCTGTTTCTTTGCCAGTTCTATGTTTTTTTTCTTTTTATCACAGTAGCATTGTAGTGTAATTTCAAGTTGGGGTTTGTGATACCCCCTGCCATGTCTCTGTTGCTCGAATTGCTTTTGCTATTCTAAGTAACTTCTCATTCCAAATGAATTTTTTGACTCTTTTTCTCAAGGTCCATGAAGTATGCTGGTGGGATTTCAATTGGGATGGCATTGAATCTATATAGCAGTTTTGGAAGTATGGCCATTTTCACAATGTTGATTCTTACTACCCAGGAGCAAGGGATTTCTTTCCATTTTCGGATATCATCTTCAATCTCTTTTGTTAGGTTGATTCCTAGGTATTTCATGTTTTTGGATGCTATTGTGAAAGGAATTGTTTGCCCTATTTCTCTCTCAGTGAGTCTGTTGTTCGTGTAGAGGAAATCTATTGATTTTTGTGTATTGACCTTGTATGCAGCTGCTTTATTGAATTTGGCTATTGTCTAGAAGACTTTCGGTGGAATTCTTGGGGTCTTCTATATAGAGTACCATGTCATCTGCAAATAATGACAATTTGACTTCTTCATTTCCTATCTTTATTCCTTTTATTTCTTTCTCTTTTCAAATTGCTGTGGCTAATATTACCAAGACTATATTGAACAGGATTGGTGACAGTGGACATCTTTGTCTTGTTCCTGAATTTATTGTGAAGGATTTCAGTTTTTGACCATCTCGTATGATATTGGCTGTTGGTTTTTCATAGATGGCTTCAATCAGAGTGAGGTAGACTCCATCTATTCCAATTTTTTGTAGGGTTTTTTTTCTGCATCTATTGAGATGATCATATGGTTTTGTCCTTGGCTCTATTGATATAGTGTATTATATTTATTGATTTGCATATGTTGAACCGTCTCTGCATCCTTGGGATGAATCCCACTTGGGTGTATGACCTTCTTGATGATCTTCTTGATGATCTTCTGTGTTCTATTTGCTGGTATCTTATTAAGGATTTTTGCATCTATGTTCATTAGTGAGATTGGCCTGCGGTTCTCTTTTTCAGTTGGGTCTTTCTCTGCTTTGGGGATCAAGGTGATGTTTGCTTCCAGGTTTGAATTTGGGAGTATTACTTCCCTTTCAATTTCATTGAAGAGTTTAAACAGTAGTGACAGTAGTTCCACCCTATATGTCTTGTAGAATTTGGGAGTGAAGCCATCAGGACATGGGCTTTTCTTATTTGGTAAGTTTTAAATTATGTTTTCAATTTTATTGATTGATTGTTTTAACTGGGCTTGCTCTGTTTTCCTAATATGTGCACTCACTGCTATGAATTTCCCTTGTAAGATTGCTTTCATTGTGTCTGGTAGATTCTGATATGTTGTATTGTCATTTTCATTTAATTGTAGGAACTGTCTGATTTCCTCTTTAATTTCCTCTGTCACCCATTGGTTATTTAGAAGTGTGCTGTACAGCTTTCATGTGTTTATGAAATCCTTGTAGTTTCTTTTGCTATTGATCTCCAATTTCATCACACTATGGTCTGATAATATGCAGGGGATAACTTCAGTTCCTTTGTACTTACTTAAACATGTTCTATGAGCAAGTATGTGGTCTATTTTGGAGAACCACCCATGCACAGCTGAAAAGAATGTGAATTCTGATTTTGTGGGGTGGAACACTCTGTAAACATCTGTGAAGTGCATTTTTTCAAGTTTTTGATTGAGTTAAAGCATTTCATTGTTTATTTTTTGTCTAGTTAATCTATCTGTTTTTGTCAGTGGGGTATTGAGGTCCCCCACTACTATTGTGTTAGTGCTTATATGACTTTTCATGTCTGTTATTATTTGTTTTATATAGTTGGGCACACTAGTGTTTGGTGCATACACATTTATGATTGTCATCTCTTCCTCTTGCATTGTTCCCTTCACAAGGATGTAGTGTCCTACTTTGTCTCTCTTAATCAGTGTTGGTTTGAAATCCACTTGGTCTGCATGAGGACAGCTACTTCTGCTTTTATTTGGGTTTTGGTCTCCTGGAGTACTGTTTTCCACCTTTTAACTTTCAGTCTATGTGCTTCTTTTTGAATTAAGTGTGTTTCTTGTTCGCAGCATATTGTTGGATCTTGCTTCTTGACCCATTCTGCCAGTCTATTTCTTTTGATTGGTGAATTGAGACCATTAACATTGATGATTATAATTAATACATATTGACATCATTGTCATGACTTTTTCTTTTTGTTGGATTCTCCCTCTTTGCATTTAATTTCTTGTTGTACCCAATGGATTCATTCTGCTGTGCTTCCTGAGGTTGTGATCCTTATTGTCTTTTCCTAGGATATTGTCTAAAATTTTTGGCATGCTGGTTTGGTATTCATGAAGTTCCTAAGGTGCTCTTTGTCATGAAAGTATCTTATTTCTCCATCAATTTTGAAAGATAGTTTTGCAGGGTACATCAATCTAGGTTGGAGGCTGTTTTCCTTTAGGGCTTGCAATACGCAATACGTCCCTCCAACCTCTTCTTGCCTTGAGGGTTTGTGTTGAAAACTCTGCTGTGATCCTGATGGTCTTTGCTTTGTATGTGATTTGTTTCTTTTCTCTAATTGCTTGTAGAATTTTGTTCTTCTGTTGGTTTTCTGAAATCTTAACTATTATACACCTATGTGTAGATTTTTTTTGATCAAGGCTAGTTGGAGTCCTCTATTCTTCAGTTATCTGCATGTCAAGATCTTTTCCCCTACTTGGAAAGTTTTCTGCCATCACTTCTGTGAACAGTTTTTTTTATGGCATCTGCACTTTCTCCTGTTTCTTCATTGACTCCAAATCAGTCTTATGTTATTCTTTGCATCATCTAGCAGCTGCTGGATTGATTTCTCATGATCTCTTACAATATTAAAGCAATTTTTCTCTTCCTGCTCACTAATTGCAATCTTATTGTCCATATTTGAAATTCTGTCCTCACATTGGCTGATTCTGCTCTGTAAAATTTCTATGGAGATTTTTATCTCCTGGAAATCTGTTTGCATCTGTTTTGTGGATTCCATTTGTTTCCTATATTGGGGTTCCATCATGTTCCTCAGCTCCTCTACTTTTTTTATCTGTGTCTTCTCTACATTTATCAATCATGTCTTGAACCATGGGGAAATCTCTGTTGTTATCTGAGAAATTATTTCTGATTTAATTGTTTCCAGATCCTCTTTTGTTGCCAGTTCAGGGAGTCCAGGTGTCTGAGTATCAGAGTGTTTCATCTTGTTTCCCTTTGGGGTTGCTTTAAGAGATGTGGAATTCTGGTTTTTAGATTTGTTTACCTGTCTTCTCATTCTTCCAGGGGGTTTGGGGAGAAGAATGTATGGTGCTGATGCCTGCACAGCTCACCTCTTCAGTGCTGGGGGTGGCTGTGCTCCATGGCTCTGGGGGCTGTAGTTTTCAATGTAGAGGTCTTTTACTTCCTTCATTAGATTGATTTCTAGGCATTTCATTTTTGCAGTGGTATTGTGAAAGCAGTTGTTTCCTCAATTTCCCTCTCAGTGAGTCTGTTGTTTGTGTACACAGAGACTATTGATTTTTGGGTGTTGACCTTGTTCCTTGCTACTTTATTGAATTTGTTTATTAAGTCTAGAAGTCTTTTGGTGGAGTTCTTGGGGCCTTCTAAATTCAGTATCATGTGATGTGCAAATAATGACAACTTAACTTCTTCATTTCCTATCCTTATTCCTTTCATTTCTTTCCCTTGTCTAATTGCTGTGGCTAATGTTTCCAGAACTATATTGAAGTGGTGATAGTGGACATCCTTGTCTTGTTCTTGATTTTAGCATGAAAGATTTCTGTTTTTGACTATTTAGTATGATGTTGGCTGTTGATTTTTTATCAGGTTGAGATATAGACCATCTATTCTGATCTTTTGTAGTGTTTTTTTTTTAATCTTGAATGGGTATTGTATTTTGTCAAATGCTTTATTTGCATCTATTGACATGGTCGTATGGTTTTTGTCCTTGACTCTGTTAATATAGTGTATTACATTTATTGATTTATGAATGTTGAACCATCCCTGCATCCCTAGGCTGAATCCCTCTTGGTCATGGTGTATAATCTTGGTCATCTTCTGCAAGAATGCTGATTCTTTGTGTAGTTAGTACATGTTTTAATTTGTGTTTAGATTTCCCCCCAAAGCCTCGTGCAGATGAGGTGGGACTTTCTTTTTCAGAGATAGTTGAATCTGGAATGTGATGCTGGGGTTAAGGGCATATAATTACTGAACCACTACATGTGAGTGTTAAGTTTGGCCCTGTCATAATCCCAGTAGTCTGAATAAGATAAAAGGGGCAGAAAGATGCTGTTAACCCATCTTGTTACCTTTGCTACCTTGTGTGTGCCATATTGTTTTTCCACTGTGATACCTGTTTGTCAACCACCATGCTTTGGAACCAGCCAATTATGAGCTGAAACCTCTATGAACTGTAAGCCAAATAAATCTTTCTAACTTTGGGTGTCAGGTATTTTGTCTTAGCAATGAGAGAAAAGTAACAAACACAGTGGATATGTATTAGAACAGCTAAAGAATAAGTTCACAAAATGTTTAGAGATGTGATTATTACTTTGAGGCAGCAGGACTGGAGATTGGCATCCCTTCAACATTCCCAGCCATAAAACATTTAAAAACAATTTGAAGGAGAAATATGAATCCTGGCTGTTGTCTGGAACCTGTCTGGTGATGCATTCTGGTAAGATCAAGAAAGTGTTAGAATGAATGTTAAGAGACTAGAAGAAAGCCCTGGAGACAACAATGGTACCTTCTTTTAAGAAATGGTGCATCTCCAGTGATCTCAATAGCACAAAGAAATCATGTGTAGCAAAACAAGGAGATCAATTACTCTGGCACTAAAAGTGATTCTGAGAGCTATGGTCAGTGTAAAAATATTTAGAGGATGCCCTAAAAATTTATTTTATGAATTTTCCTTTTTAAAGAATATAAAGAATTATTTATGAAAGAAACCTACATTTGAATAGATCTAAAATATTTAAAAAATTAAAATACTCAAGTAATAAAAATGCATTGTTTTAGGTTATCATCTTTCTTTTTCTTAGTGCTTCATAAAATGATGGTGCAAAATCCAATTGACAGTCTGTTGGATTCAACCCAGCTCTAAGAGTGGAAAATTGATAATGCTAGAATTGTTCAATCTTGCACATCTTCACTGTCAATATTCATACTTAGCCATAATGTCGTGACCTCCCAGAGGCATTTCTCTTGTTTGTGATCTAGTTGCCTTTAGTTGCATTGTACTTCCCCCTCACTCTTGGATCCTCTGTATCTCCTTAGGTGCCTCCTTTCCAGAGGTCTGGTCCCTGAGACATTAGCATCAGCTAGACAGAGAATGTTCTTGGAGATCTGGGTCTCAGACTTGTAGACTCACACCTTTAAGTCTCTGGGTTCTAATAGCCATTCTCTTCCTTGATTCCACTAATTTATGGGTAGTAGTAGGAGTTTTCAGTATTTACAATTTGTGTATTATCTCAGGGTTCACATTTTGCTTTCTTAGTTCATTTTGTACTACCAGCTTAATCTATTTCCAATATTAAATTCTCTTTGTTAAAACAGCTGTTATATCTTCTATTTTTCTGGATGGACCTTGGCTAATACATCTTCCATTTCACCCTAGAAAAATATTTACTATTTTGAATTTGGCATATATCATTTACATCCATTTTTGATAATTTAGGTACATACATAGATATCCATAAACAATATTAAAATAGTTTTACATGTATTTAAAATTTACATAAATAAATTCACTTTTTAGATATAATTTTGCAACTTGATGTTTTCCTTTTTTAAAGATGAAAGATACAAGTCAAAAGAGAGATCTAATTGCTTCATTTGAACTTTAGAATATGAATAAATTACATTTGTTTATATCTATTCTCCCACTGAGGAGGATCTAGTATCTTTTTTGTTGCTACTATAAACATTGCTGCAAGGAAGATTTTTGTTTATGCATCTTTGGGTTCACATGCAAGAATCTCTCTAGGGTCTAATCTAAGAAATGGAATTGCTGGATAGAAGGAAATGCAGCCATTCAAATTTATTAGGTATTGCCAATCTGCTATATAAATTCATCAGCACTGTGTAAGAATTTTTGTTTCTCCGTATCCTTGCTGTCATTTGAAAGTTAGTTTTCCAATTTGATAGTATAACATGCCATTGAAATTTTGTTTAATTAATTTGTATTTTCCTGATTGCTAATCAGGATAAGCACTTAAAAATGTATATTGGCTATTTGGGTTTCCTTTTCCATATTTTTTACTGAGTGGGTTGTTTGAATTTTTTATATATATATATATATATATATATATATATATATAGCCTGAGTAGACCTTGATTTCAGAATGGCAGGAGTAGAGAGAGGGATTGTGTAGGTACAGAAAAGGGGGCATGGCCTTAGCTCACAATGTTGCTGCCTGAGGACCAGAGGTTGTTGAGCTATGACCATTGCTGTAATAAAAATTAATAATATTTATTCAATTAAATGTGCTATTTTATAAAATTATGTCAATATTAAAATTATTATAACTATATTAGTATTTAAAATGTTTATATATTTACTGCAAATTTAAACATACATGTTGGCACACACCTATAATTCTAGCACTATGGGAAGCTTGGGCAAGAGGACTGACGTTTTGAGCTGAGCCTAAGTAACTTAGAAACTTAGACATTAAAAAAAGAAAGAAAGAAAGAAACTTAGACCTTGTCTCAAAATAAAAATTAAAAGAGGATTGGGGATGTAATTCAGTGTGAAGGCCCTGGGTTCATCCTCAATAAAGAACAGTAATATGTATACATATAATAATATATATTATATTGCCATTCATACTTATTTGAAATATTCTTTTCTTTTTATACTATGGCTTGTCACTTAATTCTATGTTCCTTATTGTCATGGAGATGACAAATATTAAAGAAGACAAATTTATCTATCTTTTTCTTCATAAGTTTTTCTTGTATATGTTTTGTGTAAGAACCTGCTCCTATACATGTTCATGACCATGTTTCAGTCTTTGAAAAGTTTAAAGTTTTGTTCTGAAATATTTTGTTCTTTAATAGATTTGTATTGAATTTTGTGTATGATGTGAACTCATAATATAATATTACCATTTTCCACATTGAAATCTTTGTGTTGTAGCATACTTTATCCCATTCTATTGGTCTATGTGACTATTTGTGTTACCACACCACAATGTCAATTCTTACAGCTTTATAAATTTCTGGCATGGTATCAAAGGTGAGTGACATTATTATTTAATTTTTTCAAATGTATCTGGGTTATTTTTGGTGTTTTACCCTTTCAAGTGAATTTAGGGTCTAATTTCATGAAAGACTCTGTTGGAATTCTGATTAGAATTGTCCTAAATTCATAAATTGGCTATTTTTGGGGGGAGGTGTTATATATTTAGGTTACAGAAAGGAACCTCTTCCCAGCTAAGGTCTTGTTCTTCAGTGTGTGATCTTTGGACCAGCAATGTTGACATCACCTGGATCTCATTAACAATGCATACTTGGGGGCTCCATCTTATAGTTACTGAGTCCAAATTTGCATTTAAACAAGAGTTCCATGTTTGCATTCACATTAAAGTTTGAGAAATGTAATAAAGCCCTCTTTCTAAATAAAACTATTGATTTAGGGCCTAACTCCATTTTTCAAACCTCTCCCTCTACTAGCTTCTCTTAAAATATATTAAGCTATGTCTCCTCTTAATAAATGCCCTCCAACCTCTGACTCTGGCTTCACCTAGCTCTCATCCACTGTCCTTCTCTCCCTTCATGGTCACACTCTGTGGCAGAGAAATCTGGCTTACAGATCACACTTCCTGTCCTTCTAGTCCTTGCTCAGACTTCTTGCCCCTTTCATCTCATCCAAAGCACTTGACCTCCACTTATGGAGGACTTCCTAGGTCCAAATACACCGGATGTCTCCCAGGGCTCACGTTCTTGACTTTGTTGCAGCATCTCTGCTCCTTGTCACATTCATTCCTCTTCTCTCCTTTCACAGTAGTTGACTGGGTTCAGGCTGGGATCCTCTCTTGTACAGCCTGGCAATTCTCTCCTAACCAGTCTTCTATACAGTCTATGTGTTCAATCCTGTATAAAATTCCTATGGCTCTTCCAATGGTAATTCGGAGCATGTTATTGTTTACTGAAAACCATTCTCTAGAACTCACAGAGATGACCTAAAATTTCTTGGCCATTTTTGAGGCCCTTGCTCACTGAGCCCAGATCTGTTTCACCCTCACTTCATTCGCCTGACTCGTGCTTCCGTGAGCCTGTGTTCTTCCCACATCCCAGATAACTTGCAGTTCCTCCCACATCCCATGCTGTTTCCTGCATCTTTGCATCAGGATTTCCTTCTTCTAGAAATGTCCTTTACCCTTTTGTTTATGTATCAAACACTCATTTTTTGAGTCCCCACCCAAATATCCTTTCCTTTATGAACACTTCCTTCCCATGTGGACAGAAGGGATCTTTCCCTTCCTCTGTGGACTAATTGCACTTACTGCACAATCAGTGCAGCAACTACTGTTTTTCTTTCTTCCTTTTCAGCCTGTGAACAAGTAGTGGAAAGATTTGCTCTTAATTGTCTATGTATCCCTGGTATAGACATACAAGGTATGAAAAACAACATAGTGAATGTTTAAATTTTAAAAATTTATTACAGTGAAAGACATATTGCCATGAATACCTTCTCAAAATCCTCCCCCTTGCTTGGAACACATTTATCTGCCACTTTCTGAAGCAATTCTGGAAATCCTGTTTCGTGGGTGTCTTTAGTTGTGTTATGGCTGCCTTGGTGTCCTTAATTGACTCAAAATGTTTACCATTCAGGGTCGTTTTGATTTGTGGAAGACCTGGAAATCACAGGCTGCCAGAGCCAGTGAATAAGGTAGATGAAGGCACACTGTAATGTTTTGCAAAGCCTGCATTTCCACTGGATGGCACCCAGCAGCAGCATTCACTGTACTTCTGATGAGCAAATGCAAAATTGAATCAAGGTATTAGTGGAGACATTTGTTCCTAGTGCTTAGTATACTTGCCTGCAGCTGTCTCAGCTTCTGGCATTTAAGAACAGCACTCTGGGATCACAGTACCTCCACACACACAGATACAAAGTCCTTTCTGAGATGTTCCAGCTGGATGGGATCATAGCCCTTCTTCTTGGCTTCTATCCTAGGCACTTCCCTCTCACTTGCATGTTTGTGCCTCTCTCATTCAACCCTAGTCATATATAGGTCCCCTGAGAAAAAGGATTGTGCCTTACTTTTCTTTGTCCTTTGCTTAAATCCCTAGTACAATGCTTGGATGCCAAAGGAACTTGACTGCTCTCTATTGAAAGGAAGGAAACAGTTTTAACTCAAGCAATGAGGTGTTTTCCAACAAGAACATGAAGGAGCTACAGATTCTTAAACTGGCTAGGACATTATGTGGGTGGAGCACATACTGAGCCACTATTATCACAGACAGGCAGGTCCTTCTAGAAATCAGAAACAATAATAGCTGAGAGCTTCAGGTTAGGAAAAAAAAAAGCTTTCTACTAGGAAGCTGTGCTCCTAAACCACAACAGAGTGCTTGGTATAACCTTGACACTCTAAGCCTGGGGCTGGAGGAAAAACTGCCTTTTCACTGAGCCTATATAAACTTCTGATTGGATTTGGGGTAAGGTATGTGAAGCTTCTGAAAGACTGTTTGTAGAAGATGTTAAAGGGGAGATTGTGATTAAATCTTCCTGAGCTCTGGGATACCTGGGAGAAAATGCATTCCCTCCGCCTCAGTTCCCTTGGCTGGAAAATCACAGCTGAGGAGAGCTCCTCTCTCACTCCCAGAGGCCTTAGTATTCTAATCTCTGGTTAAATTAAGCAGCAGTGGAGAGGGAAAAGAGCCTGACTTGCTAAAAACAATGAGCTTAAATGGAACAAACTGAGCTTGTGGTACAGCTTATGCCTTTAGCAATCCAATCAGTTCAGACCTCATCCTAATTCTCATCCATACTTCTGACTAGAAGAAGAAAGAACTCATTAATTATCAAATGTATCAGCAATCAACATTTCCTTTGATTTTCTCTTGAGGCATCAGAGATCTAAGTATTTCATTGTAATATATTTTCATTACGTACTGTTTGAAAAATTGTCTTCAGTCCTTGAAATTAGGCCTGCAGCTTGCAGCTCCCTTCTTGGCTGCTGTAGGATGCAAGGCTGTGGCTGCTCACAGGTGGCTGATATTGGGATCCTGACCAGGAGAGCCAGGTGAACACTGAGCAGGGCGGAAGTCCCAGCCAAATGACTTTTGGGCTGCTAGCCCTTGAAAATGCTTATCAAGCTTTCCCGCCCCCGCCCTCCCTGAGCTTGCAGCCGCGTCTCCCTTCAGCCACTATCATGATTATCTCTCGGGACCTCATCAGCCACAATGAGATGTTCTCGGACATTTACAAGATCCGGGAGATCGGGATGGGCTGTACCTGGAGGTGGAGGGCAAGATGGTCAGTAGGACAGAGGGTAACATTGATGACTCGCTCATTGGTGGAAATGCCTCTGGCGAAGGCCCCGGAGGGCGAAGGTACCGAAAGCACAGTAGTCGCTGGTGTGGATATTGCCATGAACCATCACTTGCAGGAAACCAACTTCACAAAAGAGGCCTACAAGAAATACTTCAAAGACTGTATGAAATCAATCAAAGGCAAACTTGAAGAACAAAGACCAGAAAAAGTAAAACCTTTTATGACAGGGGGTGCAGAACAAATCAAGTGCATCCTTGCTAATTTCAGAAACTATTAGTTCTTTATTGGTGTAAACATGAATCCAGATGGCATGGTTGCTCTCCTGAACTACCATGAGGATAGTGTGACCCCATTTATGATTTTCTTTAAGGATGGTTTAGAAATGGAAAAATGTTAATGGATTTGGCGGTTTCCCTGGATCTATCACTTGTCATAACTGGCTGCTGCTTGTCATCCACACAACACCAGGATTTTAGACAAATGGGACTGATGTCATCTTGAATGCTTCATTTATTTTGACCCTGATTTATTTGGAGTGGAGGCATTGTTTTTTAGGGGAAAAAAACATGTCATGTAGGTTGTCTAAAAATAAAAGTGCATTTAAACTAAAAAAAAAAAATGCTTATCAAAGCATGCAGTGTGGGCACATAGTCATTCAATGGCCCAGAGAAAGTCATATCTAATTTAAAGAAATCTCTCACTGTAATAAATGCTTCTGAAGCACAGATACAGTATTTTCCTGCAAAGGCTGAAAGAGAGCAGCCTTTTAGTTGCTTCCATTTTTTCTTTTCATAGTGGAAGCAAAAATAAAAATCAAAGATAAATACAAGAAAACTAACTTTGCTTTATTCACATAGTCAGTGAACTTTCTGAATATCACTGAATCCCAACATCAGAGAGGCATGGGCCTTTCTCCCACAGAAGGCAGAGGTTTGCTGAAAGATGTTATTTCATTTAAGTGCAATCATTGAAACTGTCTTAGGCACGTTGGGCATGTGTTTGCCAGACTAGCTTGGTAACGTACTCTTTCCTTTCTCAACTTGGTCTGAACTACAAAAAGTTGGCCATGATAGGCTAAACCTGAGGGCTCTCTTGCCTCCTGGCTCCAGATTAGGTTTGATCAAAGAAAAGCAGTAACAACAGGTCAAAGGGAAGGAAAGCCATAGGCTGAGGAATTGACTCCTTGGCTCTTCTCTAATGGTCACTGTAGATTAGATGGGTTCCTTGGCTTCTGTCAAGTGATCTAACCCTACAGTTTAGTTCAGGTGCTTTACTGTCTCTTGCTGGTGTTCCTTATTCTGAACACATTTGGTAGAGTCCCTTTGCTAAGGCTTCCTAAAAGCCGTTCCTGTGCCATTTGTGTCAATGTGAGACTCTATTTAATATAAAGGCATACAGTAGGGGGAGGCTTAATATAGCACATGACAGTTAGAAGGTATTGGGAGGCGGTAAGGCATGAAGCAAAGGAGGTCAGCCAAGGGAAGAGGGGATTTCAGGAAACCGGAATATAGTGAGCAAAGCTGAGGGCAGCTTGTAATGGTGGAAACCTATCACTGGCAAGGCAACAACATTACCTATCTTGCTTATTGTTATAAACTCAGCTTCTACCAGAACCCCAAGCACACTGTGATCAATCATATTTGCCAAATGAAGGGAAGAATAAATGAAGACAGGGGATTTAAGAGGTTGGACTGTTCTGCAGGGTCCAGGTCACAGGGCCACAGTGAAGCCATGGTAAAGAACTGGGGTAAAGAAGGAGGGACATGTTTAAACATTCATTGCACACAGACACGCGCACACACACACACACACACACACATCAAAAGAACTGGAGTTATCAGGTGAGTGGAAGACAAAAAATTCAATGATGACAATTCATATGCAACTGTCAACCTAAGAAGAAACTCAGAGAGACAGGCTCTCCAGAATAAAGGAATTTACTTGGGAATAGCAGAAAATTATATTTCAGAGTATGCAAACTCTGTGGGCCATTGATGCATCTAGGGGGATTGGCAAGTTGGAATCTCTGAAAGACAAAGAGAAGAATTCTACATATACTATTTGGAAACCAAATGTTGCAAAACCCCAAGACTACAGGGTCAAGTTTGTTATTGCTGTTGCTTGGTAAAGATCCTTGTGAAAGGAGCTTATCCAGCATATTGCAAGCTTAAGGAAGTTTTTATGATAAGTCCTGTTACAGCTTTTGTGTATGAAAACATTTTCCATGGCCTCTTCTGATTGCATTTTGTTAGAGTTTAACACAGGTGACTCTGTTTTGGTACTAAGAACTAACACTTAACATAGGTAATGATTTTTAGTGAGTACTTTTCTCCTTTATACTCAATTTTGTTTGTTTTGTAATATTCATTCCTTCATTCTTATTGACTTCTTGAGAAATCCTTCTGAGACTTCTAACCTCAGCAGATTTTACCCTCATGGTTAGATGTATATGTTCAATCAAATGCCCTTGGATCACCCATGTTAAAAAAAATACAGATGCTCTTAAACCTTGCCCTTATGCTCTCCAGTATTCAGTGAGAGCCCATAGTCACCAGATATGGACAGATTGGGGAATTACAAGAAAACCAGACATATTTTTTTGCCTTAAAGGGAGAAAGGGAAAATTTACCTATAAGTACAAAACATTATTCCTTATTGCACAGGATATTCTGCAAAGATCTATGGGGGAGTATTTAAAATTAGGAACCCAAAGCTTAATTCCATGAAAGCAGAGCTGTGTGTGTTAAGACTCACATAGTTGAAGAGAAATGATACAATTGGAACTGAGGGGGAGTTCATGTTTGGGAGGAAATGGAGAGCTAGTGTGTGTGGTGTGGTTGCCGCCAGATGGATAGAAGGTTCAAGAGGAGGGTTCCTTGTTCTGCTTTCTGGGGTCAAAACAACTGCTAAAATGAGGTTGCCTCTCTGCGTAGACTTAAAAAGATAATTAGTTTGCTGACCTGCAAGAGGTGACCATGAGGAGGTAACATTCCTGTTAGAGTAAATTTGTGGTACAAAGGTGAAGGTGTGGGAGGCAGGTGCATGGCAAGAGATGAGCTAGGCAAGATCAGACTATAACACACAATAGCCTGCTATTTTGTCCTATTAATTAGCTGGTATTCTATTGTAAGAATAATATTTGATTTTGGTGAAAACTCAAATGATATAGAAGCATGAGGTGAAAGGTAGAAGTTCTTCCTTCACATCCTGGATCAACTCTCCAGAGGGATTGAAAGGCATTAAGGAATTTGCACTTTTTAAAAAATTTTCAGAGATTTTCTGTATATATTCAGATATTCTTTGTATTATAAGCAATGTCATGCTGTACATACTCGTAACTTATTTTCTTTTAACAATTCAAGAAAGTATAATTCCACTGCATTTCCATCTGAATTCTCTTTTAATTATGGCCTGACATTACCTACATTAGGAATCATCTTAATGTATCTACCAAACCAAATGAAGTGTGTTTATGTTTGCTGCTATAACAACATAGACATTTTTGATATTGCAGTCAGCAGTGAAGCAAATTCTTCATATCTCTGTGTATATGTGTGCATATGTCTAAGATAAATTCCTAAAAGTAGAATAGATGTTTTAGGGGCATAGTTTTAAGTTTGATGCCTATGATCATGTTGTTCTCCAAGATCTGCATGTTTTATATTTATACCAATAAATGTATGAGAGTGCTGGATACTAGGTTTTACTCAGCAAACTTTGTTATTATTTCTTAATATTTCATAAAGTTGGAGATCAGAGACTTGTAATACTTGCCTGATAAGTGGACTTCTACTTATATTTCTTATTTTCTCTTTTAATCAAATACTCTACTATGGCACAATAACTTCCACTGCTTAGATGGAAATTACAAACCCGGTTGGAATGAAAAGAAAGAAAATCTTATATGTGCTAATTAATTTTATTCTCTATATGGGTTTTCTGATGGCCATTTTACAGCTTCTGAAATATTTTCTTTCCCTACCTTATATACAGGATTGTTTTAAACTAATTTACATATTATTTTTTTTCTTGGCCCATCCTTGGTGTTTTTGGTTGGTATTTAACACCCCTTATTATTTCCTTATTATTGTTCAAAGATAACTCTAGTACTCTGATTTCTGTTGCTGTTGTAATTAGGGAAGCAGAAAATAAACAAGTGAAAGAGAAACCAATATAATTTCATAAGGAGAGAAGTGCTATAAAAAATAAAATAAAGACAGGATTAGAGGGCATGTATATTAGAAATTGTGTATGGAATCTAGCACTTGGATATACAGGTAATGCAAGGCCATTTTAATGAGGTGGCATTTGAGAAGATCCTGAATGATAAGAAGGAGTAAGACACATAAAGAGGGGTGGGGATAGGGAAGTGAGCCAGCAGAGAGGAGAGAGTGCAAAGGCCCTGAGATGAGAAGGAATTTAGAACCTTTAAGATCACCAAGAAGCCAGCCAGGCAGAGGCCTAATGAGCAAATGAGAGGAAGCAAAGGACAGACAGTGTTGTCCAAAGCCTGTAGACCATTCATTATAAATAGATTTGGTGGGACTGAAGGGAAGCCATTTGAATGTATGAAGCTGAAGAGTGGCATGATCTGACTTATTTTTTAAAAGTCCATCCTAGGGAGATGTGGAACACGGACTGCTTCCCTCATTTGGAGTCCACTCAGCCTCAGAAATTTTCTCCCTGTGTAAAATTCTTCCTTTATTTTACCAGTAGGCATTGTGAAGTTACACATCAAACAAGTAAGGATCAAACAGTAGAGGTGCCTTTGTGTGTAGTCTTCTACCTTCCCCTAGAGTCCTTCAAATCATTTTTATCAAAGAAAGTTGAATTACATGAAGTCAGTGAGTAGAAGCTAAAGTATTTTGAATAGATCTATTAAAAGATTAGATGTCCCTTACAAACAAGCATAGTTGTTCTAGAACAGTGATGGTGAACTTTCTAGAGCTTTCAATAATACAAAAAGCCTATTGTGGCTCACATGCCACAGGCTTGCCACCACTGTTCTGGAGCATGTCTAAGTACACAGCTGTGTTGCTTCATATTAGCTGCTTTCTTCAACCCTTTAGAGATCCCTGAAATGTTTCCTTTCTATGACAATTTTTTTGAAAAGCAATTTTCAGATAAATCCTTCTTTTCCTTCTCTTTTTAATCTTTGATGAATTTTTCTTTGTTTGAAAACACTGCCAATAAGCCAATTTTGAGTATGAATTATAATGAGAGATACAGTCTGTGAGCTTGCCAAATGGTGTTCTTTGCAGATCTGTGAACATTTCCCTTATTCTCTCTCAGCTGATGTAGATTTAGTTCCAGGAAGACCTTTGGCTGTTTCTCTATGTATTCTCTGCACAATGGCTGATGTGTATCAAGGTAATTGCAGGCTAATTCTATGATAGATGCATCCCAGATGTTTTCTGCAGTCTCATGAAGCTTGTGCGCTGTTATTTTTTGCACTTGGACCCCTACTTATATCTCTGCTGACTTGCATAATGCATAAATATCTAATATCTCAGAAAGCACTGCCCTTTTTCCTGTGGTAAATCCATGCTGAGTATACTGAGTTGAGTTTAGGAATTTTGATAAACAGCAGAAATTAAGAGACTTGATTATTTTGATCTCAAATCAGAAAATACATAACTGAATATCTCCATCACAAAATTCAAATACAGAAAGAGTTTGGGGACTGAGAGTGAGAGGGAAGTGACACAGGAAATAAACAAGCAGTGCTGGTCTCCAGCTCTGCTGTCTAATGCTGTGTTTCTTGTACTGTGTCCAACATAGTGGCAGTTAGTACACCTACAATTTTAAGGTGAGGCCAGCCATGCCTTTCTCATTGCTTTTACTTCAGAATGCCAGAAGTTTGTAATCTGACATTTCCTAAATCTTAGATGGCAAACCTTTGGCATCATAGATGGAATTTTTTTTTAGTTGTCTCTTGAGGACACAACATTTGCTAATGATCTGTTGGTGACATCTTTTAAAATACTGCTTCCCAGCAGACATTTACCCCAACCCAGTCTAGTTAAAACTGTAATACTCCAGACCCCCCATATCTCTCTTCATTCCATTTTCTTAGCATTTGTCACTTTTTGGCCTGCTATGTTACTTATTTATTATATTCACTATTGTTATCTTTCTCCCTCATTAAGATTTGAGCCTCAAGACTGCAAGGACATTTGTTTGTTCACTCACATATTTGTGCTTCCACTTAGAACAGTCCTGACACATAATAGATGATTAGTCAATAATTGTGAAGTTAATGAATTAATGAATCTTTCACAATAGGAATAGGTTGTAAATATTAGCTGTCAAGATTATTTCTTATTTTGACCACCTAATTCAACTGATCCCTCAACCAGTCATCAATTGTAAACATTTTTAGGGAATAATATCGAATATATTGGCACTTTTCAATATGATTTCCTTAACAACTATGTACATATTAGTCTTACTCTCAGACTACCAGAAGTCATAAACTAGCTGTTACCTACTTGATAGACATATTAACCTAAAGTCTTACCCCATAATTATATAATACAATATCTTGACATTTTTTTTATTGTATTCCACTTTCTACTTTATTTGCATGTGACCATCTCTTCTCTCCTTAGATATATAGCATTGTAGAAGGCACTTAATAAGTTGCAATTAAATACCTGGTGATTAACTGTAAAATGCCTTAGGAATTTCAATCTTTTAACTATTATGTTTTAAAATATAATTTGTTATCCCTATTATTTTTGGTTGTTGCTGTTGTTGTTGTTTTGGTACTAAGGATCTATCTTGAGACTTTACACTTTCGAGGCAGGAGCTGGAACCACTGAGCTAAATCCCTGGCCCCTGTCATCCATATTATTGATGACTATATCACTTAAGGATTTACTCTCATGAAAAAGATTTACTCTCACACTTGCCTGCTACAAATGTTGCCTCCAGACTATTTTCCCTGCTTCTAGTTCTTTTCTCTAGCATATCTTCAACATTATCAATTTCCCAGTATAATCCAGCTCTGATTATCTCAAGTTCATTTAAAAAAATTTCACTTGTCTCCAGTATCTATATAATTAAGCATAAATTCTTATCTGTCTTATTTAATGCTTTCTTTAATTACCCCATGTTACATTCATTGCCTTGTGTCTCATTTCTTACATATTCCAGAAAAGCAGGAAAATCATTTCTTTTTTTTTTAAACATGCTGATTTTATTTAGTGTAAGTTTTACATTGCATAGGAACTTTAATAAGAAAAGAAAGACCCTCAAAATGAGTAAAAATGTGTATTTTTTATGCTAGCTTTGATGAAGAGAAATCATTCATGGAGAAATATTATTGGAGGAAAAATGATATAATAGAATGATTAATTTAGGGAACTTAGCAAGGCCTTTTCAGATTCTCTTCTGTATTCTTTTTTTTTTCCATTAAGTTTATTGGTACATTTTAGGTACACAATACAGTTACATTCAGCATTGGGAGCTTGTATCTTTACATGATGTATCTTGGTTCTTATTTTTTCCCCATTCCCCTGACCTCCCTTCAACCCCTCCACACTTCCCTATTCACAAATATTTTGCTTCCATTTTTTCCTTTTCTCATGTTTTTTCCTTTCCCTACTTTCTTTTCCTCTACCCCTCCCACTTCCCTTACCTCTTTTCACCTTTTCTTCTTATTTCATGTTATCAATTATACATTTTGATCTTTATTTAAATTTTTAGTTTCTCACAACAGAGAAACTGTTTGGTATTCACACGTGTGTCCTATTAATTTCAGTTAAGAGTATGGCCTCAATGTGCATCCATTTAGCTATAAACGTCTCCAGTTTCTCATTCTTTATGGATGAGTAGTACTCCATTTTATAAAAAAAACCCACATCTTCTTTATCCAGTCTCCAGTTGATAGGCAATTGGGCTGTTTCCAAGCTTTAGCTATTACAAACTGTGCAGCTACAAAAATGCATGTGCATATATCACTGTGGTATGATTCTTTTATTCTTTTGGATAGATATCCATCAGAGGAATAGCTGGGTCACATGGGACCTCTAATCCTAGTTTTTGAGATATCACCATATTGATTTCCACAGTGGTTGCACCAGTCTACATTCCCACCAAAAATGGAGAAGGGTTCCTTTCTCCCCACACCCCTGCCAACATTTGTTATTGGTTAGTTTCTTTTTTGCTTGATTGATTTCTTGATAGCAGCCATTCTTTCTGGAGTGAAGTGGAATCTCAGTGTTGTTTTCATCTGCATCTCTCAAATGACCAGTGATGTTGAACATTTTTCATATGTTTATTTGCTGCTTTTACTTCTTTGTCTGAGAATTGTCCATTTCAGATGCCCATTTTTGAATTGGGTCTTTAAATTTGGGGGGGGTCTGATTTTTTAAAGTTCTTTGTATATTCTAGATAGTAATCCTTTGTCTGAGGACCAGCTAGTAATATTTTTATCCCACATTGTAGGTTGTCTCTTAGCTCTGGTGATGGTTTCTCTTGCAGTACAGAAGCTTTTTAATAAGATGAGATCCCAGTTGCTGATTCTTTGTGCTAGTTCCAGTGCTACTGAGGTTTTGTTCATAAAGTCTTTTTCTATGCCAATGTCTTCAAGAGTTCTACCTAACTTATCTTCCAGCAAGTTTAGTGTTTCTGTTTTAATATTTAGATCTTTAATCCACTTCAATTTTAGTTTAGTGCATGGTGAAAGATAGGAGTCTAGTTTTAGTTTTTGGCAGGTTGAAATTCAGTTTTTCTAACACCATTTATTAAAGAGGCTATCTTTCCTCCAATGAGGATGGTTGGCTCCTTTGTCAAAGATGAGGTATCTGAACATGTCTGGAGCTGTTTCTGCATCTTCTAATCTATTCCACTGATCTTAGGGTCTGTTTCTTTGCCAGTACCATGATGTTTTTATCACAGTGGCTTTGTAGTTGTTTTAAGTTGGAGATTGTGAAACCCTCTGTCTTGTCTCTGTTGTCTAGAATTGCTTTTGCTATTTTAGGTCTTTTCTGGCTCTGAATTTTTGGATGGTTTTCTCTAGTTCTGTGAAATATACTGTTGGGATTTCAATTGGGATTGCATTGAATCTATATAGCGGGTTTGGTGTTTTCAGGATCTTAACTATTATATGTCTAGGTGTAGATTTTTTTTGATGGCTAGTTGGAGTCCTATATGCCTCACTTATCTGCATGTCAAATTCTTCTCTCTGTTTGGGAAGTTTTTGTCATTAATTCTGTGAACAGTTTTTTTATATCATTTTTACTTTCTCCTGATTTTTCATAGACTCCTATCAGTATTATGTTATTTTTCTTTGAGTCATCTAGGAGCTGCTGCATTGATTTCTCATAGTCCCTTACTATTTTAAAGAGATCTCTCTTTTCATGGTCACTGACTGCAAACCTGTCTTCTATATCTGATATTCTGTCTTCACATTGGCTCATTCTGCTGTGAATACTTTCAATAGAGTTTTTAATCTCCTGGATATCTGTTTGAATCTGTTACATGGATTCCATTTCTGTCCTATGTTGGCCATTCATAGTTTCCATTTCTTTCCTATGGTGGACATTCATGAATTCCATCATGGTCCTGAGTTCATCTATTTTTTAAATCTGTTTCTATTCTAGAGTCCCTAGTTATGTCTTTCATTCTGCTCACCATCTCTGTAGTTACCTGGGAAATTATTTCTGTCTTGAATCTTTCTAGAGCCTCATTCATCTGTTTTGTTACTTCCTGTGCTATCAGTTCAGGGTAACCACGTGTTTTTTTATCAGATTTTTCCACCTCATTTCCCCCAGAGCTTGTCTTTGGTGAGCTGGAAGTCTGAATTTGCACCTTGCTTAGGTGTCTCATTTCTATTTTTATTGTTGATGCTGTTTTGGTTTAATTCCTTTGTTGATACTTCAATATTGCTTATTGTAAGTATCTTTGTTGCTTGTATTTAGCACCCTTATGGGATGATTGCTTCTCAGAAGTGTCTTCCAGATATAGTTGGTCTTTAGGTTTTGAGTCCCTAATGACTCTTAGGCAATCTCATTTTCAGTATACCAGGAAGGACAACTGATTAGATCAATTACAACCTCTTAGCCTAAGTGATACAATGAGCAACAACAATAGCATCAAGCACAGCTTAGAGAATGACAATTTATGGTAGCTATTAATCTATCACTTTTAACTGTGTAAATTAAATAAAAATTGAGGACCAGCCCAAAATATGTTTATAGTTAGTAAACTCTTCAAAATAGTGACTTTACCCTTCTGGATGTGGACTTAGAAGGAGTTGGGGAGGGAGGAATAGATAGATAGAAGGATAGGGAAAGGTTAGAAGTGAGGCCAGAGGACACAGGAAGATAACACAAACTTTGGGAAACTGTTGAAGACAAGAGCAAATGACAGAACAAAAGAAGAAAGACAAGAACAGAACAAACTAACAGCAATAGGGAAGCTAGAAACTATTCTCTTCCCTGTAAAACTAATGACAATTGAGAGAAGGAAAAAGAGAAGAAAAGAAAAAGAAAGAAAAAATAAATCCAAATTAGGACAGGAACAGGAATAAAAAGGGAGAGGGATGAAAAACAAGGAGAGAGAGACAGAGACAAAAAGAGAGAGAGAGAGAGAAAGAGAAAGAAAAAAAAGAAATAAAAATTAAAAATAACAAAAAATATAAATAAAGGGCCTCCTTCAGGGTATGTCTCTGCTGTCACAATAGACAACATGGGCAGCAGTGTACAGATCTAAGTCAATTAGTCACAGGAAGCCATCAGCAGTCCCCTGAGATTCAGGCAGATTTCTGGCTGCAAGACCAAAGTTGAGTTCCCTGACCTCTTGCTGGTTTGAACTCTATTGCAGGTCTCAGCTGCTCTTCACCTGAAGATAGTCCAGGTTCTGATGGAAAGCGTTGATCCCTCCAACTTACCAGCTAAGGTGGTCTGGTGTGCCTGTACTGCAGAGATTTTCCTCACTTTTCCAGTGAGCTTCAATTTTCATCAATTAGCCTCAGAAAGGCCCTCTCTCTGTTGTTCACATCTGTTCTATCTTCTAGAGCTCAGAACAATGGCCTTTGTGACCTCTTACCTCTGTGGTGTGGATCTAGGTACTGTGCAGCCCAGTGGCTGGAGCGGGGAGTAGAGGTCTGGGCTGGTGCGGCTGGTGCCCTTGTGGCTCAGCTCCTCAGTGGCTCTTCTCCTTGGAGGCCTGGGGAGGAATGGGGTGGGGGTCAATGCTGCTGAGGGTCCTCACAGCTCTGAGAATTGTTTCTTTCTTCCTGTACTCTGGGCATTTCTGATTCTATAACTTGGCTCACACTGATTCTTCTGACCAGGAATTTTCTGTAGCTTGGATTACATCTGTCAAGTTTTTTAATCTTTCAGATTCTGTTCAAAGACTACCTTTTTAATGAAATTTCTTCTAATTCTTCCAATTGGAATTGCTGCTCTAAATCACCATAAAATTTTGTACTCTTGTTTTTTTAAAATCAGGTTAGTGTATAAACTTGAATAGTCTCCCTTCTCTACTAAAAGATACCTTTGGGCAGAGATTGAAGGCAAGGATCATATTTACAGTTCTGGCATGTGATATTTCACTGTTACAATGAATTGACTGGATTAAGGGCTTTATCCTGAATAACTGATTATTTCTCATCTTTCTTTTTTTTTTTTTTAACTCTTCTATCACCTTTATTTTCTTTTTTAGTCAGTAACAATCAGTTTTTATTGAATTCACTAGGTTAAACAAGTAGGGAAATAAATTTTGCAGATAATCAATGTAAAAAAAATAATTCTGGCAGGAAAGTAAATCACAGGGAAGGCCTGCCGGGGTCCCGCTCCTCAAGGACAGCCAACATAGCGTGAGCCATCGCAAGTCCTCATGGAGCGAAATATTGATGCCACATAGTGAGAATGGTGTTTGTACCAGAATGACCCTACATTTTTTTTTGTGTGTGTCTTTCTTGTTCCTACAGTTTGATTATTACTCTCTTGATCATTCCAGAGATATAAGATGTCTTCATAAATCACCAGCGTATGTAAGCCATTTCCACTTTTTCCTTAGCAGGAAGAGCTGAGGAGTTTCTTCTTTGTTTGTTTGTTTGTTTGTTTGGCTGGTTGGTTAGTTGATTTTTGCTTTGTTTTGAGAACAGGTAGGTTAGAAAAAAATATGTATGCTTCATCGTTTAATTATGAAATGAACAGGATTCAAGTAGAAGCTTTCCAGAGCTTTCCATAAGTGCACTCCCTTCCAACCATAGGTGTTATCCTTCCTTCTTTATGCTTCTGGCCACAGATATGGCAGATGTTGGAAGATTATTTCATATCCATGTAAAACTGAAGTTGGCTGTATATCATATTGGCCACTTGGTGAAGGAGGATGCTGACAACTATTTCAAACATTCATCATCCGTTTGAAGGTTACAGGCCATGAATGGTTAGCCTCATTTCTTTGCTTCTGTGGTAGAGATGCTTTCAGCATTATCTGTCTTAGCATCTTTCCTTTTGGATGTATATTTGCTATTACCTCATAAAAATCAAAGTTTAAAATAAAGACTTTTTCTCTTCTGTCTTCTTTCCCCACCCCCCTTTCTCTTCTTTCTTTATTCTCTAGTTTGTAGAAGTTTCAGTCCATAATCGGCTGGCTCTAAGACAAGGTGGCAGAGAGGCAAAAGATCACAGCGGCAGAAGACAGCAAAAGCAACCAGGGAGCAAGGGAAGGGCCTCTACCGCCTTTATTGAAACATAACATGCAAATATTTGTCCTTTCTAGGCCAGCTGTTTAGTCCTCTTTGTTTGGGGCTTTGCTTTCTGAAAAGCACATCTTGAGACACATACTGAGGGTCCTCTGGGTTGACTGACCAGTAGCAGTAATCAAAGCTGAATGCCACAACCTTCTCTCCGGAGTCTCCAAAGCTGTCAGGTCGACTGTCCACTTTTATATTTCTGATTTTTGCCACTTTGTCATCAATTTCCACAATAATTTTTCCCCCTTCTTTGGTCTCCCTCTTGCTGGGGGGCCACACCATCACAGCCACTGGCACGTTCCCTATCCTTCAGCCACACCCAAGAGTGGCAGACCAGTTCAGCGGCAGCATCCCCGGCACAAGCTCCAAGCACTGCCACGACCATAGCCCACCACGCCCACCATGCCCCTATTTCTCAACTTTCTTTTGACCTTATTTTGAGAATTGTACATGTTGAAACTTCTCTGGCCCCTCATATCAGCCTTTGAAGGATTACCTTATGTAGTTTTCTTCTGAAATAGCTTTCTTTTAATGTGAAGATGAAATAAAAATAAATAATAGAATGCATATGAAAGCACTTTGAATATTGAAAAATATTGTGCAAATATAAATTGTTTTTATTTTATACCTTCACCACAGTGTCAGAAATGTAGTTGGCACTCCATAAATCTTTGTTAGAATGAATAGAATGAACAATTACCTAGACATTTCAGTTGTATAGTAATAGTAAGTTGGTTGCCACTATTGAGTACTTCTTCTGCCAGGCACTTAAGCAAATTTCTGGGCTTATAAAGAATAAGACATTCCTTTGACTTGAGAAGCTTAGTGTTCAGTTGAGAAGGAAGTTATGTGAAAGACATTTTAACTTGAATGATTGGTGGTATGGTGGGATGGGAAAATGAAATCTTAATCTATTTAAATGTTCAAGGAACACCGTCTTAAAGTGTTTTTAAGCTGAATATTGGAGGAAGCACAAGAATTGAAGGATTTGTAGAAGATGAACTGTTAGAGAAAGATATGGTTGATGTTCCAGGTAGTGGGAGTAATGCAAATCCCTGGAGAATAGAACTATATGATATGTGAGAGAAGTTGCAAACGATTCAGTATTGTTAGAATAGATAGTGGGAAGTAGGAAATGGTGGATTATAAGAAGGTATTTTAGAGAGAAGAGAAGGGCTGTGATATTATGCTGTAGGTAAAGAGAAGAGGAATGCCATGGTTCAGATTTACTTCCTTTTCCTAGGATATTGTCTAAAATTTTTTGGAGTGTTGGTTTGGTATTCATGAAGTTCCTAAGGTGCTCTTTATCATGAAAGTATCTTATTTTTCCATCAATTTTGAAAGATAGTTTTGCAGGGTATATCAATCTGGGTTGGAGGCTGTTTTACTTTAGGGCTTGAAATACATCGCTCCATGTTCTTCTTGCCTTGAGGGTTTGTGTTAAGTCTGCTGTGATTCTGATGGGCTTTCCTTTGTATTTGATTTGTTTCTTTTCTCTAACTGCTTGTAGAATTTTGTTCTTCTGTTGAGTTTCTGGAACCTTAACAATTATATGCCTATGTGTAGATTTTTTTTGATCAAGGCTATTTGGAGTCCTATATGCCTCACTTATTTCTACGTCATGTTCTTTTCCCCTATGTGGGAAATTTTCTGCCATCACTTCTGTGAAGAGTTTTTTATGTCATTTGCACTCTCTCCTGTTTCCTGTTTCTTCATTGACTCCAATCAATCTTATGTTCTTCTTCTTTGCATCGTCTAGCAGCTGCTGGATTGATTTCTTGAGGTCCCTTACTATTTTTAAGAAATTTTTCTTTTCCTGGTCGCTAATTGCAATCCTGTCTTCTATATCTGAAATTCTGTCCTCACATTGGCTCATTCAGCATAAACTTTCAATGGAGTTTTTAATTTCCTGGAAATCTGTTTGCATCTGTTTTATGGATTCCATTTGTTTCCTATATTGGGATTCCATCATATTCCTCAGATCAGCTAATTTTTTTAATCTGTGTCCTTTCTAGATTTATTAATCATGACTTGCATTATGGGCACAATTTCTACTGTTATCTGAGAAATTATTTCTGATTTCATTTTTCTCAGATCCTCTTTTGTTACCAGTTCAGGGAGTCCAGGTGGTTGAGTATCAAGTGTTCCATATTGCTTCCCTTTGGGATTGCCTTAGGTGATCTGGAAGTCTGTTTTTGAGGCTTGTTTACTTGTCTTCTCATTTTGCCATGGAAGGGGGTTTCTGCTGGCACCTGTGTGGCTCACCTCCTCTGAGCTGGGAGCGGTGCTACAGTGGCTCAGAAGCCTCCTTCTCTGCACTGGGAGTGGTGCTACAGTGGGCTAGAAGCCCTTCAAGGCTTCCTTACTCCTCTTTGGCCTCTACAATTACAAGAGGTGCTAAAAGTGTTGTCCGGACACTTCTCTGAGGTTGTATTTTCTTTCCTGTGTGTTCTTTCTTACCAGCTGGGAGCCCTGAGTGGAAGGACCCTTCTGTGCACTCCCAAATTTGCTTCCTAATGGAGCAATGAGGATGAAAGATTTAAGAGCCCAATATCGAGGACAAATGGAATGATTGTCAGGCTATTTTAACTCTTGAGACTGAGGCAGTAAGAACAGAGATTAGAAAAAGGGGGAGACTTTGGGGAATTAATTACTTTACAAGATTGGCAGGATTGGTAAATATCTAGTGGAGGTTAAAAAGATGAGAAAGGCAGCAAGAGGCCCAGGTTTGTGCTCTGGTGAGCTAAGTGAGAAAGGAGGGATAGGCACTGATAGAGTTGGAAAGTTCATGAGAGGTTTGGAGGAAGAAGTATGAGAAATTCTTGTACTGAACTTCAAGAAGCTCTGTGCTGTCTGGGTGGCACTTGAGGATTAGAGGATAGAGTTCAGTGATTGGTGATAGTTAGATACACAGTGTTACCGCTTAGTAGTTGATGTAGTCATGAAAATGAGAATGAATTAAGTAGCCCAGGACAATCCCTATGTAGGAAAGGAGGAAAAAACTCATGGACCAAAGACAGAAAGTACTATAATTGCTGGTGTGGGAAGAAGAGAAAGTTCACATGGGAAAGGCCAGAAACATATGTGGGAATACCCAGAACAATGTCAGGGAAACCACTGATGAAGGCATTCAAGGAGGAAAAAAAGATCTAGTGCCCATTGAAGCAGAAATTTATAGTAAAACAAAATACCCATGGGATTTGATTTTATAGATGTTACTAGGGACCTCTAGTGCTAGAGGCACTAGAGAGGTAGTTGATACTGGTGATTGAGGCATGAATAGAAAGTAAGGAAGTAGAGAGAATAGATTCTTTTTCAAAAAGAACATTAACTACAGTGGAAGGATATAATTGAAGATGTGGGCCAGAGATCAATACAAGTTTGAAAAAAAACACCTCCCAGCATTAGAATAAGAGGGAACTTTTTTTGAATACCAAAATGTACATGTAGCAGATGGACTATTTCTCATTTCACTATCTCAGATGTACAAAAATACTCATTAATTTTCCTTTAAAAGAATAATTAATTTTTATCTAAGGCCTTCATATTTCCAGTAGAAAAGAATCTACTTTGCCTAATTTGGGGTCTTAAATAACTCAGACTTTGTTCAGTCATTTCAGCTTCCTCTCCTCATTCTCTTCAGGATTGATTCTAAGTTATGAGTGTATGGTAGGAGTTATGATTTCTATCTTAAATGTTCCTCAGAGGCCCATGTATTAACATTTGGTTCTTAGCTTGGCATTGTTGGGAGGTGGTGGAACTTTTAGGAGATGTGCTAGGTGGTAGGAAGTTAGGTGCTGTGGTTGTTCCCTTGAAGGGATATTTGGGTTGCAACCCCCCCCCAACCCCATTTCCTGACTGCCATGAAGTTAGCAGCTTTGCTCCACTACATACTCTCCACCATGATGTCCTGGTTCACTGTAGGCCCCTAATCAATACAGCCAACTGATCATGGACTGAAGCCTCTGAAACCAGGAGCCAAAATAAATCTTTGCTTCTTTTAAGTTGATTATCTAAAGCATTTTGTTGTAGTAATGGAAAGTTGACAAATAGTAGAAAAGAGTCCCTGGTTATTTGTCATCTGCCTTCTCTATGATTTATTGAAATGTCTATGCTTCTCTCTGGTCTCTGGTTATCTCATGAAATATCTAGCCTTAATTTATTATAAAAATTATATTGTTACACAATCTGTCTGACTTTGAATGCTCTTCACATCTGTTGACAAGATGTAGCTTCTTCTAAACCATTGTCAAGAGTGTGGGGCTTGAAAAGTCCTGTAGTTTGGATCTGAAATGTTAAAGACTCACTATGGCACTATTGGGAGATGGTGGAACTTTTAGGAGGTAGAGCCTACTGGGAAGAAGTTAGGTCACTGAGGGCATGCTTTTCAATAGAATATTAAGAATTGGTCCATTTTTTCTCTCTCTGCTTCCTAGCTACAGTAAGTTGAGAATATGCTTCTGCCATGTACTGTGTACCACAGTGACATGACCAAGTGACCATGGACTGAAACTTCCAGAAATACAAGCCAAAATAAACCTTTCCTCCTTTTAAATTGCTTATCTCAGATATTTGTCACAGTGATAAAAGCTGATGAACACAGGCAGAATATGTTTGGATGTCCTCCTGTGCCAGTTTGCAGCTATGGATGGAGACCATGTCTACCTGGATACTCTCCACCCCATTTTTCTTCATTGCTCCTACTGCTGATCTCAACAAAATCTTCTGAGTGGAAAGTTGATATTTTGATATTAGAACCATTGATTTCATTATTTTGTTATTTAAGCATGGGTTATAATGAATGCATTTTTTACATGAATGCAGTTGAAAAGGCAATAAAGGCAACAGTCTTGTTGGCTGTGTTTGACTATGTAGTAATTCATTTATTCCACAGTAATTTATTTGGTCATGTAATATAGTAGGGCTCTCTAAAATAAGTGATGAAATAAGAGCTGTAAAGGGTAATTCTTATCACAAAGGATTGATTGTGCTACAATAAAAATAAATTTAAAATGTTTTATTAGAGCGCCACTAAGTAACTCTTACAGAGGTTTGCAAAAAATACCATGACTATGTTTTCCCTGAGGTTCTCTGGGGACACCTTACAGAGGGGATAAGATTTAAATGGTTTCTAAAGATGATAACAGGAATGGGGCAAGCTCAAGATCTGGAGTTCAATCTCTGGTACCCAAAACAAAACAAACAGGAATAGGGAGGGGAGCTGATCTTCTAGGCAATGGAATCTGCTTGTGTAGAATGGAGATCTGTGAAGGGCAATGTGAAATATTAAGTGTGTCTAGTTGATTGTGTAGGGAAATCAGTGGAGATAGGGAAAGAGAGGTAGGTGGGACTGGATTCTGAGATTTATGGAAGGTAAATTCATGTTACACTCTGGAGGCTAGATGGAGATTCACATACCTTTTATTTGCAACTCTGGTTAGTATATAGAGGTTGTACTCAAATGGCAAGGCTAGAGGGCCAGTTAAAACCATGCTAGAGACTATTTGTAATAGTCCAGCTCTGAAATGATGAGATATTCACTAAAACCATGGCCACAGAATTAGAGAAGAGAGGGCTGGACCCAAGGGAGATGTTTTTGAACAAGAATCAGCAGGATCCAGGGACTGATTAGACATAGAATATGAGGTGTGCTGTAAAGAAAAGGGAAGGGAGGCTCTCTCTGGCTAAGAGGAAAATAGGCTTCATTAACTGAGACTTGTGGGACTGGAATGAGAGCAGAAATATATTTTTATTCCTATATTAGTCTGAAATGCTTTCTGGATACTGACTAGAGCTGGAATACAAGTAAGAAGTGGTGGAAGAGAATGATGAATGAGAAGTAACTAGAGGTATGGAAAATCAAAACAAGTGAATAAAGGGAGGAAAGGACCATAGATGGACTGTGAGCATAATTAATATTAAATGAGTTTAAAAAAATAGAGAAAAAAATAACAGCAAGACCGTAGTGAAAAATAAGGACCAGCGAGATAGGCAGGAAGTCAGGTGCTCAAAGCCTTTGTGTCTGACAATCATGAAGTCTTTCGTGTCCCCAGGTGATCTCTTCAACTTCACAGTGATGGAGAGAAGGGATGGAGAGAAGAGAGATTATAAATAAAGCAGAGTCAAAAATGATTGTCCTTGGATAATAATTGACAGAAAAAGCAACAAAACAACTCCTCTAAAATCCACCAACCAACAAAACAAAACAAAGAAACAACAACAAAAAGA
The DNA here is from genome assembly GCF_053883595.1 of Heterocephalus glaber. Lineage (NCBI taxonomy): Eukaryota > Metazoa > Chordata > Mammalia > Rodentia > Bathyergidae > Heterocephalus > Heterocephalus glaber. The sequence goes on along the minus strand of NW_028258406.1, from coordinate 17,795,499 downwards.
TAGAAAAGAGGTGTATTTTTATGGAAATGGAGGGTGCTATTGTAATTTTCTTTTTTTAAAAGATTTTTTTCTTTTATTTTGAGGACTTTTATTTCAAAATGACAACAAAACAATTTTCTTAAAGGAGGAGGTTTAGGGCTGAGGAAAGCAGAAGGAAGGTATAGGACACTGAGGACCAAAATGAAGGGGTGAAAATGGAGTAAGGTTCTGAATAGGGTAGAAAAAGATGGACAAGCCTATTGGCAAAGGGCAAGGGTCTAGGCAAGATATGTTTGAAAGATAAAATAGAAGAAAAACCAAAAGCAAATCGATAGGATATATACTGGAAACTTTTCATGTAGAATGAGAGGAAAAAGTGAGAATGAGTGCCACAGACAGAACACAGGGAAATTGATATGATAGTCCTGAAAGACCTCTGTGTGGAGTGAGAAATCGAGTTAGATGATCTTCTGAGGACCAGTGGAAACTGCGTAGGGGACCCAAATGAGCTAATAAGAGTAAAGAATAGTAATAGAAATTTACTATACCCTGAGCAGTGTAAAAAGAATTTAACAATAATACTTTCACAATATTTTACTTAACACAGCTATGAGGCATATGTTATTTCCATCTTACACACAAGATAACTGAGGCTAAATGATTTATTGAAGTTTACACAGCTAATGAATGACAGAGCAAGAATTACCAACCAGTTCTTTTTGGTTCCACATTTGGATTATTTAATAACTACACTAGCCCGAATCCTGTGGAACTGAGCTTACAGGTTAGAGATATTTTTTAGCTCAAATGTAAAGCACTCAGCCAAAGGACAAAGTCACATTTCTCTTTGCACTTCAGCTCCTTTGTAGAATGTAAGAGGCACTGTTGGGGGTGGGCAGCTGGGAGCTTTCATTGGTGAACTCCAAGTCCTTCTCAGTGCTGATATTATATGATTAAAATCCGAATGCAAATTGCTGGAATGGAGCATTTACTTGGAATTACAAAACAAACAGCAACAGCCCATGTGCAGTGCCTCTGCTGCTTTGCTTTTGTGCATGACAGTCCCATTTGCTGTTGTTCTTAAGTCACTCTAACAGTCTCAGCCTGACAGCTAATAGTGTATTTTGTTTGAAGCCATGTTTTACCTTTGACTGTGCTTGGAAGGAGATAGGGCTACCACATTTTCTTATTTTCTATAAACTTCCTTTAGTCTCTGCTTTTCAGCATTTTTTGTGATTTTGACCCCTTCCAGGCTGCAGTCTACTCTCAATCATCATTATGAAGTGGATTTCTCAAAGCTGCTATTCAGCCTGGTTGGGGAATGTGGCCTGCAGATATCTCCTTGCTGGATACTTCCCAATTCAATTGTGTTTCCAGCTTTGATTCATTTTGACTTCAGCATTTATTTCTAGGAAGTTGGACCCTATTGTCAGAAGGAAGCACTCTACAGTGAATTTCAGAACTTACAAATTGTTTTCTCCTGGAACAGAAATACAGTTTTTATTGTGAGGAACTACATGACTTTAAAAAATCTCTGAATGAATGTGTGCCTTGTTTTGTTTAAAGGTTGACTCTTGGAAAGGAGCCCTGTGATAATATGTATGTAAGAGTAACAAATGATGGTCAGAAAATTTAATTTAAGAATGTAGGTATTTTTGGATGAGAAATGAAAAAATGGAAATAAAGTCTTTGTAAATAGGGAAGGGTAGAGGGGGTGAAGGGTGGGCTAGGAATGGGGAAAAAATAAGCACCAAGATGCATTATGTAAAGGTACAATTCCCAATGAGAAATGTAATTGTATTGTATACCTAAAATGTACCAATGAAAGAATTTAACAAAAACAAAAACAAAAAAAAGAATGTAGGTATTTTTGAGTATGTTACATTCAAATCTTCCAGAAGATTAATAACTGTTTTATTAAGCTAGGTACAAACTTTTTTATCTTCTTTGACATATGAACTATGATATTTTATCAGTAATATTTATAGATGTGTGGAGCTAACACATCAAAGATAAATCTCCACAGGTACTGCTTCAAATTAGAGCTCAGCTGGGCACAAATCCAGTGCTATAGAAAAGGATGTGTCTAAAGTGTCAGGTCTACAGGAACAGGGCACTTAATCTTCTATCATCAAAAGAACCTGAGAATTTCCTAAATTTCACCTGAAATGATACCCTACCAATTTGCCTTTCTTTTAGCTCTTTAGTTTGCTGCTGCTAGTTATTTCTCATTGACAGCTGAAGAACAACTTAACAAAGAACATGAAAATTCAACCTTTCCTCAGTGTCTGTTTTCTGGGGATATTGTGTACTATGGGAATTTAAAAATGATTAACTGTGTCCTCTGATCTTCAGATAATCACAATTTAGTGGCCCAGACAGGTAAAGACAGAAAGTACTTGAATACTAAGTAATTCTAATTTGTAATTAGGGTGTTGGAAAAACACTGGGCTATGAGAGATTGCTTCCAAAACACCAGACTTTTCTGTTCCGTATTGTTTCCTTTCAGAAACCTCTTAGTGTAATACACTTGAATGTATACCAGCTCTGAGATTGAAGGACATGCCAGGTTTCAGTTCTCCCCACCATTTGAGGAGGTGATATACCAGACTGGTGGGTTTTGAAGAAGGAGCTCAGCTCAAGTCTACACTCTGCAATGTGTTAAGTGTCAGAGGTTTTTGACCTCATGAGTAAAGGCTGTGTTGTAGGGAACAGGGAAAGAGGATGTTACCAGAACCTCTGCAGTAAGTCCTAGTCTCCTGTGAGCCATGGCAGTACACAGCAAATTACAGGAAAGGTAGAAAAATGAGACTGAGAAGAAGCTGAGTTTTGGGTCTGATCAGTGCTGCTCTGGGAAGCAAAGACCAAAGCCCCCAGCTTACCGCACCTTTTATTCAGTACATTGGGAGAAACAAATGTAACAAATGACTTGCAGAGAGTTCAGTACATCCTGCAGAAACAAGATGTAACAATCCAAGAACAATGAGGAATGGAGTAGATGTTTGTTCCTCCCAGGATGTTTTCAGCTCCCAGGATGTTTCTTGCCCCGGAGAATCACAGCATCACCAGATCATTGAGGTCTCAGTTGTGACTGGATGCCAAAACGGAATTATGTCTCGGAATTCCATAGCTAGGCTGTAGGCAGGAGAACTAGGCTAAGCAAATGATTTTTCCCTAAAATTATGTAGCATTGCTCTGGACATATCTCCCTTTCTTTTTGTTTTATGTGAAAGTGTTTTTTAGGAAAAGTGAGCACACCCAACAATGCCTTGTCTGTATATATTGTGAGGATCTATTGTGTGTTTGACTAGCTTAGCTGTCTATAATAAGCATAATTTCTCTCAATTGGGGCTGTAAAAGGATTAAAAATCTAACAAAAATTTTTTTAAACATTGTTGGCTAAAAAACTGAAAACTTTTGTTTAACTCAAATAATTATTTTCTTTAGTTATACTTTTCTACTGGGTGTTTAAGACCAAGTTATGGTGAGACCTATATTAAATAAAATTAACCTCTTGCTATCTAACAAGGTCAATTGAGTCTCCTCAGGCATTGTCTTGGAACCATGCATAGAGCCTCTTAGCTCCTCTGTCAGTGTCAGCCATGAGGATATGTCATGGCCTTCCTTGACCATGTTGCTTCCTGTGAAAGCATGGAAGTTTTTTTCCTCCAGGTGACATTCCTTTGGCACACTTTTTGTTGTATCTTTACTGTTTTGGTGTTTAGCAACCACCCTGCTCAGGAGGTTGGGTGACTCACCAAAAATGCAGGATCTTGGAGATGATTCCCTCATGACCTGGATCTCTTTGTTATTGTTGTTGACCTTGGAGGGCCAGGGCCAAAATATTGGCTGCCTTCTTAGCCCAGATACCTCTTCAGTTTTGGTCTCTGAACTTTGGTTGTTGAACACCCAGAAGAGAATATCAATAACATTAGCATTGTAATGTTGTGCCCAGACCGCAAAGTCCCCAAAGACCACCAAGGAGCCGTTTCCGATGTAAACACACGAGGGTCGTTTATTCAAGTTCGAGCAGGGGCACTCAACCATCACCTACGCAATGGATCAGGATTGAGAGGGGTGGGCATGGTTAAAACAATAACATAGGGTCCCTTCCAGCGAGGCTCAAGGTTTCCCTGTCGATATCTTTGGACAAAAACCCAGTCCCCTGGTCGATAGCGATGGGGCTCAGGTGGTGGTCCAGACTCGTACAGGGCTTTTAATTTAGGCCAGACATCTTCATGAACAAGCTGGAGGCTCTTTAAGGAAAATAACAGTTTTTGATCATTAAATTCAGCAAGTACCGCAGATTGAAGGTTAGGGATGATGGGAGGAGGTATCCCGAACATGATCTCAAAAGGGGTTAGTCCCATTTTATAGGGTGAATTGTATACCCCATAGAGAGCATAGGGTAGGAGAGTCACCCAGCCACTGCCAGTCTCTAAGGTTAATTTAGTCAAGGTCTCTTTTAGGGTTTTATTTATTCTTTCTACCTGTCCTGAACTCTGGGGTCTGTATGCACAATGTAATTTCCAATTTGCCCCCAGTATCTGTGCTAAACTTTGACTCACCTTGGAAATGAAGGCAGGTCCATTGTCTGACTCTAACATTACTGGGAAACCATACCTTGGCAAGATGTCTTCTAGCAGCTTTTTGGCCACAACCTGTGCCATCTCATGTTTGGTGGGGAAGGCCTCTGTCCATCCTGAAAAAGTATCTACAAACACTAGCAGATATTTATAGCCATACCTTTCAGGCTTTACCTCGGTAAAGTCCACTTCCCAATATGTTCCCGGTCGGTTTCCCCTCAGCCTATTGCCTGGGTTGGCTTTGTTGTGGGTAGCATTTGTCAATTGACAGGCTTTACAGGTGGTAACAATATGTTCAATTTTGGAGTTGGCATCTCGAATCTTTATCTCTGCATGTCTCAGGAGGTCCTGCATCTTTCAGGTGCCCATGTGGGTGGCTCGGTGTATTTTGGAGAGAACTTGTTCTCCCAGTGCTTCAGGCAGGATGATTTTACAATCAGAGGATTTCCACCATCCGTTGAGGCATTGGGGCACGGGTCATTGTTTCATCCATTTTAAGTCTGCCTCAGTGTACTGAGGTTTTTCTGGTAAAGCAGTGCCCCCTGGATCAGGCAGCTGAATGGTCAGTGTCAGATCAGCCTCTAAGGCTGTTTTTTGAGCTGTCTGGTTGGCTAAATTATTTTCTCGGGCAATCAGAGTATCATTCTTTTGGTGCCCGGGACAGTGGATAATAGCCAATTTTTTTTGGTAGCCATAGGGCCACCAGTAGGGCAAGAATTTCTTTTTTGTTTTTAATAGTCTTTCCTTCAGCTGTCAATAGTCCTCTTTCTCTGTAGATGGCCCCATGTACGTGAGCGGTGGCAAAAGCATACCTGCTGTCTGTGTATATGTTTAGCTTTTGGCCCTTTCCCAGAGTCAGTGCCTTGGTCAATGCTATGAGCTCTGCTCGCTGTGCTGACGTTCCAGTGGGCAAGGGTTCAGCCCAAATGACCTCAGTCTCCGTGACCACAGCTGCCCCAGCATACCTTCGGCCATCTTGAACAAGACTGCTCCCATCGGTGTACCAGGTATCTTCATCATCTGGCCATGGTTGATCTTTCAGATCCTCTCGGGTCCCATGTACTTGAGCCAAGATGTCAGCACAGTCATGCAGTGGGGCCTCTAGGTCTGGGTCAGGCAATAAAGTAGCCGGGTTTAGGGTGGCTGGGGTCTGGAAGACAACTCGGGTTGGGTTTAAGAGCAGGCCCTGATAGTGGGTTAGGCAGGCATTGTTGAGCCATCTATCTGGAGGCTGTTTTAGAACCCCTTCAATGGCATGGGGGGTGGTCACATGTAGTTCCTGGCCCAAGGTCAACTTATCAGCGTCTTTGACCATCAAGGCTATGGCAGCAATCATCCTCAAGCATGGGGGCCATCCAGCTGCAACAGGATCAAGTTTCTTGGACAGATATGCTACTGGTTGGCACCATGGGCCCAGGTACTGGACCAGGATGCCCTTGGCAACTCCTTTGTTTTCATCAATGTAAAGGTAGAAGGGCTTAGTGACATCAGGCAAGCCTAAGGCTGGCGCTGACAATAAAGCAGCCTTAACTTGATCAAAGGACTTCTGTAGTTTCTCTGTCCATCGAAAGGCCTGATTGTTTTTAGTTATCTCATAAAGGGGCCTCGCAAGTTCCACGAACCCGGGTATCCATAAGCAGCAGAAGCCAGCTGATCCTAGGAATTCTCTAACTTTTTGAGGAGAGTCTGGTGTAGGTATCTTAAGAACTGTCTCTTTTCTAGCATCGGATAGCCATCTTTGTCCCTTTTTAAGTATGTACCCCAGGTAGCTTACCTCGGGTTTGCAGATTTGGGCCTTTTTGGCAGACGCCCGGTATCCCAGTTCCCCTATAACTGTTAAGAGTTTCTTGGTTTCATCTAGGCAGTCCTTCTGTGTCTCACCTGCTATGAGGAGATCATCTACATATTGTAACAGGTCAATTGGGGGCTTTGGAGGCGGAACTCACCCAGGTCTTCATGCAGGGCCTCATCGAAGATGGTGGGAGAACTTTTGAACCCCTGAGGTAATCGGGTCCAGGTCAATTGTCCATTGAGGCCTTGATCTGGGTCACTCCATTCAAATGCAAAGATATGTTGGCTTTTGGGTGCCAGTGGAAGACTAAAGAAGGCATCTTTGAGGTCTAAGACTGTGTACCACTGATGGCTCGGGGGAAGTGAGCTCAGAAGGGTGTATGGATTAGGCACCATAGGGTGGATATCTATGACCCTCCTGTTTACCTCACGGAGATCCTGTACTGGTCGATAGTCATTTGAGTGGGGTTTCCGCACTGGCAGCAAAGGAGTGTTCCAGGCTGATTGACAAGGCCTTAGAATACCCTGAGCAAGTAATCTCTTGATGTGCAGAGTTATTCCCTGTCGGGCTTCTAGGGACATAGGGTACTGGTGGACACAGACAGGGTCCGCTCCTGGCTTTAGTTCTATATATATGGGTGATCTGCTTACAGCCAGCCCTGTGCCCCCAGTTTCAGCCCAGGCTTGCGGGAACATTGCAAGCCATTTGTCCATCTCAGGGTTTGGTGGTGATGGCCCTTGGTGTAACCGGTATTCATCTTCTATGTTTACAGTCAGCACTTGGATCGGTTTGCCTTTTTGATTAAGGACCTCTGTACTCCCTGGTTGGAAGTGAATTTGGGCTCCCAACTTAGTGAGCAAATCTCTCCCGAGTAATGGATACGGACAATCGGGAATGATCATGAACGAGTGGGTTACCCGGCCCACTCCCAAGTCTACCATTCTTCAGGTAGTCCATGAATATTTTTTTATACCTGTGGCTCCTTGTACCCAGGAAATTTTGTCAGAGACATGGCCATGAGGTTCAAGTAGAACCGAATGTTGAGCTCCTGTATCTATTAGGAACTCAACAGGTTTCCCCTCCACTTTTAGGGTTACCCTGGGCTTGGGGAGGGGTGCCGAACCCCATTCCCTCTAGCAACTCAGTTCGTCCATAGCCAGGATGGGGGCCTTGGGGCCGCTTTTTGGCTTTTTAGGGCATTCTCTGGCCCAATGGCCTTCCTCTTTATAATAAGCACACTGATTCTTTCCCAATCGGGGGCGATTCCTGTGTTCCTCCTTACCTTGTCCTTCTGTCGCAATCTTTCTCAGATGACGTTCACATTCCTTTGGCTCTCCCGCAGTGGTGGCAAGAAGGATCCGAGCTAGGTTCCTAGTTTGCTGATCACTAGCCTTTGCCTCTTTCTTCCGCAGTCTCTCTATTGTTATATACTCTTTCTGCCACTGCCACTAAGTCCTGAATACTCTTTTCTCCTAACCTGTCTACTTTCTGTAACTTTCTCCTAATATCTGGTTGACAAAATGGATAATAACAGCTGCCTTAGTCTCGATGGCCTCTGGATCCATGGGAGTATATCTACTGAAGGCCTCTAGGATTCTTTCTAAAAAAGCTGCTGGACTTTCATCTTTATCCTGTTGAACATCTCCTACTTTGGCCAAATTAGTGGGTTTACGAGCCGCTGCTTTTAGACCTCCCAACAGAGTCTGGCGATAGACCCGGAGTCTCTCCTTACCTTCTGCCATGTTGAAGTCCCAGTCGGGCCGGGACAAAGGAAAAGAAGTGTTGATAGTGTCAACATTGAGGGTGGGTTGACCACTGTCGCCAGGAACCAATTTCCTGGCCTCGTTCTGAATCCTTTCATGTTCCTCCGTCGTGAACAGGATCTGGAGGAGCTGTTGACAGTCATCCCAGGTGGGCTGGTGGGTGAAAAAAACAGTCTCCAACAGTTGGATTAGATCCCTGGGATTGTCAGAAAACTTGGCGTGTTGTGTGCACCAATTATAAAGGTCACTAGTGGCAAAGGGCCAATACTGGAGAGGCTGATTGCCATGCTCATCAGGGGGTCCAGTTGCCCTCAACGGGAGGACAGTGGAATCCACTGGCCCTGCCACCGGCGAGGCTGCGAGGTGGCTGCAGGTGTTTTGGGTGGGGCCATCCCCTCTAGCAATGCCCGCCCGGGCATGCATTTCCTCCCCGGCTATCCCCGGGGGGCTCTTCCTTCCGCTCCCGCTGGGGCTCCTCCCTCCGCCCCAGCCGCTGCCAGGGCTCCTTCCTCCACCCCGGCTGCTGCCGGGGGCTCTTCCCTCTGCCCCTGGGGGCAGAGGGAGTGTAGGAGCGGGGTGCGGGTGGTAGGGAGGGGGAAAAAGGAGATCTTCCTCAGTTCCTCCTTAGAGAACTGGGTATAGTGGTGCAGTGGCTTTGGTGTCGATTTGTCCTCTCCGGTAGTCTCCTCTGGTTGTTCTTTTGTGCACCGCTAGGACTGCCGCAGGCAGCTGCTTCTGTGGAGGCAAAAAGGGCTTGATCCAAGAGGGAGGGTTCTGCACCAGGTCTTCCCAGTTAACAATGTATGGTTCCTGGTCAGGGTGTCCTGTTCAGGGGCAAAAAACAATTTCTCTAACTCTTTTGACTGTTTCTAGGTCAAATGTACCCTCTGGTGGCCAGTTTACCTTAAAAGTTGGCCATTCTGATCTGCAAAGGGTGATTAACTTTCTCTTTTTAATTTCTAAATTCAAATTATGCGCTCGCTGTCTAACTTCCCCAAAACGACCTATTAACAAGGAAAGGGGGATAGTCACAGTCTGTCCCATCGTCTCAGTCCAAGTCACACAATAAACAGACAAACAGACACAACAGAATAGCAAAAAGCATGGGATGACGACCTCACGCTGTACCGCGGGAGTGACCCGCACCATCCCCCTAGGAGTCCCACAGACTCATACTCAAGGGGCACTCCATCCCCTCCAGAAGGATCCCAGAATGTCTTCCAGGATCCCAGGTCGGCGGCCCTCGAAGCGTGTCCGCCTAGACCGTTTGCCGACCTTCCCAGAAAATGGGCCCCAGACTTTACAGACACAGAAACACTCACCAGCCAGCATCAACCCTCTGGTACGGGAATTCTGAGGGTCTTGGGGATCCTGGACAAGCCCCCAAATGTTGTACCCAGATCGCAAAGTCCCCAAAGACCACCAAGGAGCTGATTCCGATGTAAACACATGAGGGTGGTTTATTCAAGCTCGAGCAGGGGCACTCAACTGTCACCAATGCAACGGATCAGGATTGAGAGCCCCGAATTCCAAATCAGCAGGGTTTTTATTGTGGCTACTGCAAGGTTTGGGGATGTTCCATTTAACAGTTACATGAATGGTTGATATTTAGCAAGCATGGGGGTTGAGGGGTGGCTACATGTAGAGTTTATGGAAAAAAGGAACAATCAGCACATTGACAGAATGTTCTATAGATAATGGGCCTGAGAGCATCTGTTTTCTGGGCAGAAAGAGGATTGAGTTAGGAGCTGTGTCTCTTTTTTTTATCTGTTGCCCCACAGCAAGGACATTTTATCATTAGTTTATGGGCACAAAGGAGACTAGGGGAATAGTTGACTTCAGTGAAGTGGACTTTATGTCAAGGCCACTTTATTTTCTTATGTTTAAGATGGAGTCAAACTTTAAAATGGAGTTAGTTAGGTCTCACAGTAAGAGGAGTAGTGAACTCAACTATTGTAATTTTACCTGGATATTAAGCATTTTGGAATAAAAATATAGTTACACTGTTATTATTGCCAATTATGATTGTTCTTGTGGTTGGATCCATAAGTAGCTATCTTTTTATAGGCTGTCATCTAAGGAAAATAAATCAGCCTACAAGTGTGCTTATTGCCATAGCTGGCTGGAGCATAAGAGAAGGGCAAATATCTGAATCAAAAAGTTATTACCCTAAACAATATGTTGGAAGACCCATACAATTAAGGGGCATGAATACATTTTGTACACCAGAAAAGGAGCAGTAATATTACAGTTATATAAAACCTTATGTTCTTCAATGTAGTTTGGTACCAAAAGCATCTTTCTGATAACACTCTTGTTTATGGCATAGAAATTAATCTTTTGAAGATGACCAATGTAGACATATCACAATAACATTGTTAGAACTTAACCAATATAAACATTTTATAATAATATATTTAGAACTTAAACTTCAATGATAACCAATGTAATCAATTTATAATAACATAGTGAGATAATATTTATTGTGGTGTGTCTCCCATAAGACTGTGAAAATTACTAGGGGGTCCCTTTAGTGAATTAAGACCAGAATAATTATTTTCTGGGCAGCTGCTTCTTTATTAGCAAAAGGGAGTACCCATGGTCTCTATGTAGTTTGACAAAGAAATCTCGATGGCATTTTGATCAGTTAGCAACCTGGGGGAAGAAGGACATGCCTTTAATTTAATAGCATTTATCTGTAAGCCAATACAATAATAGGTGAATAACTTTTAAGGAAAAAAATTTTTTTATCAAAAGGTGAAAAGGAAAAGGGGAGAAAAAAATTGAGCTCAACTGTACAAATGGACAAACAGACAAATGTATAAGACAATTTATAAAACTAGAGTGCACTCAAATATATTTGGCCAAATTGAATTACAATATCCCTTTTATGATTTTTAGGTTTATAATTGTATATAAGACTGGTCAAAACTTTTGTAGTCAATTAACAGAGATCTCTTGAGATTAGAATCAGAAGGAATGCAAGCACTTTTATACATATAAATGTAAAAAGAACATTTTCAATTTGTGCCCCCCCCCCTTTAAATCTATATTTATTCTTCCTCTGGGGACATCATCTCAATCCTGGACCCCGCTGTGGATTTGTTGGTTGTTGCTGGTGAGGTGGGTTGCTCAGGTGCAGCTGGCTTATCGCTCTTAGTTGGGGTGCTTATCATTCATTCTCCAAGATGTTGGTGGTTCCACCAGTGTGACCAACAGTCTCACATTCTGGGAGGGCAGCCACAAGGTTTCATCATTATCTGTTAGGACACAGGCAAAACCTCTCCCCCAAGTTATTAAGGCAGTGGGGCCATTACATTTACCTGTTTGGACATCTTTCCAAAGGACTTGTGGTTTCTGAGTCTTAGCCATGGCATCTGTCTGCCAATGGAGCGTAGCAGGCAGTTGTGTGAAGCCTGCTACAGGATTCAAAAAATTAAGTACAAAAACAGCTAGATCTAAATGGGCTTGTGGAGGCAGGTGATTTCCTTGTGGTTGTTTAAGCAATTGATGTTTGAGGGTGGCATAGGCCCTTTCTACTATGGCTTGTCCTTGTGAATTATATAGGATACCAGTACTATGCTTAACATGCCAAATAAGAAAGAATTTTAGGATAAATTTATTAACATATGATGGACCATTGTCAGTTTTAATATTTTTGGGCACTCCAATGGCAGCAAAGGTGGACAAGCAGTGTGTTGAACATGGTGCCCTTTCTCACCAGAGTGACATTTGGCAGGTATCATGTGTGAAAATGTATCTACAGAGACATGTACAAATTGAGACTTTCCAAAAGAGGGGACATGCATCACATCCATCTGCCAAATCATATTAGTGGCTAGGCCTTGAGAGTTAGTTCCCTCAGGGGGAATGGGCCATGGAATCTGCTGGCAACTAGGACAGGCCATACTATCTGTTGTGCCTGAGCTCAAGATATCTGAAAATCATGTTGCAGGGTCTTGGAGTCCTGATGGAAATAACTATGTGATTCCTTAGCCTGATCAAAAGCAGCAGGGTATCCTATAAGCTGATCTGCTTGTGCATTGCCATAGGAAAATGGTCCAGGAAGATTGGTATGTGATCAAATATGTCCAACATAAAAGGGAGCAAGCAGTTCTTTGATGTATAGCCTTTTGTAATCTTAAAAACAAGTTCAATAATTTAAGTTCTAAGGTAGAGCAGACCAGAGCTCCTTCCAGTCTTTGAGTCAAACAAACTGCATAAAAGGAATCACTCAAAATATTAAGAGGTTGGGAGGGAAAGTTTTTAATCACAAATAAAATGGCTAGCAGCTCTGGCCTCTGATCAGAGAGACCAGGTGTAGGCAACACATAACTAAAGGAAGAGCTCCAAATTGCTGCTTGGCCCTTAGAGGAGCAATTGGTGAAATAGGTTGAGGCACCTTGCAATGGCTGAAATTGAGTAACCCTGGGGAGAATAAACTCATGTCACAAAAAAAAGCTGAAATAGAGGATCACTAGGGTGATGATTATCTATGTGTCCAATGAAATCTGCAAAGGCTACTTGCCAATATAAAGCAGTTTGTGGCAGCATCTGCATTTGATCCTTATCAATTGGGATAATGATGAAATGAGGGTCAGCACCAAATAATTGTCAGGTACGATTACGTCCCAAGGAAACTATTTTTGCAATTTGCTGTAGATATAATTGCAGAGACTTCACTAACTGGTTAGATAAAAACAACCATTCCATGGGAAAGACCCGTTTTTCATACCATTGCCCTATTAAATCTGTAGGTGAGTGGGGGATGTTAAGCACTAACAAATGAACCGGATAATTAGAGTTTGTATGAAAAACCTGATGGTTATGTATGCTTTGTTCTATTAATTGTAACTCCTTTTGTGCCTCTGGAGTTAATTTTCAGGGGGAATTAAGATCAGAATCTCCCTGTAATATTTCATACAAATTCTGCAATTGAAAAGTTGCTATCCCTATTTTAGGCCTAATCCAATTAATATCACCTAATAATTTTTGAAAATCATTTAATGTTCTTAATTTATCTGTCTTAAATTGTATCTTTTGTGGCTTAACCAATCGCTCTGCTAACAAGGTACCCAGGTAAACATAAGGCTCAGATAGTTGAACCTTTTTGGGTGCTATGCACAATCCAAAATGCACTAAATCCTTCTTTGCAACAGCAAAGGCCTATAAAAGTAGCTGTTTTGTATTTGCAGAAATTAATATGTCATCCATATAATGTGTTAAATATACAGTAGGGAATAATTTACAAGTAGCTTGAACAGCCTGTGCTACAAAAAGCTGACACAATGTGGGGCTGTTAGCCATTCCCTGAGGCAACACAGTCCACTGAAAGTGCTTCATTGGTTCTTTAAAATTCATACTAGGTACCGAAAAGGCAAATTGAGGTCGGTCACTTGGCCACAAAGGAATGTTAAAGAAGCAGTCTTTTAAATCTGTAATTATAAGAGGCCACTTCTGGAGGATTGCCATTGGGTTTGGTTAGCCAGGTTGTAGTGCCCCCATTGGGATGAGGCTTGCATTAACTGCATGTAAGTCCTGAAGCAAACGCCATTTTCCTGACCTTTTAGGAATAACAAAGATAGGAGTGTTCTAAGGGCTCATAGATGGTTCTAAATGCCCCTTGTTAAGTTGTTCTAATATGAGTTGTTGTAAAATGGTTAGTTTCTCCTGTGGTAGGGGCCATTGATTAACCCAAACGGGATCATTTGATTTCCATTGTAAAGGCAAGCCTACCTTGGGTGGAGAAACTTCTTCAGTAGCCACAACTAAAAATTTTGATCATATCCAATTCCAAAGTGATTATTTTTTTGTTTCTGTTCTATAAGCTGTGTTGTTCCCTGAAGTTGCTTGCCTAATCATTTTCCTGGTTCATATCCCATTTTAGACATCAGCTGTTGGCCTGGTGAAGTTTCAGGGGGCAAAGTAGTCATTATGACTCTCCATTCTTCCAACAAATCTCTGTCCCATAAATTTACAGGTATGGGAGCTATGTAAGGACAAATATGTTCCAATTGACCATCAGGCCCTTCATAAGGCAGGGAATGGAGCATTGTAAAACTTGTTGGGGGGCACCAAGGTCTACCAGAGATGTTTTAGTTGTTTTTTTCCCCCAAGATGATGGCCAAAAACATGTGCCAATCACAGACACATCCACACCTGTGTCTATCAATCCTGTAAAGAATTTGCCATTCAATTTAATTTTGCACATGGGCCAGTTTTTGGAAATCTCTTGGGTGAAATAAATCTCTTCTTAAGGAATTTCTGGCTGAGGATCCTCTCGGGAATTTTTAAAGCTAACAGTATTTAATTTTGGTTTAGGCAAAAGCAACAATTGTGCAATATAATCTCCTTATTCTATTACCCAGAGTCCTGTGGAGCTAACAGAACATACAATTTAGAGGTGCAATCAGAATCAACAATAGCTGGAATAACAGTAATGCCTTTCAAAGTTATAGAGAATTTTCCAAGTATCAAACCAATGGTTCTGGGGGGTGGGGGTCCATGAATTCCTGTGGGTACAGATACTGAAGCCTCACCTCCCAGCAGGTGAACTCTATGAGCAGCAGGAAGATCTATTCCTGAGCTCCCCAGTGTTCCCCTGATGAGGGAAGAAATGTCCCTCTGGACACCTATGCTGTCTGATTTTGTACTTGTGCACGGGTCTGAACCGGGTACTGCTGACTCAGGGGGACTGGAGCCCCCTGGCCCTGATCCCCTATTGTTTCCCAAGCCTGGGGAAGGGTTTGATTTCCATTTCCCAGCAGCAGTGCACCATCCCTATCACATTTGGGGTGGCAGTCTTTAGCCCAGTGAATGCCTTTTTGGCATAGAGGGCAAAGGCCAGGGGGTAACTTATTTTCTCTGAATGCCTGACTCAGTGGCTCTGGGTCACCTTGTAAAGCCACTTTCATTTTGCAGTTTTTTCTGAGATGCCCCATTTTCCCACAATTAAAACACTTTAAATCGCTGTGTGTACCGTGTAAATGTTGGGAGATGGCTTGAGCCATCAGAGCCGAATTGTATAAAGGAAACCCAATATTCTAGCATGCCTTAATATATACTCCAAGATCTTTAAAGGCGTGAACAGGGTTTATTGCCTGTTTGCAATCCATATTAGCATTTTCATAGGCTAGCTGTAAAATCAAGATGTCTGCTTCCTGGGAATTAGAAATCTGTCTCCTAACAGTTTGTTGTAATCTCACTACAAATTCTGTGTAAGTTTCCAAACAGCCCTTGTGTGATTTGAGTAAAAGATTTTGTCGGTGCACCATCAACTGGCACAGAAGCCCAAGCCCTCTTCAGGAGATCCTCTAGCTGGTGAAAGAGTAACGCTGGGCAACAGGCCTGCCTGCTTAAATCTGAAAAGTCACCTGTGCCCAATAACACATGTCGATAGTAACTTCTTTTGACTGAGCATCTCCCTGAGCATTTTTATGAGCCTGTTCCCTGATTAAAGAATGCAGTTCCACCTCAAAGTGTCGATACTGAGTGGGGGACAGGCACGTTTTCGCAAGGTGAAAAATGTCATGTGGAACCAGAGAATAAGTCTGAAGTACATTGCCCAACTAACGTACTGTATAGGGGCTTTGGACACCATTAGTTAGCACGCTCTGCCTGAGGTCCTTTAGGGTGTTAAAATCAAATGAGGCATGAACATACATATCCATCTCTGAGTTGTCAGGATCAGGCAAAACTGAGATAGGAAAGTACAAAGGGTCTCCCACCTCCTTGCTCGATGTCACAGCCTTTTGCAGGGTAAGGCGATAGGGAGTGGCCCCAGAAGTGGGCTTCACAAGGGGGACAGCTAGACCTCTGTGAGATGGCTGAAGGGCTAGAGAGTTAGGGTCTTCCTCAGCATGCTGTGGTGGTGGTGGAGCAGAAGCCACGGTGAGCTAAAAGCAAACCGGAGAAGCTGAACAAGGGGAAGCCTGGACAGAAGGGTTGGTGTGGGGGAGGGGTAGCAGAGGTTTCCTGAACTGGGAGAATTTGAGAGCAGAGTGGACTGAGGCCCAAGTGGGGAGTGTTTGGGGGGGAGAGATGATCATCCTTTTGCCGGGCCTCACAGAGAACGGTACATACACATTCCCATGCTATTAAGTTAGTTGTCCCTTCCTGGGGAAAAGATGGGACATACATTTGTATGTCTTTTAACAAATCTATCACAGCATCCTTAGGTACTGGGTACATAGCTTGCTTTAACAGTGACTTAAGTAATTTGGCAAAGTTATCCTGCTCCGATAACAGAGACTGACCCATAGTTGTAATTCAACAAAGATAGAAAATTACACCCAGATGGACACACTTACCACCAGTGTCCCTCATCCAAGTCCGGAAATCATCCTGGGAGATTCGAATGCTGTCTCACTCCAAGTTTGTCTCACAGGCGAGTTCACCCCTGGATCCGATTCACATCCAAGTTGGGCACCAAATGTAGGGAACAGGGAAAGAGGATGTTACCAGAACCTCTGCAGTAAGTCCTAGTCTCCTGTGAGCCATGGCAGTACACAGCAAATTACAGGAAAGGTAGAAAAATGAGACTGAGAAGAAGCTGAGTTTTGGGTCTGATCAGTGCTGCTCTGGGCAGCAAAGACCAAAGCCCCCAGCTTACCGCACCTTTTATTCAGTACATTGGGAGAAACAAATGTAACAAATGACTTGCAGAGAGTTCAGTACATCCTGCAGAAACAAGATGTAACAATCCAAGAACAATGAGGAATGGAGTAGATGTTTGTTCCTCCCAGGATGTTTTCAGCTCCCAGGATGTTTCTTGTCCTGAAGAATCACAGCATCACCAGATCATTGAGGTCTCAGTTGTGACTGGAGGCCAAAATGGAATTATGTCTCAGAATTCCATAGCTAGGCTGTAGGCAGGAGAACTAGGCTAACCAAATGATTTTTCCCTAAAATTATGTAGCATTGCTCCTGACACTGTGTGTCTGGGCTTGATGAGGGAACTTGTGTCTGGGCTTCATTTAGCAGGCCTCTTTGACTTTCATGTTTAAGACTTACTCTTCAGCAGTGATAAAAAGTTAATGTTAGTAAAAGTGACTTTTTAGCCTTTATCTGCCTGGCTTCTCTGTTTACCTTTCACTATATTCTAAGTTTAGGTGGTAGAGAAGAATTAATGACCACATAAGGCCCTGGTGGAGGTCATTCCTGGGAGAGGAAGCTGTATTGTCAGAGACCAGAATAAGTAGTATAAAAACACATAGAAACACTTTTATCTTGAATTGTTGGGAATAAACAAAATCATTTATTCTTATTTTATTGACCAGTTATTGTACTTGGAAACTTCTCACTGTACTTATTAGCTTCTTGCTGATGCAGCATTGCATAATGAACAACTCCAAAATGCAGTGGCTTATGATGATAAATATTCATTATTTATAGATATGAAGATTGGCCATGGCTTCCTTCTACTCTTGGATGAGTTATTTTCATGGCAGATGGAAGGAATGCAAACAGGGGCAAATGGAAACCCATATTACCTCTTATGGTCTCTTCTCAAGCTGGGGTACTGTCCATATCTATGTATAAGTGACTGGCTGATGCAACTCACAGGACCAAACCCAAAGGCAATGGATCATGGAAATGTCCTCCACCCACCATGACTTATAACAAAGATGGGGGCATAAGAAGGGATCATGTTACAGTCTTCCATATCACATATACCTTTGGCTTTATTTGGCTTTTTACACATAGATTTTTAGCTGTTTTTTTTTTTTTATGCTGTTTGCCACATCTAATTTATTTGTTCCATCTGTCTTTGATAAAGCTCTGAATACATTTGCATTTCTTTGATTTGCTTTCCTGCTAGAAAGCACCATTAAAATTTCTTGTGGTGAATATTACCACCTAAAATACTTATGCAAGTAATTTTAATATCTCGTTCATGAAATTCTGAAGAAACCAGTGAAGTTGGACATATTTTTTACTACCAGAAATATTTTATTTATTAGTTTAAAATTATCCAAACTCCAAATTATTTTTCTGTTTACAGTGGACAGATTCTCAGAGTTCTCCTTGATTTCTTACTCTTGTGTATTAGTTAACTTTCTATCACTATGACAAAATACCTGAAATAATCAGCTGATAGG
The DNA here is from genome assembly GCF_053883595.1 of Heterocephalus glaber. Classification (NCBI taxonomy): domain Eukaryota; kingdom Metazoa; phylum Chordata; class Mammalia; order Rodentia; family Bathyergidae; genus Heterocephalus; species Heterocephalus glaber. The sequence continues at coordinate 17,777,279 of NW_028258406.1, read as the reverse complement.
GAGGAAAGATTTATTTTGGCTCATACCTTTGGTGGTTTCTGTCAGTTGACCCTGTTGGTTTTGGGCACATCCTCAGTGACCTATTTCCTCCAACTAGGCCTTACCTCTTAAAGATCACAATAGTGTAACAGGCTAGCAACCAAGCCTTTAACACATGGGCATGTAGGAGACACGTATCAAAACTATACTGAGGCAGGATAGAAGAAATAAAAGATAGAAAGGAGACAAGGAAATCATGACTAATGATTGTACTATTAGGAAGACTGCAGTTACCAGGACCTGCTGAATTTACCCAAGGCATCCATGTCAGCATTTCTTTGGTTAAATTTAGGCTCCCTCCTTACCAGCCCCATTATACACAAAATTCCTCAGGAATACTGTACATCCATAAACTGGCTTAATCCAGAAAGTAAAGAGCAATAACTTGATCCAAAGATAAAGAACAGGTTGTAAAAAAATCCAGAGAATGTGTAAGTTACCTATTAAAAAAAAAGTACCCGTACCTGTAGAATGGGCTAGTATTCTTTGGTGTGTGTGAGGAGTCACCTTCTTCCAGAATTTCCACCCATTCAAGAGAAGCATAAATGTTCCCTGTTCCAAGAAATAGTGCTTCTCATTTCTCTAAGCCCTTGCACTCCTTTGTTGAATGTGGCCTTAAATCTCTGCCTTATAAATACTTCCCGTGCCACTTGTTGATGCCTCCTGAAAATTCTTTTTCCATGATAGGAGTCAGCAAACCTGTACACTTATTCTTCAAAAAGGTGAGTTAAATTCCTCATCTCAGCTTTAGGAACTTCTCAGACCCAGCCTGATGACAATATCACCTAGTGATACTTTTACCTGGCATGTGAGTAATGCCTCTGGTCTGCTTCTAACAGAATTTGATAAGGGTGAAAAGATGTATGTAATCAGGCCAGATAAGACTGTAACACCTGTTTTGCAAAGAGACTCTCCTCTGGTGAGTTTGAAGAAAGAAGCAGCCATATTGTGGAGACCCTCATGACAAGGACCTAGAAGTGGTCTTCAGCCAAAGGTGAGCAAAACACTGAAATTTTTCATCCAGCAGCTCACAAGGAACTGAATGTGGCCAGCAACTATGTGGGCTTGGAAATGAATCCTTCTCTAGCTCATCCTTCTATGGGTCTGCAGCCCAAGGTGACACCTTAGAATCTTCTTATATCAGGAAGCAGAAGGCCCAGGTAAGGCTTCCCCCTCCCCTGGTCCAAAAAACTGAGATCATAAGTGGGCATCACTTTGAGCTGATAAGTGTGTGATAATGCTGTTATGCAGCAATTCAAAACTTTTTGATCGATTGTCCATTTCAGAGTACCAAGGATAAAATGTCTTCATGAATTTCTGTTTACTGCTATTTCTATTTCTTTTGTTCTTTTTGTTACAGTTGGCTTGATTTATGTGTTACTATCAAAGACTTTGGGTGATAAGCAGATTTGCTTAAATCTCTTTATGCCATAGGTGTTTGTATTTACAGAGAACTAAAAATACACTTGTTTGTTTATTAGGTAACTAATTATTAAACATCTAAAAGGCATTTAATGAAATGGGATACACAGAAAGGCATAACATGGCCTTGTCTTCATGAAGCTTACCTTTTATTGAAAGAGGCAATGAACAAAAATGAAATAATTTTTAAAATAGCACATCTGAATAACTCTATGGAGGAAATAAATAGGTCACAGTGACCTAGAACCACTAGAGGATCTTTTCCAGCAAAGATATTTGAGGAAATAGCATTTAATCTGAGATTTAAAAGATACAAAGAAGCAAAGCTATTGTCTAATTCCCACTAGTTTGGAAATGGATGCAAAATTGCATTTGCTTATATATGTGTGTATATATATGTGTAGAGATAATATCAGTGAAGTTCATAATAGTTATTGGGCTCAGAAATGAAATCAAAGAAAGAATCCTTGGAATTCAGGAAAGAAAATATACTAAGAAATACCAAAAAGATGTCTATACTTGGAATATAGTCTTGTGATAAGCTGAGTAGTAATGACATGGTGGAATGCTATGTTAGAAATTCTTAGGATAAGGAAAAGGGTCTTGTAATATTATAAAGTTAGATATTGGGTTTATCTAGCAAATAGTGGCCAAATGCATAACTAGACTCATATTTACAAGACTAAAACAAAGCAGTTTCTGATACCACTTTGTATATCCACCTCCCTCTGGCATCTCTTTATTAGTTCTCTGCAATTGCTCTGCTGGCTTTTATTAAGCTATGGATAATCTCATACAATGCAAATTGAAATCCTTTGTTTTTGCTGCTTCTGCAACACATTACATTTAGAACAGAGGCCAAGTATGCTGAGTGTGCCAATAAGGAAATAGAGTTTTATTTTGGCTTGAACTCTTTTCAATTAGTTTCTGGAGTGTTTGTCTCTTAGGCATTTCTCTGGATGGCAACAATATATGTTTGGATCTGAAAATGCTTCTGTCTTGAGAGCTTGGTGCCATCTCAAACGCAAATGTGTCCTTTGTGAACATTAGTAATTGCTGGGGAAAATAATGAAGATTTTTATGTATGAACTGTGTGTGCAATAGTGTGTGTATGTGTATGAGAGAGAGAGAGAGGTAGGAGAGGGTGAGGAGTGGGGGAGGAGGCACAGAAAGGGAAGAGGGTAAGGGGCAGCAAGCAAGAAAGGGGAGGGAAAGACAGAGACAGAGACAGAACAATTAGAAGGGAATCAGGAGGAAGAGGCAAAAGAGACTAAAGAAAAAGGAATGCTTTTGAGAGATGAGAAACAAAAATCAGTTTGGCTTGAAGCAGATATCAGGTTTGTAGAGGTAATTTCACTAAGACTATGTTTGCTGATTAGATGGCTAGAAAATGGTAGAAGAAAGGCAGCAGCCATGTAGGGAAATCTTTTTGAACAGATAAGAATGTCACAGAAAAGAAAAATGGAAACAATAGGAATGATGTAAGAATCTAGTCAGTCTTTCTTTCCTGGTTCTGAGTTCCAGTAAGAGAAGCTGGTTCCAGGTCCTAGTGACAAGGGATTTAATGAGTCTAGAGGAAACCCATAGAAGAGTAGATTCTAGGTAAGCAGTAAGACACCGGGAGTGTAGTTTTAAAGTATAATGAAAGAGAAGGATCACTTGGGAATTGAGATTCATTTCCCCAATACCAGAGAAGGTCAGCACTTGGATTAGGCTTACAAGCACGTGGTGTCAAAGGTGAAATAGGAAACAGGATCAAATAGAAGCCTGATTAATGTGTTAACGTGTGTTAATGCAGTTTAGAAAGCATTGTATCTATAAATTCCTGATGACTCCAGGGAAAGTGGAAATAAAGCAATAGTCCTAATACTGTACTTGGTTTCTGGCAAAAGAAGTAAGCTTTTCATTTCTGGAACTCCTGGGAGGTATCTATTAATCACATTTTTTCTTTCTCTTCCCTACTCTTTACTTCTGACATGTCATTCTTAGCCTTTTTTCTTAAATATTTGCCAAGATGTTCCCTCAAAATCTTTTTTATGGTACCGGGGGATCAAACTCGGGTCCTTGCACTTGCGAGGCAGGCGGCGGAACCACTGAGCTAAATGCCCAGCCCTCAAAATCTTTTTTAAAACTTGCTTTTCTATGACTCAAACTTTAACCTTTGAAATATTTTTCCTTTAACTCAGTATGCCATGAGTCTTAAAAACAAACATATATTAGATATTATCATTCAATTAAATTTAATTCAACCACAATTTATTAGATACATGTACCAGATGTGCTAAGTGTGTGACTGAAGTGATGAGAAAAGTGGCCTTGCTTCTTCAGACCTCATGACACCAAAGTTTAGTGAAGAAAGATTTGTGTTATACTATAAGGAAATGCTATTCAGTGCTCTACATGCTCAGCAGAGGGGTTCCTCTTGACTTGTGAAAGATGACTAGTAGCACATAAGTGGCAGGAGATAGAAGTGAAGATAAGGCATGAGGGAGAACAGGAGAGGCCATCCAGAGTAAGGAAATGTCTTATGGATGGTTGTTTTCAAAAATGGATGGAAGGGATGACTATGATGTACAAGAAAGGTAGGTAATGGTTAAAGACCAAAAAAATGGAATGAAACAGTTCTTTGAGGTTTAGTATAGGTGCCAAGGGGCTGTTCCAGGATTAAAACAACAAGTGTTATCATCAGTTCTTTGTTTTAAAGATGGAATTCTGTTAGCTGTATTGAGGAAGGATTTAAGGACAGGTTAGATAGAGGAAGGAGACAGGTCAGTAAACTATTGCAATTGTTGGTGTGAGATGTGAAGTGAGTTGAACTGGGTGTAGATGGTGCATCAGATATATTTAGCAGGTAGAAACAATAAGAAGTAGTTAGTTGGATACTGAAGGATGAGGAGAAAGAGTCTGTTTGACACAGGAGGAAGAAAAGCTATTTGGGGAAGATGAAGAATTAACCTTTGGACATACACTTTAGGAATTCTGGTGGATGTAAATAGAGGTTGACCAGAAGTCTGCCTCATGTCCAGTAAATGAGATTGAACTAAATCAAAGTAAATGAGTTCACTGGGTGGGGAGGGCCTTAAAAAGAGTGAGAAAGTTTCTTGGAAACACTCACATTTGCAAACAAATAAAAGAAGACAGGTCAGCAAAAGAAGAGAGAGATTTTCCAAAAACATAGGAAAACCTCTTAGTGTAAAATGTCTCTTATCCTATGGGCTAAATTGATAGAACTGGTTATATTGGCAAATGAATAAAATTATTACACAAATGAGGAGAAAACACAAATTTAGAGCTTCTGTTTATGGTTGGAAATAATAATATTACTGAATGAACAAAGTAATATTACTGAATCAACACATATTCTAAAACCAAGTGTCAAAATATTCTTTATTAGATTTGGAGAGTGAGTGGAAACTTGAGTGTAAGGAACCAGTCTGATTCAGAATGTAGAGGAGCAAATGGAAAAGCTTTCCATATGAAGGGACTTTCCTTAGTAGTTCATTTGGAAAAATATATTATTTCTCTCATTTTTACTCTATTACCTTAAATCTTATTTTCTCTAAAAATGTAATTAAAGAAAACATTGGTGTTCAAAAGATAGATTTTATGGAAGAAAATTTAGAGAATAGTATCTGAAACATTTAAAATTATGTACCAGATACAATTGTGTCCATTTGTTTTCTTGTTTTTTCATCTAAAAGTATGTCTTTGATATCTTTCCTCATCAGTATACAAAGAGTTTCCCCATTCTTAAAAAATAGTTGCGCATCATTCTCCTCAATAGATGTTAGATAATAAATGGCCAACCCCAGCTGATGAAAACTTAGACAATTTCTAACATTCTCCATATAGATAATATTGCAGTGAATAACCATATCCACAATCTGTTTTCCAATCTGCTAATGTGCTATACTTTTAGAATAAATTTATAAAAATGGCATTTCTGCCTCAAATGATATGTACATTGTAATTTCAATGGATGTTGCCAAATTGCTTCTGTACAGGTCATTCCATTTGTCATTCTCACCAGCAACATATAAAAGTTCATGTTTTCTCCACTACTTTGCCAACAAACCTGTCTCTGAATTTTTAAAATACTGCCAATCTGATGAATGAAAAATAATGCAAAATAGTTTTAATTAGCATTTCTCTTACTATGAATATGCTTAAAGATACTTTCTGTTTCAGTGCCATTCGGAAAGTCTTTTCTGTGACTTATTCAAAAACTCTTGAGTTTTCTATTAATTATTGTTTCTTAAATTGGGTATAGGAATTCATTATGTATTAATGAAAATAATTTGTATAGTTTTCCTAAGTTATTTTGTCTTTTGGCTTTGGTAATGCTGTTCCTACCTAGGGACTTACCTTAGACCTAAAAGTGTGGTTTTAAAGTAAAACATTAAGAGAGGGTGGAAATTTGAAGATATTCTTCTACCATAAAAGAATACAGAGACTAAGAAAGCATTTTTGGAGGAAAGATGGCTGCCATGATTTCAACACGCAAAAACATGGAACTAATTTTATTTCTCTTTTTGTTTCTTTATTAGCAATAAATTAAATAGAGGTTAGCCAGGTAAATAAAAAAAGTTTTCCCTTAGATTAGCTTAAAGGAAGACATAAAAATTTCTGTTATGCGATTAAAACCACAGTGAGGTATCACTTCATAGCTGTTGGGAAGGCTGTTAAAAAGATAAAAGATGTCAAGTGCTAACTGTGAGGTAGAAAAGAGTGAATGCTTATACACTGTGGGAGGAATGTAAAATTGTTATAGCCACTGTGGAAAACAATATAGAGGGTCCTCAAAAAATTAAAAATAGGACTATCTACATGATCCAGAAATTCCACTTCTAGGGGTACATCTAAAGGAAATGAAATCAGTATGCCATAGAGATATTAATACTCCCATATTCAATACAGCATTATTTAGAACAGCCAAGAAATAGAAGCAACTTAAGTGTCCATCAGATGATGAATAGATAAAGAAAATGTGGTGGATATACACAATGAGATGTCAATCAGCTTAAAAAATGAAGGAAATCCTGCCACTTGTGTCAGCCAGTATAAACTTAGAGAACATTATGCTAAATAAAATGAGCCAGACACAGAAAGATAAATGCTAAAAGATTTGTATGTAAAATCTAGAATAGTCAAAATCATAGAAGCAATACTACAATGGAAGTTGCCAGGAGCTGAAGGAGAGAGATATGAAAGATGTTAGCAAAGAGTTCAAAGTTTTAGTTGTGTAAGATGAATACATTCTGAAGATTTAATGTATAGTATATGACTACAGTTAATAATAATACAGTTAAATAATAATGGAATTTGCTAAGAGGATAGATCTTGAGTGTTCTCTCAGAAAAAGTAAACAAAGAACATAGTAATTATGTTAGGTAATAGTTATGTTAATTTACTTGATTGTGGTGATCATTTTGAAATGTGTGTATGCTATATATAAAAATATCACATTAGGAACTACAGATATAGGTCAGAAATAGAGTGTGTGATTAGCATATGTGAGGCTTGAAGTTCAACTCCCAGCACCATAAAAGATCAACAAAACTTATCGTACTGGGTTGGAGTGTTGTCCAGGTTTATGATGTCTTAAAAGATGGAGCAGTGTACCCAAGAGTAACAGCAGGATCAGTGATTTATTTGAAGGAGAAACAAGATACATTCCACAGAGTGGGAATGGGCCAGTAAGAAGAGCTCGTAGCCCAGAGGGGGCTTGGTGTTGAGAGTTTAAGCTTTAGGGTTTGAGGGTTTGTTCTGTAGTATGACTCCTGCTAGTGAGTGCTTTGACTTGGTCCCTTTGTTGAACAGTGGAATTTTTGACTTTTATGGCCCTCACAGACACTCTAATGGCATCCAAAGCCCATGGGTAGGCAACCTACATAGTCAATGACATGGTAATTAAAATTTGAGTGGCCCAGGGTTGCAGAAAAACCATTGAGGGCATGCCTGGGGACTTACTGTGTATAAGCTATGTTACCTGGTTACCTTTTCCCATTGTGTTTAGATCTGGGCATCCTGGTCCTGGGATAATGCTTAACTCAGAAGGTGGATCTAGTCCCAGAAAGTGGGCTCCAAGTCCAGCCCTCCCTTTTTTCCTTAGCTGTTTCCTTAGTTATCTAATGTCTGGAATCTAGCCCAGAAAGTGGGCTTGATGGTCGGTGAACCCTCCTTTTTCCAACTTTTTCCCTAGCTACTTTGTACTTTACAATCACACTGTATATTTTAAATATATACAGTTTTGTCAATTATGCTTCAATAAAGCTGAAAAAAATCAGTTTTTTCCTTTCAATAACAAGAAACCTAGAATTCTAACTAGAGACAGAATTCTGACTATAGAAGAATAGAAAATTAAGAAGCCTTCAAGTATTAAAATGAAAGTAACTCTTTTTTAAAATCTCTACCAGATTTTGTAGTGAAACTGTAGGATTATTGAAAATAATGTTGAATTGTATCCAATGATAATGTAATAAATAAAGACTTTATATAGCTCTCAGGTCATGTTTTGTAATCAATTTGATTGAGATCAGGTTGGCTGTTGATACCAAATGAGTTTCTGAAAAATTTGTTCTGAGAGCTTCTCAGATTTTAAATTTTCCACTAAGAGATTATGGACTCACACTTAGCAAATCATCTGAGTTCTGTTTCTCTGAAATAATTTTCCCTGTATTTAGCAGTATCAGAAGAGAATCCTTTTTCTTTGTGGTAAGGACAGAGCTGTGTTTCACTCTTTGGAACATGATTTTAAGAGTAGAACTAGTGTTACAGAAATCTCAAAAGAAATACACAGAGACACAGAATTTGGATAAAATAATAAAATTTCTTCTCACGAGCAGGCAGGAAAGCCAGAAACCAGTCTGGTCAGTATCCGTTCCCCCTTTTGTTCAGCATTTCCCTTTTTATATCCTTTTTAGGCATTATCTCATCCCTAGTGGTCTTTGATATGTAAATACAATTCCAGTTCCTATTTACAAGTCACAGACACAAGATAGGCCATACACATTGTAAATTTACCCTGGCATGGTAACTTTGTTAGGTTAATGAAGTTACCAGTTCTAGTCAGATAATCCTCACCTTAAACAAGGAGTTATGGCAAAAGCAAATCTTAAAAGAACACATTACTTATTTTGCTTCTACAACTACCTTAATATTCAATCTATGAAGTTATCTAAAACTTTTCCGCATCACTAGAGACTCACATTTTAAATATTCTTTGCTAATAGCTTCACTTCATAAAATGTTATGAGCCAAGCCTTTCTTAGCAAATATATATATATAAATATATATATATGAAATATACTCAGATAAAGCCAAAAGTTATTCTTCTCCTGTTTTATAATTTCCTGATTATTTATGTTGTATCCTAAGGTTAATATCCTATTGGCTCAATAGTCTGCATGTGTGTCTACACAGTGCATAGTGCTCGGGATTGGGAAAACAAATGAATACTTCTGTCCTCAAGTATTTAAGGTTGAATACATCTACTTTGTTCAAGCATTGGACAGGGCCAGTCTCCTGCATGTGAACACAGGCTGGCCCACTGCCCTAAATAAGGCTCTTGGTGTGCCTTCCATCCTCTGGGGCTAGCGGTAACAAGCTTTACCAATGAAACGAAAACCTTGCCGTTTCAGCTGTATTAGACTGGAGTGAAAGTGCATGTAAGAGAGTGAAGGAAAGCAAAGCCAGTGCGGTAGGTAAGAGTCAGATCATGGAGGCTTTTATGTGCTAATGTAAAGCATATGACTCCTATTTTTAACTCTAGCAGAAGGGGATGGCCCTGAACAATTTTAAGCAGAAAATCAACATAACTAAGTTTGCCTTTTGTAAAGATCACTGTGATGTCATAGTGTAAGATGGGCTTGGGTTGCATGATGCGAAGCCAGGATACTCAGGCAGGAAATGATGAAAACTTAAACTAACAGGGGAAGTGGAAAGACTCAAGAAGGATTAAATTAGTAGAAGCTTCCTCAGAATTGATAATTGATTTAATGTGAATGAGGAAGAACTAAGACATGAGTCTCAACCTCTTTGCTTGAATAGTTTGGTGGATAGTGACATCTTTAACAGGGAGGAGCTGGCTGGGGAAACTTTAGCTTGGACATTTTGAATAAAAAGGGCCAATATGGAATAGAGTAATGGAGAAACCCAAGAAGTGGTTATAAGTTTTGGTATATGGGAGAATGCTCAGATCCAGAGAATAGATGTACAAAGTTATCAGAATATATATGGCTATTATGCAAAAGGTTTGGGTCAGACTTTTCAAGGTAGGGGTGCAGAGAATAAAGAGAAAATCTGAGTCAGTGCCCCAAACTAGACAAATGTATGTGTCTCCTATAAGACTGGGCAGCCATTATTTTTTAAACAATTTCTTGATAGGATTCCATGAGCACAAGACAATGAGCATTTCCAGTTGAAGGGATCAACTGTGCCTGTTGGTTGCCTTGGAACAGAGGAAGGCTAAAATGGAAACGATGTGGAGGGTTTCTGACCCTGTTGCTTTTGATTAGAAAACAGAGCTGGACACTATTTCCTGAGTTCTCATTTTGCCTATGTAATCTCAGTGCTATCCTTTCATGCTGGAGATGAGTCTATTTGGGATGTCTGCACAAGCAACATGGGGACCAAATGATGATCTTAATGACAAGCACGAAATACAATATTCATAATTTTTGATGTTTTTATACATCGTTAGTAAAAGAATGTGAGAATATTAGAGGATTAATGTACAAGGATATTTGAATTTTATTGAGGCTGGTCAAGCCAAATTTTAAAATTCAAGTTTGGACATGTCTTTGCTATTGTTCAGTGTGAACTGTCACATTATTGTTCTCTAGCTCTGTCTAAGCTGTCACATAAAATTTTCTATCCCAGAACTTAAAGGAAATGTAGAAAAAAATGATTGTAGATTTTCTCTTCATCCCTATTTCATGCTATTCTTCTACTCATTTCTCATGTTCCAAAGGCACTGGTCTTGCTTTATTTTCTTCAACTCATTGAACTATTTTATCTATTTTGTGACTTTGGCACATTCTGCCTGGAATTTTTTCCCCCTTCTTCCTATTCATGGCTTGCACTTTCCCAACCTTCAGGTTTCAGTCCTTATGCCACTTTTTTTCCCAGGTTGCCAAGAGCAGGGTTTTCTCCCTTCCCTCTCTTGCTTCTCAGTAGTCTGTCAAGTTACTTACTTGTTTTGTCTAACATCCCAAACTAAATTTTAACTTTCACAGAATAATAACCCATGTCTGTATTGTTCAAGATTTTATCCACACAATAATAATGGAAAGAGATTTCAAACTCATTCTCATTTGAGCTACCCACCATACACAAGGTATAGTATTAACATTGATCTCTTCGATAAATGAGAAATTTGAGTTCCAGAAAGTTCAAGTGATGACCAAAGGGCCTCATAGTTAATACATGGAGAGATATAATTTAACTCAAGGTTTCTAACTGACCATGGTTCTGCTTTCATAAAATCATTGTTTTGAGTGCATTTCTTTCAAATAAGCATTCTATAGCAATAGTTCTTCCTCTGTCTGTCTTTCCTTGTGATTCAGTCACTTGAAATCTTTAGTGGCTCTCTTAGAATGATACACAGAAAAGGTTTTGTTTTTCCTGCAAAAGGGAAATACTCATGCCTTTCAGAATTGATTAGAAGTGATGTCTTTCCTGGGGAACATAATCAAGCCTGGACAGTTGGTTTTGATGAGGTCAGAGTTTGTTTCTCTTGCTCTGCCCTGGGGGAGGTGAAGGATTTTTAGCCTTTCCTTTTTAATGATGATGTAAGGGGAAAAAAACCAAGCTGATGCTGGTCATATTGGAAATGGTAATAGGGCCTGCAAGGTCAGAAGCCATGTGTCACTGGCAGGGGGTTGATTTGGAATCTTTTCCCTATCCATGGTAATTATTTCAAGGAGCTCAATCAAACTCACTGCTGGCCCTGTGTATATCAAAGGGAGAGTTAACTAATTGCCAATTTCTCCCTTTAAATTACATCGCTTCCTATCATTAAATAACTAACACAGAGACATGTAAGGAAATGTGTCAATGGTGTTTATTTGCACAATCTCTTCTCTCCATGCTTCTAAGAGAGCAAGAGAGGCAACCCTGACAAATCAGAATTTCAAGGAGTACTGACAGCTATCTAATGAGAATAAGATAAGACATAAATTGCTCTGGGTGAGACATATCCTCTTCCTCACTCCTTGGAACAATCTTAAAATTTTAAAGTAAGTTTTAAAAACCACTTTTGACTTTTGCACTTTGTTTTTAGTCTGCAAAAAATACATCTTCCATTCTTTTGTATTCCTTCTTGATTATAGTGATGATGTAAAGGACACTTTTGATGCTACCATCTCAGTTTGGTCTTTGTAGACCCAGGGAAATGTAAAATCCCCATGAGGGCACCAGAACAGCTCTTCCCACAATATCAAGGAAGACTTCCAAACAGTCCTGTGCATTATCATGTTTTGCAAAGTCATGTTAGATCAGAGATTTAATTTCCACTCTCATCAAAATCCTGAACTTCTAAATTTGCTAGAAGATCTAGCAAATCACCCTTCAATTAATACAAAAAACTGAAGTCTTTTCTCTCCCCTCTGGCCCACTCTAGTGCTCCCTGGAGTCCTTAAGTACTCTAGTTGAGTGTTTCCTACTGGTGTCTAGTTGTGTCTGCCCCAGGGAAGCAAGTTCACTCCCTAGGTCTCCCTGAAGATACCTTTCTCTTCTCATTTTTGGGAATAACTTGGCTCCCTATCACCTCCATTCTCTGAAGGGTCTTAAGAAAATTTATGAACTTGGAGTTTACCTATCTTTTCTTTGGATGTAAGAAGAGAAACAATGTTCTTTCCAGCTTTCTGCAACTCTGAGTAGAGATATTTTTTGACTTACTTTAAATGAAAGTTTTAAATTTGGATTTTTTTAATGTAAAATTATCTTTAAAGGTTAATGTTTTGAAAAGCACAAACTTCATTGACCTTAGCTGTTCTTTGCAGAGCTCATTTGTGAAAACTGAGTTTCAGAGAAATTTTGAGATTTGTTCAAAGTAACTGAGTAAGAAAAGAACAGAGGTGGGATTAAACCCCCTTTTATTTTCTTTACTGTGGTAAAAAGTACATCATATGGAAGTTACCATTGTAATAATTTGTAAGTGAACAATTTAGTGGCATTAAGCACATTCACAGTACTGTGCAGCTATCTTCATTATCCATTTCCAGAATTATTTTTATCTCCAATCAGAAACTTGTACCCTTTAAACAATAACTCCCCCCAACCTCCAACCCCAGTCCCTGGGAAGTACCTTTCTTATTTCTGTTTCTATAAATTTGCCTATTCCTAGATACCTCATGAATAGCATAATGTAAAATTTGTCCTTTTGTGTCTGGCTTATTTCCTTTAATATAATATATTCAAGATTTAGTCATGTTATAGCATGTGTCTGAATTTTCTTCCTTTAAATGCTGAATAATATTCCATGGTCCACATTTTGCTTACACATTCACTCACTGATAGACCCTTAGGTTTGGCTGTTGTGAGTCATGCTGCTATGAAATTTGGTGTACCAATATTTGCTTCAGTCCCTGTTATCAGTTCTTTGGTACACATACCCAGAAGTGAAATAAATGGATCATAGGATAATTCTATGTTTAAATTTTTGAGGAACCTCCAAATTCTTCCAACAGCTGCACCCATTTGACTTATCACCAGCAATCTACGTGGGTTCTGGTTTCTATACATGCTTGCCAACATTACTTACTTTCTTTTAATAATATCTATTAATAGGGATAAAGTAGTTAAGCCTACATTTCTGACTTCTCAGGATAATTCTGCTTTGTAGAATTACATTTGGTACAATTAAAATGACAAGTTATAAGAAAGAGCTTCATGACTAGTGTGATTTGGGAATCTTTCTTTTCCTGGAAATTATAGTGGGGACTTAAAGTGAGGGTGAGGTGGATCCAAATTTTTCTCAATTGGAGACCATTCCTTAGCAGTTAAGAAAAGAAGAAAATACAAAAACTCATGTCTCAAATATTCCGGTTATGAATTGTTGTTGATGCTCCTGCTACCCTTGCTGGGTTTCTACATTATAAATCTAATATATATGTGACTTTGGTTACCTATATAATTACTCTGTCCTTTGTCTCTTCTTCTAAAAGTAAGAGTAATGATGTGCTTTCATCATAGGATTCCCGGGAGGATCATATGACTTATATGATTTTCTAAGGCACCATAATCTGTATAAAGCTGATTGAATTTCTCTTCACCAGTAAAGCACAATAATAATGATAATAATTTTAAACTAAGCCTAGTGGGGATGTTGCAGATGGTAGCAAATAAACTTGGGCCAGGATTTCTCACTTACACTATCACTATTCTTTCTATAAAAGCCAGGATTATTTCAGGAGTCAACATAGGCTCAATGCATCCAGGTGGAATATATATCCGCCCTGATTCAGGGATACATTAATGTTTTGTCATTCTAAAGAATTTAGAGAAAAAGAAAAAAGCAAAAATGTATTCTAGCTTGTAGAGGCCACCATGATGTGTAAAGCAAATGTGATGTTCTGTTTGCTGTGTGTGAGTGAAAAAGATTTGAAATGACTCATCTGGTTTATTTTCCATAATACCTTCTGAACTTATAGGGGTTCTTCAGAGGGTCTTCAAGGGGAAAAAGAAAAGCTTAATTATGCTGTTTAGTGGAAGAGGCATTTTTTTCTCTGTAGGCATCATAATGTTTATATTAAAAATTATATCTATCTATCTATCTATCATCTATCTATCATCTATCTATCTATATATCCTACAGTCTTTTCATTTTACTCCTTTGTTTAATGGTAATGTGTTTTATTATTCACTTTTCTATTTTAGCCAGAATAACATCACTTGTTGAATTTGTTGCCTGATTCATGCTTTCATACCTTTTTCATGTATTGAATTATTAGCACTCCCACCCAATGGGGCTTTGATAGAGGTTGAGCAAGAAACACATGTCACACTGAAATTAGGGTACTTTGAGGATGGTTTCATTAAGTCTACCATGGCTTCCAGAGTACAGAGAATCCTAGGGGATAGTGGATCACTTGACACTAGTAACAGAGAACAGTGCAATGGGGAGGAAGGAGAGTAGCTCCTGGAATCCCAAAGAAGCCAGTATGAAAAGATCACTTTGAGATGAGCAGTAGTCATTGCAAGGGAATGGAAGCATCTAATCAAAAGTGACTCCATAGAGAGGGAACAGATAACTAAATAGTCCTACATCTCAAAAGATGTAAGACTTCTTCCAATTCCTTCCCAGGACTTCCTACTGGCTGATCCTAAAAGAAACCAGAGTGAGAGCCCATTGATAAGGTCCCTACAAATTCACCTTAACCAGTAGGGAAGTTAGCAAGGAATGCAGGAGGTAGCCACATGCTACTTATTTGTTCTTCCTTTGTTATCACATCTGGGGCCGGAATGAAATGCCTGCAGCATCCCACTCTATTGTCCTTTCTCTCCTTCATATTGGACCTTTTCCTTTCCATTGACTCCTTCCCATAACTTGATAATTTTACTCATTTCTTATATATATAAAAAACCCAGCCACACATTTCTTTCATGTCATACATTGTTTTCAGCTTTCTTAAAGAACTTATTTATAAGGCCTGAGGACTGTGATTGTGTTAGCCAGATGCGGAATGTATTCCAGGCAGGGGAATTATAGTCTCAGCAAAAAGCAAATGCCATTGTGGTGGAGGCCTGGTGAGCAAGGGACAAGAAGATGCTGAGCAATAGTAAGGATCCAGATTGTGTGGGGCTCTGTGGGTCCCAGAAACAATTTTGAACTTGTCTTGAGGACTATCAGAAGCTAATATAGTTACAAATGCTATATAACAAATTATTCCAAAGCTTAGTGGTATAAGAACAACCATTTCAGTTTTGTTCTAAATTTTGTGAGCCAGCAATTCAGGCAGAAGTTGATTGGGTAGTTCTCATCTCAAGTGTCTTATATGGTTATAGCCAGAAGGTGCCTGGGGCTTCAGTCTCCTGAAGGAAGTCACAACTGGGCTGTAGTCAAGATGTGTCCCTTGTGACTGGCAGGGATGCTGGGAGTCCAAATGAGGCTGACCAATGGAAGGACTGTGTGTAACTTTCTAGAACAATGGTCTCAGGACAGTTATATTTTTATATGCTGCTGTCTTCCTGCAAGGCAAATTTCTTGAAGAAAATAGATGGGAGCCTAATAGGGATTTTTTGACCTTCATTTGGAAGTTACATGGTATTACTTTCACTGCATTCTGCTAATACTTAAGAAGGAGTCATAAGGCTAATTACATGTTGTTTCAGTCTGTATTGCTTTAATAGAATACTAGAGGCTGAGTAATTTATAAAGAATAGAAATTTTTCTCTCACAGTTATGGAGGCTGGGAAGTCCAAGATATAGGTGTTGACATTTGATCAGAGTCTTCTTACTATGTCTTCACATGATGAAAAGCAGAAGGGCATGAGAGTGTACTCTCTCCCATAAGCCCCATTTGTAGCAGCATTAATCCATTCATGAGGTCATAGTCCTTCAGACAAACACCTCTGAAAAGGCCCCATTTCCTAACTCTGCAGCACTGGGATCAATTTGCTAACATGTGAATTTCAGGGGACACATTCAGATCATAACACATGAGGTCAGATGAACTTGTAAATGTGATTTATGATGGCCATCTATGGAAAATACAATCTCTGGATGCACCAGAACATCTTGAGCAACAGTAATGTGAGCTAATTTATGTTTTACAAAGATCATTATGCTCATCCTAAATTCTACAGAGTGTAAAAACTGCATGTGTGAGTCTGGAGGTAGTGCAGGCAGAAAATATTGATGGCTTGGTGTACAGTTATGCAGCAGGCTTGGGGAACAGTGAGTCCATTTGGATTAAATTGTACAGACTGCAGGGTAGTGAAAGGCTGGAGTGGTGTGGAATATGATGGGGGAGGGCGCCAAGTGTGACTCCCTCCCAGGCTTTTGGGTTAGGAGGTACTAGGAAATTGTAGATGACATTTACTGAGACCAACCCATCAGGAAGAGGGGTTATCTTGAGGGGAAAAACCAAAGTTTTAGTTTAAAATGAATGTAAATTGTTTTAGAGACATTGAAATGGACTTGTTAAAAGATTGGCTGAATGTTCATGTGTGGAGCTCAGTAGAGGATTCTGAGTTGGAGATATAAATATGGCAGTTATCTACATGTTAATGATATACAAAGCCATGAGAATGGATGAAATGTACTTTGGGAAAGTCTGCAGGGAGAAGGAAGAGGAAGTCTTACGTACGAGCATTGAGAATCTGTATTTGAGTACATTTTCAGTGGAAGGAGGTACACACATGGACAACCATTATCTCTCTCTCTATATATATATCTGCTTATCTATATATTATATACATATACATGGTTATCCATATATATCATTATCCATATATGTGGTTATCTGATTATATAATTATCCATATATACACACAAATGTATATACTTACACCAATATAACTATATCTATATATCTATATCTATATCTATACATACACAAATATATATCTCCTAATCTACATTGATTAATAAAAAATCTCAATCTAAAACAATGGAAATATTAAATACACTTCTCTACTACTAAAAAGAAATCTTTTCCTTCTTGATCCTTTCATACTTCATAGCCTAACAGGTAATGTCTGATGTTTTGTGATTTCCGTGAATGAAGTATTTACTTAAAATAATTAAGCATTAGAAGTGTTATGTTAGAATGTGGATCTCTGTCTGTTCCCAAATAACATATTTAGCATATTTTGTTTAGAAGCTATCTGGGTGTAAACGGAATAACACCTATGACTAACTTTAAAAAATAAGTGTCACATGGCTTCCTTTATTCTAGGTAGTTTGTTCAGGTTCTTCTTTGTCAGAAAAAACCATTAGTTTTGAGGTTCCTTATATTTTAAAGCATCTCTAGGTTAAGAACAGTACCTAGTATGATATACATAGTTGTTCTACTGTATTGTGTGGGGAATATAGTAACTGGCGCTCTGCGCCTTCAGGTTTCACATCTATGGATTCAACCAATCATTTACCCACAATATTAAAGAAATGTGTCCATACTGAGTATGTACAGATTTTTTTGTCCTCATTCACCAAACAATACAGTTCAACAACAGTTTATATAGCATTTACATTGTAATAAGTAATATAAAGTAGAGATGACTTGAAGTATAAAGAAAAAATGTGCAGGTTATATGCAAATATTGCATCATTTTACATAAGGAACTTGACCACTGGTAGACTTTAGTTCTGCAGGATGTTCTGGAACAAATCTCTGGTTCATAGAGAGATGATTAGAATGACAAGAAAAAAGCCTGTTTGCGTTCAGTATAGATGCAATTTTTCCTGAATATTTTTGATTCAAGGTCAACTGAATCTGCAGATGAGGAGTCCACAGATGCAGAGGGAAAAATATAGTCACTCCTTCTTTCAAAGTTCCAAAATCCAGTGTCAATCTGCTTAAAATTCTCATTGGAAACTAACCTGCAAAGGCAGGTACCATTCTTCACATTTACCACTGTGTCTGGGTCCTACACTTAAGCTCAGCACATATGCTTACTTATATACTCATGTATATGCACATACATGCATGCACACATGCATTTGTTACATGAGTGAATTAAAGTGCATGTCAAGAGCACTAGAAATAAATGAAATGGAGACAGTCTCTTTTGTTCTACTTAGTGTCCAATTGAAAAGTGTCTTTTTCCAGCCATCAAGCCCTAGTTTAAAAAATGACTGAATGGCTCTAACATAATTTTCTTACAATAAGCTACCTGTTTCCAGAGTAATATTTTGAGGCCAAAATTTTCTTGATGCTTTTCTTTTCCTTCTTCAGTGTTCAGTTTCCGGAGTGTCTGCTTCCTCATTATCTTCATGTGGAACCTGAGTTGAATGACTTAAACATGTGTTTCTAAGGGACACTCATTCAAGTTTCTTTCAGTGGCATTTATCCCCCAGAAAACTCATTGCTTTCGGGACACTGTTTTATCTGCTACTCAATCTATCTACTCATATTAGCCAACACAGACATCTAGTTCTGTAGGGGTTTTCCATAGTTCCATACATGACTTTTATTCCACTTTGGACTATGGGACTGTGGGAGGCATATTTTGTCACATGGTTGCATGTAATACATGAGAAATAGTGACATAAAGAAGTAATGAGACTTACTTAAATTCACTCCAAACTGGAAAACTAGTAAGTTTTTGCTTCATAAGTTTTCATCAAAGTGCTTCTTCAAAGTCATCTGAAGTCTCTTCTCTATGCCATTTCCTGAGTTCTCTAAACATATTCCTGAGGATTTTAAAATAGAGATGATGCAGGAACATAACAGTGGTGGCTTGAGAGAAATTATTGGGAGTCATCTTTAATTCTGGCTCCCAGACCACAAATAAACTCAAGTACAAGAACATGTGGTGTGGTCAGCACTGGGCAGGTAGGCCTCATATTGTCTAGGGAGAGAATATGCTTAAAGTCTAACATAGTTTTTAGAGCTACATATGTTGAGGCTGAAATAATGACGAATAATAAATAGAGAACATTGTGGTCACTTCTAAAAATGAACAGTTGTCCAGAGTACATGTCAAAATAATCATGTTTAATGAAAGAAAATAAATAAATATTCATAAGAGTGCACATTATATCACTCCATTTATATGAAATTCTAAATAGTAAAACTAATCTGTAGTGATGGAAAAGAGAGCAATAATTTCCTGGAGGTAAGAGGATGAGTCCTTGGATGGGAAATAGGAGGAAATTATACAAAATAGGAGGAAACATTGGGGGGATGATGGGTATGTGCACTCTCCTGACTGTGGTGATGATTTTATGATCGTGAGCCAAAATTATCACATTGTGAACCTGAGATATGTGAATTTTACCTGTCAGTTAAAAATCAAAGCTGCTGACCTATGGAAACAGGTTAGTAAAGGAATAATACAATTAAGAGAAAAAGGGACAGTTTAACTGAGTCATTTTCATGGAGAGACATATTAATAAAGATACAAGAAATAGAAGGAGAAAGAGATCTAGCAAGGATTAGATTATTTCAAATGTAAATTAAGTCCTTAAACTTCTGAACCATTTAAGAAAAAAATCTTTATACAAGAATATTTTCAATTATTTCAAATTATTATTAACCAAATCTACCCAATTTTGGTATTCACCATGCTCTGAAACATGTCCCAAGGGTCTGTTATGTACTAGGTGCTCTATGTAAGACTTAATTTCTTCTCTAAGAAGAATGACCAATGAAACTAGTACGAAATTTCTCAAGGGTTTCTGGATACAGTATCAACATACCAAACGTGTAGAATTTTCCTAAACCAAGAACAATCAAATACAGCTGTTATGAAAAATAAGACACCATTTACAATAATAATGGCAACAATTACAACAGCATTAGAAAACTTTTATAATGTCTAGAAGTTACAAAGAATAATAAAAAATTAAGAAGTCCTTTAGGGTTGTGATTTTTAAAAAAACCTATTAATGAACCTTAAATAGCAAGTTAAAAAATGGAGAAATAACTAGTATTTTAAAAACATTAATTTTCAAATTAATCCATACCATGTGTCAGCAAACAAAGACTGAATGGCCAACTCTCATCCACCTCCTTTTGTAGAATATTTTTTATTGGAATACAGCTACTGTCCTTGTTTATAGTATCTATGGCTGCTTTTGTTCTACATTAGCAGGATTAAGTAGTTGCAACAGACTGTATGGCTTGTATATCCTAAAATATTTACTATTTAGTATTTACATAAAAAGTTTGGAGACCTGTGATCTATATGTTTAATGTTGACTCACGGCAAATGTCCTCAGTATTTTGGGGGGCGGGTGGGGGGGAAGCCTGAAAATTTCACTTTGAAATGAAATGAAGAATAAGTTCTTGAAGAGTTAAAAACAATTCTGAAAAAAGAGTAGTGGTTGCCCATGCAAGATCAAAACATATTAGAAAACTATTTTCAGCAAAACAGTATGGTTCTGGGTAGGAACAAACAGAAAGACAATGCTGCACAACAGACATGTCATCACAAATTAGTGAGAAAAAGAGTAGAATTTAGTGAATGATTTTGTTAAAAGTGACCCACTGTAGAAAGGTAGTGTGGGGTTTCTTTTAAACAATCTCATTCTATGCATAGAGATGAACTGAAAAGTTACTCAGACTGAAACATGGAAAATGAAACTGTAAAGTCAAATTTTAAAAAGAAAATATTTTTGTGTCCCTAGGAACAAAATATTTTTGTAACTTTTTACACAAAATCTGACAAGTATAGAATCTAAGTAAAATAGATTATGAGGTAAAGAGGGAGATTGATGAATTTGTTCTGTATAGATAAGTACTGTATATAAAATTCCGCTTACCAGAATGTACCACCAACAAAATTAACAAATTTTTGATAAGCTATAAGAAGAATTTTGCAGCACATATAATTAATAAAAAACTTTAGATTGGGGGCTGGGGATTTAGCTCAGTAGTTCCAGTGCCTGCCTCACAAGTGCAAGGATCTGAGTTCAATCCCCGGTACAAAAAAACCCCAACTTTAGATAGAAAAGTAAAAGCAATATCAGGAAATCTCCAAGACAAAAGTAAGAAAAATAAAGCTTAAAATGACAAAGGAATAAAATAAGAATTTTTCAAAGGGGAAATAAAGAGACAAAATATATGAAAGATGTGCATTTTTAGTAGAAATCAGTGAGATTAAATTCAGTTAACAATGAAATTCTACTTAACAGACACTAATTTACAAAAATTAATTGAGTTGGGTAATATGAAGTGCTGATGGGAATATGGAGGGAGAAGAACGACCATGGCCTGCAGGTTGGACTCACACTTAATGATACTAAGTAAGTGCTATGTTGTGTCTCTACAGTTCTACCTCTGGATAAGTATTCCAGAGAAATTATTCTACAAGTGTAGAAAACACATCTAGAAGGTTATTTCATCATAATTTGTAAGAGCAAAAATTAAAGTGCCATACCTAGAAGAAAGGATAGTAAAAAGTGTTTTATAAACAGGACAGAAACTGCAGTTGCTGGAAGAAACAGATTAGATCTACATTTACCAACATAGATAGATTTCATACAGGTTGGAATAAAATGATTCAGTGACAGCACTGAATCATTTGTAAAAAATTAAATAATTTCCTGCAAAATTAAAAATACATTTCCAAGGATAACATGTTTGCAAAGAAAAGCATCGTAGATGGATTGGAAAGACAAATAGTCAATCCAAGAGAGAGGGCTTTCAGGGTAAAAAATAGAACAATAATGATAATGAATAAATTAAAAGAAAAATTGAAAATGTTATTTCAAGACAGTTTCCTGTGAACCTAAGGGGATAACCTGAAATAAATATGAAGACCAAAAAATGGAAATAAAGTCTTTGTAAATAGGGAAGGGTGGAGGGGGTGAAAGGAGGGCTAGGAATGGGGAAAAAATAAGGACCAAGAAGCATCATATAAAGGTACAATTCCCAATGAGAAATGTAATTGTGTTGTATACCTACAATGTACCAATAAAAGAATAATAAAAAAATAGTGAAGAACATCCTATAACCTGCATAACGAAAGGACAGTTTTCTCCATGACAGTGATACAAGAGGGCAAGCACAATGCCCTTGCCACTTCTGACATTGAAAAGGAGTGGAGATGGCACCTTGAGCTTCAATCTAGAAGGTAGCAAAGGGATGTATGTAGAAGATGTACAGGATGAGAATTGGGGCTCCATGAATAATTATGCAAACTATACAGTTTTAGAATAAGGACCAATACCCAAAGAATTCCCTGTGAGATTTGAAAACTAGATTTTAAGAAAGAGAATGCATCGTTCTATTGGAATAGTAGACCCAGAGGCTGTCACCAATTGGCATCTTCTTAGCTCAAATTTTGATTTGGTGAAAAACAGAAGTTAATTACTCGGGCCTGACAGCTCTCAAGGGCCTTGCTGTTTACATTTGGAGAGCAAACACAGAGATATAACTTGTAGGCATACGTGTTTCTTCTTTATGAATTTCTTTCTTTTTTTTTTTTTCCACAGTTACTTTTGTCTTTGAAAATTGAAAAGATGTGCTCTATACAGACAGGGCTCTAGTTTGGTTGCTCTCATTGGCTGACCATTTAAGTACTACTTTGAAATGTGAGAAATATAGGTCAAACTAAACTTGAATTCTGTGCCTGTCTTTCTTTTGATGTTTTTGCCACTTAGGTTCCTCCCCAGGAACTAAGATTTCAGTATACCTAGCAGATCCTCAAAATTGGCTAGTTATATACTTCCTTGAAAATCTCTACCTTTATTGATTTTCTTTTTGTGCTATGAAGTGAATGCAGATTCAAACCAAAACAAATAAATTCAATGTGACCTAAGGTTTTTTCTTTGTTGCTATTATTGTTTTAATTCAGTATTTCGGTAAATTCGTTTTTGAAGTAGCAATTATCAACTCTGAAGTGCAATGAATGTTTCTTTTAATCTTTTATTTTTTGGGAGAAAAGCCTTAACTCCAAGGTTATACTATTCTCTGTAGGTAAAATTTGATGTAGTATTTCAAAAGTAATCTTTTAATTGTCAGATCTTTGCCTGATTTTCATTGAATAAAAGCAGGTGTTAATAAAAAACCAACACTACTTTCACTGCTAATAAAATCTATAAAAAGCCAAAATAGAGTATCTGGCTGCAAGTAATGAAGAGTTTGCCAAGAAAGACTTCATGTAGGAGGTGGCTGGTGAGCATCAGGGTCTAGAAAGACCAATGTGCTTTTTCCAAATGGGACAAAGAAATATTTAGGGGATAGAAAATAAAGTCTAAAGGCACATGGGTACCTGTAAATCTTTCTACTTAATTGCTACCTAAAATATTGACCTTTGTGTGAGTATAATATTGGGCTAAGATAAAGCATGGTGGTGCCTCAAAGTCATACATTTGCATATTTGAGTCCATGAACTTGAAAAAATAATTATATACACATAAATGTATTCCAACACTTTAGAAAATACTTCAAGAATGTATATCTCATAACGTTACTATTTTGTCTCCGGTTCCTGAAGAAAAGTTAGCTTGAGGCAAACCCTACAAGCTAATTTTTCATTAGTAGATACAATTCTGAGATTGCTGCAGTGAGAAAGTAAAATAGAAAAGGGGGGAAAAGGCAAATACAAAGGCAATGTGCTACTGTGTTGCTACAAGAAAACCAATTAGGTTCTTTGTTATATGCAGTGTAAGAAGGCAGTTTGTCTGGGAACAGTTCTTGGAGTGGAGGGGTGGGAGTAAGGATGGGTAAGGAATTTATCCAACACTTCATCTTTTATTTTATTTTGGGGGAGGGGGGTCAAAGTCTAGATTATTGTTCCTTATTACTTATTCACTTTTATAGAAATATACATCCAGGCACACCTTGCCATGTGACTTTGAAGTCCTACCTGGGCTGGGTAGGGCATGCATTCTCACCTCTTCTCATGGGCTTGGCTGCCCTATGCAGAGTGATTCATTGAGCAGTACCCACTGTCTTGTGCAAAGAATTTATTTTTGGAGGCTAAAAGCCTAAGATCAGAGTGCCAGCATAGCTGAGTTCTGGAGAGACCATTTTCTGGGTTGCAAACTGCCCATTTTTATGTGTTCTCACATGGAAGAAAGATGGAGAGACCTTTCTGGGATAGCTTTTGTCAGGTCACCAATCTCATTTATGAGAAGTCCACTACTGTGATCAAATCACCTCCCAGAGACCCCACCTCCTGATACCATCACATGGAAGGTGATGACTTCAGTGTATGAGTTTTGGCAGAACACAAACATTCAACCTATTACATTGACTGGTGATGAAAAACATGACACTGAGTTGCTTTGAGAAGATTATCTATAAGTAGTAAGGCTTGGATTAAAAAATTCTAAGCTATGAATAGGCTCTAAGTACAAAGGAATCCTGCTCAGTTCAGCTATACTCAGACCTCTAAAAATCAGCAGAAATCTTTCAGATGGATGGAGGGAAATGTGCCAGCAGTGGACATGAACTGTGAAGGAAATGATTCAATAGTATTTTATAGTCATTTATACTGTTGGGTGAGACCCTCTAGATCCAAGGTAACATTGTATGTCCCAGTTTTTGTTTTTTGGTTGAGTGAGGACATATAACTAATTCTGGTCCATGAGTTATGAATAGAAATGCTGAGTGTCATTTTCAGGGTGGTACAAAACTCTCAAGAATCCTCTCTCCCTCAAGAATGGTGATCAACGGTCAGGATGGTGGCTGCTCTGTTAATTTGACCCTCTGAATATCTTTGGTGAGCAGAATCACATTGCCCACCTCCAGTAGACCTGTAGGGCGATAACATTATGAACTTTTGTTGTGATAAGCCTCAGAGATCTTTGATTCTGTTAGTTACATCAACATAGCCTGTCATTTCCTGGCATTTATATGAAAGGACCCAATAAAACTTCTGGTATACAGCAAGTAGTAAATATATAGTTTTTAAGATAGAGAACTTTTATGGTTCAAATAGCATATTCTCTATTGAAACATTTGTTTCAATGTCTTATTAATGAAAAAGAATAGAAGCAGGAAGTAAAAAGTCACAAAAATCAGTGGAAGTTTTAGTTTTCTTTTTTATAGTCAGTAATTTGTGATTATAATGAATAAGCATGCAGGCAGATCATTATTCTGCATGAAAAAGTCTGCAAGCGTTGAGACAGGAAATTGATTACATGGAAAAGTTTATGCAGAAGCTTAAATATAAATGCATGCCGATTTCTCCTTAGTTAATACCTATGTTTATTCCCAGCTGGTTGTTTATCTGGATGATAATTTTGGATAATACACTGATTATTCATTCAAAGGTTATTATAAAAATAATAGGAGAGAAGTTGAGAAAGCATCCCATTAGGTGTCTTAATGTGACATTCACACTGTCATTTGTGGTCTCCAAATGCCAGTCATCAGAATCACCTGTAGAGTTAAACAAAAACTCCTACAATCCCTTTGTTGAGATTTATTATTTTAAACATTTTTTCACATTCATTTTCTCTTTTTAAGAGAATATTCTGTTACCATAGTAGTTATCAAGTTACAAAAATTTTAAATTGATGCACTATTTTTTCTAATTACAATCCATTTCCTATTTTATCAGTTGTGTTAATAGGGTTTTTGATATCATTATTTTTACTCCAGTCTAAGATTGAATCTGGAAAATATGTTGCATTTAATTTTCATGTTTTTTCATCTTTTTTTACTTGTAATTTTCTCTCAGCTATTCTTTGTCTTTCATTGTATTGATACTTCTAAAAAATGCAGACTAATTATTTCAAAGAACAATCTTTGCTTTGGATTCATTTAATATGTCCTCATAATCAGAGTCAAGTTATGCATCTCTTGCTAGAACACTACAACAGCGATGTATTTTTTTGCATGTTGTTACATCTGAAGGTATACAATACCAACCTGCCTATTCTTGCTGATGTTAATTTTAACCATCCACTAAAGGTTTTGTTCACTTTCCTCATTGCTAATTACTTTTTCTCTCACAAATAATAAATAGTCAATTGGGAAAAACTTTAAATTTGTGCACACATCCCACTCTTCATCAAACATTGAACCTTAGATTTAGCAACAAGTGTCAATTCTTGCCCAAGCCAATCTCCACATTTATTAGTTGGTCTTCTACTATAAGAATAACCTGAATTCCTAGTCTATCTATGTATAAATATTTGGATTCAGCTATGTAACCATTTATTACCTATATATCCTATCTTAGTCTTTCTATCTATGCATCTATCATCTACTTAAATATATCTCTATGATCAGTGTGGAGCCATGGATTCCTATTTTACTCAGTGAAATATAATATATAGTTAGTATTATTTATTTTGATGCTCAAATTGTCTCAGCTTTGGCTAGCGGAAGCCCCTTTAAGCTGGTGTCTATCTTTTTCTCATGCTCCCATTGTGTTGTATGTATGCATGTGTGTGGGGTTTTGGCAATATGTCCTTTCCCCTGCACAGCCAGATGTTCCAGCTCATAGTGTAACTACTCTATCTCAGATCTGAATTTACAAATCCTAATACTAATGTAACTGAATGAAATGTGAGGGAGTGTAGTCTACATAACAGTGTTTTTAAAGAAAAGCTTCTAAATGGTTCTGTTGTTCAGGTAGCTATATAAACCACTGTGTTATTTGTTAAAAGGGGCAATGAAACACCTCTTAATCATGTTAATGATCATATTTCATGATTTTATGATGGACAATTTGTTGTTTCTGGACTCCGTTTTACAATTTTATAACAACAAAATGACACCCACTCATTCTCCAGAAATGTCACCCTAGTCACTGGTCAAATTTTGTCAAAGTGCTTTTCATCCCCCCTTCAGTGCTTTCCTTCTAGATAGATTTTAATTTTGCATTACTTCAGCTTATTTAATGATACCTTTAGACAGTTCATACCTGTTTGCTTTTTCTCTGATTTATCATTCCACAGCTTTAAAAAAAAGGCTTAGCCTAAAGAGTATGTGATGGACTGTCATACTGCAGGAAGAAAAGTAAGTTGATAGATGTGAGAGTTTATCCATTCAGTAAGTCCACTAGCATTTACTGGATACCTATTATGTGCAAGGAGCTGTGGCAGGCGTGGAGCAAGAGTTACAGCAGTCAACAAGCTGGCCGTGCTTCTATCTCCTGAGAAATTACTGTTTAATTGGTTAAATCAGCATTTAAAATGGGCCAAACAAATATTTGTAAAATTAGAAATAAATTGAGAGGTCCAGAAAATATTTTCTGAGGAAAGGATAACTGAGCTGAGAATTGTGGGAAGAAGGGCAGTAACAAGTGCAGAGTTGTGCAGTGGGGGAGGGTGTTCCCAGCAGAGGAGATAACCTGTGCAAAGCCCTGTGGCAGAAGGGAGCATCGTTCACTATAAAATCTGAAATAGACCATTGTTGCTGGAAAATAGACAATAATGATTAATATGGTGAAAAATAGTGCAAAAAAGCAGAGTCATGATCATGAAGGCTTTATGATGTATGTTACAGATTTTTGTCTTAAAAGTAGTGAAATAACATTGGGATATTTTAATCTGGTGTGATCGGTTTTTGTTTTGGAAATGTCACTTTCCAAAGTCACTATAATGAGAGAATAGATTGAAGGAGGCAAGAGAGAACAAGAGAGGGGATATTCTAGTAGTAGGTGGAGAGAGGATGATGGATTCAGGAGATATGTAGGTGGGAAACTGACTGAGTTCATTGGTGGAATAGCCACTGAAAGTAAGAGAGAGGCAGGTAAATAAGTAAGTTCATTATTTCAGGCATATGCAAGATCATCTTGGTACCTTTGATGATCACAGATTTACTTATAGATATGATGAATTTGAGGCATGTTTTCAACATATAAGTAGAGATGTCAAGCAGTCAGAAGAGATATATAAATTACAGATATTTAGTGAAGTTTCAGCTAGCTTTGTGGATGGTCTAAACTGAAAAAGGAGCCCTGAGAAAGTCTAATGTTTACAGGAATGGAAGTTGACAAAAAATTGCCTATGACATTAAGTAACATTGTTGACTTTGGCAACAGATAGCAGTGGAATTATGAAAGAAAAGGTGAAAGTAATGATGAAAGTAAAAGATGAGAAAAATGAAGAGTTGCACACATAATTCTTGGAAGTAATTTGGTTATGAACTAGAGGAGAGAGGTGGGGTCCTAACATTTTTGATTCTGTATACTCCTATAAGTAAACTTCCCAATTAAAATGTATTAGAAGTTCTCTTTACCTTGTTTTGACCACTCTGAACAGTATTTAATCTATGTATCTCTCTACAATCACACTTGGAGAGAATCCTTAACCTTGGTGAGTCTTTGCTCTTCTGTCTTCTAGGTTCATTGATGTCCAAACTGATATGATATTTGTTTGTTTAAGGACCCTTAAGGTAACTTTTCAAAATACTATCAGTCTTTGCTTATATTCTTGATCAATATTTTAGGCAGAATCCTTACCAATTTTAAACTTTTCTTCTTTATACTTAGCAAAGTGCTAGTCACTTGACTATTAATTATATAAAATGGTATTTCTACCTCTCTGTTTGCAGTGAATTTTGGCCCTGCTATGTGCATTCTAAGCCATACTATGATAAAATCCATTTTGACTGAAGTGGTAGCATGTTTCAAATTACAGCTGAGATATACTCCCCACTAGCCAGACACAAGGACAGAAATAGACACTGTGTATGACTCTAGTGGTTCCCAAGTTTATCTCTTCTATGCCCAGTGTAATGGGGGAAGCAACTAGAGCAAGACTTTTGAATGGATAAAGCTCTTTACTTCTCCCCTAGAGTGAGAAGTGGCAGTGTTTCTAAGTGAATATGGGTATATTTTGAGAGTCAGGTAGCTTGCTGACTTGGTATGTATGCTTGTGTGTGGCAGTTATGGTTCATTCCATGGGGCTTCCTGGCCACTTTTCCCACTGAAACATCCTCCAACAGAAGAAGAGGGAGCACTCAGAGTTTAAGGCTCACCACACAAGGTCTTAAAACCAATTAGTTATTGGCTCTTAGGCTTTGAGTGAATCTGGTCCCTTGATGAAAATTGTCTTAAAACTTAGAAAATGATTCCAAGTACAATTGTGTAGTCAATTAATTAATTAGTAACATGGCTCTATGTACTTTAGGTTGATGTGAAAATTGAATTTGCTAGGATTATTTAAAAAATATACATGGACTCAAGTTTCCTTTTTATTTAAATAGGCTAGATAACTAGCAGAAACATAGCTTTTCACTCTATTACTTCTGGCCTGCATGCTTCAGTGTTTGTTACTGAATAAATCCTTTGAAATGTTTAGCAACTGATAATAAAATCGTGGTTAAAATGTTAATTGCTATGAAAATTTGAATTTAAGCTAAATCGTTCCCACCTAAGGGAATTGCTTCCCCTGCAAATACTCCATGAATGAATTTTGTGTGTACTTATTGATTAGAGATGAAGGACAAGAGTAGGAAAGAAAAGTGCACAAGACATGAATATGGAGGGTGGTTAGAGATGAGAAAGGCATTAAATGCTTAAGATAAACAAACAGCAAGGCAAATGTCCATGTCCAGAAAGAAGACAAAACAAGAGTGCTAATAGATGAAAATAAATCCCCACAGGAATCACCTCTGAGGAAGAAATTTTGATGTCAGACATTAAAAGGCAGACAGCACCTTCTTGAAGGCCAAACAGACAGTGCAGATTTATGACAGGCTTTCACAGGAAAACAAGAAATGGAATCTGTCTGGATACACAGCTAGGGGCAAGGCAGAGGAACCTGTTATTTT
The DNA here is from genome assembly GCF_053883595.1 of Heterocephalus glaber. NCBI lineage: Eukaryota > Metazoa > Chordata > Mammalia > Rodentia > Bathyergidae > Heterocephalus > Heterocephalus glaber. The sequence continues at coordinate 17,747,469 of NW_028258406.1, read as the reverse complement.
GCATGACCAATGGGTCTAAAAGACATTTCCTCCAAACTGACAATATGGAATAAACTTCGCAGAGTCAGGGGTTTACATTGTGGTGCTCCAAGTGAAGAAAATCCCTAATGAGGTGTATTTCTTGCTCTGAACTCTCTTCAGCAGTGGTGTGGTATAAGAATGACTCGCCTGTGTGTGTCCTGAGCGGTCCTCATCACTGCAGAAAACAGCTTGTTACGCTGAAACCCATACAGTCAGGGTTGTCAGAAGGTCACCCTGGGGAAATTGCCTGTTTGCCAGGGAATGTGGAGATCTATTTGGTGTGATTTCTTTTTTAGCTGTCTGTTCAGTTAATAGCATTTTCTTGAGCTGTGGCTGGTGCCATGAAAGGAAAGTACCATTCACACCAACATTGAAAGGGAGGTCCTTCAACCACCTGCAGATCTTTTTCTTTCTATCATCTCCTCATCATGAAAACACATGGTGCTCCTCTTTCAGCCCAAGTGTTTGTGCAACCCCAGCCCCCACCATGGGGATCATTGCCTAGCTCTAGCTGCAGTGAAGCAAGAGAAACAATGCAATGGAACAAGATGCAAGTGATCCCAGGAAGCTTGTGAAAGGCAGCAGGGGCATTAAGGCTAGGGAACTAAGGAACACAGGAATTAGCCTCTTAATGCTGTGATCTAGGGCAAAACTACAAAGCTGATCAGAAAAGGGTAGAATGCAACTAAAAGTAACAGATGGCTAAACCAAGTCAGTTGTAATGGTGGTCAAGTTCAGCAGAGCTTTTGAAAAATTGAGGTCTTACCATTGGCTGGTAATTTAGAAAACAGGTGAAAGCCTTGCTAATCTGGTTAGACACAGCTCTAGAAAAAACTGGAAGCCAAATGCATATGGTGAAGTTGACATTTTCCAAAGGCAGAGTTTTGAAAAATTTAATGTATTCCCATAATACAATTGTAACTCTTCCTTTGTTATAAATTAAGCAAACTCATTGTTTCCAGAAACAGACCAAAAATAATTTGTAGATCATCTTGTGATAAATAACAGCAATTTTTAGGATGGAAAAAATGCAGAAACACAAACTCCTTCATAAAGGAGTGTTGCAGAATTGCTTGCTCGTCAGTTGGAGACAGCCTGCAGGATTGATTTGCTCTTAATCAGGATACCTTAAGTTTATCAGGCTCAGAGAAAAAGGTTATTTTCTATTTTGCTGACTTGCATAATTCCCCTTAAGATAAACAACAGCAACAACAAATCAGTCAAAGCCCCAGGAGTAGCACTGGCTGAGTAATACACTGCTCTTCTCTTGTGTGTCCAGATGGCCTGAGCCTAAGGTGGAGTTCCAGTGACTCAGCAGTGCCTCGCTGCCCAGTTCTGTCCTCTGGAGCCATAGCCCTTTGAAGGTATGGCTGAGACGCCTGTCAGTGACCTCTGATCAGGCAGAGGGACAAGGCTGATTTCTAAAGGAGATTTTTAGGATTTGTGATATTTGCTTTGAAGATCCTCTTCACAGGGAATTAGTTTACATGATTATAAAATGGTTTTATAATCATTCATTAGTTTTTATTTAGAGACCATCCATGTTTAACATTAGCATTTAAAAATATTTCCTATTGTTCTGCCTCCTCACTATAGACTTGTCAGATGCTCTTCATGGGCACCTCATCTCTTGATAACAGCTGCTAAGCACCGGGAGATGGGGCCCACCCAAGCTTCCTCTCAAGAGAGAAGCAACACAAGCCCTGCTCTCTTCGATGGTCAAGCAATGAAGTCAACAGTGGTTTACATCTATCAGAAGTCCTCACTCTGTGTGCTCAGAGGAGCAGAAAAAATTGGGAAGGGACACCTTTAAGGGGACAGAAATGACTACTGAAAGCATGTCTGTACTGGGTGTTGCTCACTTTTCATGTGAAAGTCTGTATTATTGGAATACAGTAGTGTTCACTGATCTTCCTGCCTGTGCCAGTCTCTAGAGCAGTGCTATTTTATGGAAACATTATTTGAACCACATAGGCAATTTCAAATCTTCTAGTAAGCACATTAAAAAGTGAAAAGGAACAGGTGAAATTAATTTTAATGATATAATTTACTTAACCCAAGGTACCTTAATATTATCATTTCAATATGTAATCCATATAAAAATTATCAATGAGTTGCTTTGTATTCTTTTTAATAACAAATCTTTAAAACCTGGTAGGTATTTTGTATTTACTTAACATAAATTTCTATTGCAAGTCTTTCTTGGTTTCATTATTCCTTTATTCAACAGTTTCTAATAACTGCATGTTAATCTATTGCAGGAGTTCTGTAATTTTCTACTTCCCCGGTGGAAAGTTTTCATCTTGGGATATTATCATAAATGATGTTGTTCTTAGCATTTTTTAGCCTTCAATTTAAAAAACTTTATAATTATATGTTTGTGATACTTAATAAATACATTCATCATGAAGAAATGTTACAAATGCATATAACATCTTGATCCTTTTCAGTTCCTTTTTTCTTCACTCCCTCCAATCTCCCCCCATCTCTAGTTCTCTTTCCCATCTCCACAAAGTCTATCTCTCTGTTTCCTATTATCTATCTTTTATTTTGATTTTTAAATAATTTGTATTTTGGGTTTCTCATACAAAAGAAACCATACAATATTTAATCTTCTGTGTTCGATTTATTTCACTTAATATTATGGTCTCAAGGTGCATCAATTTTCCTACAAATGATTCACATTTATTCTTCTTTGTGGTGGAGTAGTAAGTTCTTCATTGTGTATATAAACACCACATTTTCTTTATCTATTCATTTATTGATTGGCATATAGGCTACTTCCAAGATGTAGCTGTCATGAATTGTGCTGCTATAAACATGGATATACATATCACTGCATTATGATGTCTTTAACCTTTTAAAGAAGATATCCAGAAGAGGTATAGATGGGTCAAATAGAATTTCTAGTTTTAGTTTTTTCAGTAATTGCCATACTGATTTCCATAGTGGTTGCACTAGTTTACATTTCCCCATAATCTTGCCAAAATTTGTTATTTTTTGAGTTCTTTTAAAAAAAATTAAAAAAAAATTTTCCCCATTAAATTTATTGGTACATTTTAGGTATAAAATACATTTACATACATCATTGGGATCTTGTACCTTTACATGAATATCTTGGTTCTCATTTTTTTTTCCCTTCCCCTGCCCTCTTTTCACTCCCTCCACTCTTCCCTATTTGCAAAGATTTTGTTTCCATTTATTTCCTTTTCTCATATTTTTTCTTTTCCCTTATTTCCTTTCCCCTACACCTCCCACTTCCCCTACTCCTTTAGACCTTTATTTCTTATTACACAATATCAATTATACATTTTTAAAATTAAAATATCAAGACCTAGGAGACATTACCACAGATTTTACAGAATTTAAAAGGATATAGAAAGCATATTACAAAAATCTGTTTTGAAATAAATTTGACAACTTCTAAGAAATACCTTGGAAGACAAATTAATGAAACTAACTCTGGAGGAAATATAAAATTTGAATAGCACCTACTAAAGAAAGTATATTCCTGGCTTGAAAACCTACCTATATGACAACAGCAGGCTCATATACATTTTACCTGATGTATTATATTAAACATTTAAAGCAGAAAAAAGAAGGAACACTTCTCCCCTCATTTTAGGAAATCAACATTGGGCTAATACTAAAACTGGATAAAGATAATAGAAGAAAAAAGTATGAACATAGATAGAAATTTGTTTAACAAAACAAACTATTAGAAGTCTGATCTGGCAGTAAGTAGAAAGAGGTTTTATTATAGGGATGGCAGTGTTGGTTCAGCATTGGAAGATCCACCCCCAAAAGTCATCATTTGAACAGAGGAAAGGAAAAAGCCATATGATCCTGTCACTAGTTGGAGAAAAAGTATTGGACTAAATTCAACAGCTGTTCATGGTAAAAGCTATCAGGACACTAGCAGTAGAACAGAAACTTCTCAACAGATTAAAAACATGTACTCCATACTTCCAGCAAGAACACCTTATATGAATGGAGAAGATACAATGCTTTCTCCTTAAGGTGGGGAACAAGGGCAGATATGCTTACTCTTTATCTGTCCATTAAACTTTGAAACCTAGTCCCCACCCAAAATAGTCTGGCAATAAAATGACACAATTAGGATAGGATTGGCAAGGTGGAAGCAAAATCTTTGTATGTAGATGAAATGATCATCTACAGAGAAAATACTAAGAAATCTCTAGGAGCCCCTAGAACTTGTACTTGAATTTAGCAGGATTAGAAAACACAAGGTATATATAAAAATTCAGGTCTATGTATACTTGCTATAAATGATGAATTGGATATTGAAATTTAAAAGTTATGTAGGAGTACAAAGGACCTAGAGAAGTAAAACAAACAAATAAACAAACAAATAGAAAACAGTGTTGGAAGATGTTTAGTATCTAATTTTAAGACTTCTAAAGCTACAGTAATCAAGGCGGTGTTGGTGTAAGGAAAGACATATAGATCATTGGAATAAAACAGAGAATCTAGAAATAGTACCACACATATATTGTCCACTGAGTTTTGAAAGATTCTTTAAAATTAACATTTTATAGAATATAAACTCAATTCAAGAGCCAAGGGAAAAAAAGTTTTCAGCAAATGGCACTAGAACACCTGGTATCTGTATATAAAAAATTAACCTCAACCCTTTATTTCCATACTTAAAAATAACTTCAAAGGATCTATGAACCTAAATATGAAAGCCTGAAGTATAAAACTTTAAGAAGAAATTATAAGGGAAAATATTTATGAATTTAGGGTAGGCAAGAACTACCTAGGATACAAAAAACATGATGTATAAAAGAAAAAAATTGATAAATGAGATTTCATCAAAATTTAGAACTTTAAACGAAATTGTTAAAATGAAAAGTAGTCTTTAAATGGACCATATTTACAATGCATATAACCTATGACCAGAATATATAAAGAACTCTTACAGCTGATTAATAGACAACCCAATTAAAAAGTAGACATAAGAAGATGATAAATAGCCAGTATAGCACAAGGAAAGGTGTGCAACTCTAGAATCAGAAAAATACTAATCAGTACAATAATAGGATTGAATTATACACTCATTAGGGAGATGAAGTCAAAAGTTTTAAAAGCCTTGTCATGACTTTTTCTTTTTGTTGGATTCTCCCCCTTTGTGTTTAATTTGTCATGCCCAGTGGATTCATTCTGCTAGGCTTCCTGGGGTTGTGATCCTCATTGTCTTTTCCTAGGGTATTGTCTACAATTTTTTGGAGTGCCGGTTTGGTATTCATGAAGTTCCTGAGGTGCTCTTTATCATGAAACTATCTTATTTCTCCATCCATTTTGAAAGATAGTTTTGCAGGGTACATCAATCTGGGTTGGAGGCTGTTTTCCTTTAGGGCTTGAAATACATCACTCTAAGCTCTTCTGCCTTGAGGGTTTGCATTGAGAAGTCTGCTGTGATTCTGATGGACTTTCTTTTGTATGTGATTGGTTTCTTTTCTCTTGCTTCTTGTAGAATTTTATTCTTCTGTTCGATTTCTGGAATCCTAACTATTATATGCCTATGTGTAGATTTTTTTTGATCAAGGCTAGTTGGAGTCCTATATGCCTCCCTTATCTGTATGTCAAGTTCTTTTCCCCTCCTTGAGAAGATTTCTGCCATCACTTCTTTGAACAGTTTTTTTATGTCATCTGCACGCTTTCATTTCTTCGCTGACTCCAATCAGTCTTATGTTATTCTTCTTTGCATTGTCTAGCAGCTGCTGGATTGATTTCTCATGTTCCCTTACAATTGTAAAGCAATTTTTCTTTTCCTGATCACTAATTGCAATCTTATCTTCTATATCTGAAATTCCATCCTCACATTGGTTCATTCTGCTGTGCAGACTTTCAGTAGAGTTTTTAATCTTCTGGAAATCTGTTTGCATCTGCTTTATGGATTCTATTTGTTTCCTATGTTGGGATTCCATCATGTTCCTCAGATCCTCTATTTTTTTGTCTGTGTCCTCTCTAGATTTATTAATCATGTCTTGTACTATGAGCACAATCTTTGCTGTTATCTGAGTAATTATTTCTGATTTCATTTTTCCCAGATCCTCTTTTGTTGCAAATTCAGGGAGTCCAGGTGGTTGAGTAACAGATTGTTCCATCTCATTTCCCTTTGGGGTTGCTCTAGGTGATCTGGAAATCTGTTTTCAAGCCTTGTTTACATGTCTTCTCATTTCCACGGGGGTGGGGGTGCTTCTGGCACCCAGGCGGGTCACCGTCTCTGCCTTAGGAGTGTGGCATGGCAGCAGGGGAGCCTCCTTCCTGGTGTTGGGACTGGCTCACCTTCTCTGCCCTAGGAGCATGGAATGGCGGCAGGGGAGCCTCCTTCTGGGTACTGGGTCTGGCTCACCTTCTGTGCCCTAGGAGCGTGGAGTTTTTTGAGTTCTTGATAACAGCTATTTTTTTCAGAGTAAGTTGGAATCTCAGTGTTTTAATTTGCATTTATCTATGGCCAAAGATGCTGAATATTTGACAATTTGTAGTTGTTCTTTTGAGAAATGTCTATTCATTTCAATTGCCCATTTTTGGACTGGGTTTTTATTTTTGGGTAGGTCTAAATTTTTCAGTTCTTTATGTAGTCTAGATATTGCTTAAGAAGTAGCTTGCAATTCTTTTTCCATCCTGTAGGTTATCTTCATTCTGCTGTTTCCTTTGCTGTGCAGACATTTTTAATTTGATATAATCCCAAATGTTCATTCTTGGTATTATGTCTTGTGCAGCTGGGGCTGTGTTTAGAAAGTCCTTGAGCTATGCTTATGTACTCAAGAGTTTTTCCTATTTTATTTTTCAGTGGATTGTTTCTGTTTTTATATGTAGGTCTTTGATCCATTTTGATTTGATTTTAGTACAAGGTGAGAGATATGGGCCTAGATACATTCTTTGGCATGTGGATAGCCAATTTTCCTGGCACCATTTATTAGAAGTTGTCTTTTCTCTAGCATGTTTTTGGTTCCTCTGTCAACGATCAAATGGCTAAAGGTGTCTGGGATTGTTTTTATATCTTTAATTCTATCCTATTGATTCACCTGTCTGTTTTTGTATTTGTACCATGCTGTTTTTATCATTGTAGCTTTGTAATATAACTTGAAATTCAGTATCATGATTCCTCCTACATTGCTCTTATTGTCCAGGATTACTTTTCCTATTCAGAGTCTCTTTTGTTCTTTATAAGTTTGAGGATTGTTTTTTTCTAGCTCTTTGAATAATTGCATTAAATTTATATATCTTTTTTGGTAATATGTTCATTTTGACAATATTGGTTTTATCTATCTAGGAACAGGAGATGTCTCTCCACTTTCTGATGTCCTCTTCAATCTTTTTTTTCAGGTTGTTATAGTTTTTATTTTATAGGTCCTTCCCTTTTTTTGGATATATTAATTCCTAGGTATGTACTGTTTTCTTGAAGATATTATGAATGAGAATGTTTTTCTGACTTCATTCTCAGTGAGCTCATTTTTGGTGTAAAGGAACACTGTTGATTTTTGCGTATTGACTTTGTATCCTGCTACTTTACTGAATTAATTCACTAATACTAATGGTTTTCTGGTGGAGTTTTTTTTTGTTTTGTTTTATGTAAGGGATCATATCATCTATGAAAAATAAGGATAGTTTAACTCTTTATGATTATTTTCTTAAGCCAGACTCATAGGAACAAAATTACTGTTTAGATCTCATGAAACTTGATGCCAAAGTTTGTACCATATAAACTTCCATTAACAATCTGTAAGACAGCTTGCTTTTTTGCCTGGATATAAATAATAGAGGAATTAATTAACAAAGTGGTTAAAATTCTTCAAACCACTTATTTATAAGACAAGAAATTTGGGAAAAGATAATGAGTGGGAGAACTTTTTCCTTATTTCAAAATCAAAACAAGAAAGGTATCTATTGAATTTGAGGTGGGTTGAGTGGGTGGGAAAAGACAAGGAGAGAGGGAATGGGAAGGGAGCGAGAGAAGGTGGGGAGAGAGAGAGAGAAAGAGAGAGAATGAGAATGAATATGGGAAAAGGGGAGATAAGGCAAGAGAGTTAGAACTTGATGTGGGAAGTTGTGTACTTTATCTTTTACTTTTATGAGCCAAGCCCAAGTCCTGGGCAGAGGCAAAAGATAAGGAGGCCTTACATGCCTTGAAATTTGGAGGTCTAGGAGTAAAGGTGATGAATTCAACCCTTGAGGAGATTCTTGGCCTGGGAGGTGCCTGTTCTTCTACAAGGATCCTCATGCCAGCACAGCCTGTCAGTGCAGAATGTCTGTATTGCACCTGGGCAGGTAAGTTGTAGTGATTTCCCCACAAGGGTTTTCTCTGTCTCCAGGGTTTTGAGGGAAACAGCCAGTTTTCCTTAATTGTAAAATGTAACTTAAATGAGACTGAAAGAAGGAAGGACCAGAAGTGCCCATAAGATCATGGCTGGATGATTCATCTTTTGATAGGGGTAAGAACAATCCAATCCTGATTGTGGGTGTGTCTCCCTGACTGATGTCAACATTAGCATGTGCCAGTGGCTTTGGCTCAGACCATCACAGAACAGATCAAGACAGAGGAGGGGATAGATTCCTTCATACCAAACTACACCTTGTGGGATAAGAGGTTGAGTCAATAATAAATGTAACTGAGTTCTAAAGTCAAAAATCACTAAAAGGTCACTGAATTTGGTGGAATTCACTTGGAATTGAGTCTATTATATATTTTTACATCAGTTGAAAATAAAGTTGACTAAAAATAAAAACCTTCACTTATCTTTTATTAAAAATTGAGGGCCTGATCTCCCAGTGCAGAGTAGGAGGCTTCTGGGCCAACCTACCACTGCTTCCAGCACAGAGGAGGCATCTGGATTGACGTACTACAGCTCCCACTGTAGAGGAAGAGGCTTAGAGGTCAACTTGCTACACCTCCAGAATTCAGAGTAGGAGGCTTCAGGGCCAGCATACCACCACTCCCAGCACAGAGAAGGTGAGCCATGTGGGTGCCAGAAGCACCCCCCACAACTCCCAACCCCTGTCAAAATGAGGAGATATGTAAACAAGCCTCAGAAACAGACTTCCAGATCATCTAAAGCAACCTCAAAGGGAAAGGAGATAGAGCACTCAGATGTTCAACCACCTGGACTCCCTGAACTGGCAACAAAAGGGGATCTGGAAAAAATTGAAATCAGAAATAATTTCTCAGATAACAGCAAAGATTGTGCCCATAGTGGAAGACATGATTAATAAATCCAGAGAGGACCCAGATAAAAAAATAGAGGAGCTGAGGAACATGGTAGAATCCCAACAGAGGAAACAAATGGAATCCACAAAACAGGTGCAAACAGATTCCCAGGACATTAAAAACTCCACTGAAAGTCTACAAAGCAGAATGAGCCAATATGAGGACAGAATTTCAGATACAGAAGATAAAATTGTTATTAGTGACCAGGAAAAGAAAAATTTCTTTAAAATTGTAAGAGATCACAAGAAATCAATTCAGCAGCTGTTAGATGATGCAAAAAACAAACAAACAAAAAAAAACCATAAGACTGATTGGAGTCAATGAAGAAACAGGAGAGTTTGCACATGACATAAAAAAACTGTTCATAGAAGTAATGGCAGAAAACTTCCCAAGCAGGAGAAAAGAATTTGACATACAGATAAGTTAGACATAGGACTCCAAATAGCCTTGATCAAAAAAAATCTACACATAGGCATATAATTATTAAGATTTCAGAAACCCAACAGAAAAACAAAATTCTACAAACAGTGAGAGAAAAGAAACAAATCACTTAAAAAGGAAAGCCCATCAGAATCACAGCAGACTTCTCAACACAAACCATCAAGGCAAGAAGAGCTTGGAGTGACATATTCCAAGCTCTAAGGAAAACAGCCTCCAACCCAGATTGATGTACCCTGCAAAACTATCTTTCAAAATGGATGGAGAAATAAGATACTTTTATGACAAAGAGCACCTTAGGAACTTCGTGAATACCAAACCAGCACTCCAAAGAATTTTACACAATATCCTAGGAACAGACATTGAGGATCACAACCCCAGGAAACAAAGCAGAATGAATCCTCTGGGCACAGGAAATTAAAAACAAAGGGGGAGAACCCAACAAACAGAAAAAGGCACGACAATGATAAGTAAATATGTATCAGTTATAACTATGAATGTTAATGGTCTCAGTTCACCAATCAAAAGAAATAGACTGGCAGAATGGGTTAAGAAGCAAGATCCAACAATTTGCTGCATGCAAGAAAAACACTTCATTCATTCATTCAGAAAGAAACTCATAGACTGAAAGTTCAAGGGTGGAAAACAATACTCCATGCAACAGGAACCTGAAAAGCAAGAGTAGCTATCCTCTTAGCAGATCAAGTGGATTTCAAACCAACACTGACTGAGAAAGACAAAGAAGCACACTACATCCTTGAAAAGGGAACAATCCAAGAGGAAGAGGTGACAATCATAAATATCTATGCACCAAACACTAGCATGCCCAACTATGTAAAAACAAATATTAATGGACATGAAAAATCATATAAGCACTAGTACAGTAGTAGTGGGGGATCTCAACATCCCACTGTCACAAATAGATACATCAACTAGACAAAAAACAAGCCAAGAAATAGTAGAACTCAATCAAACTCTTGAACAAATGAACTTAACAGATGTTTACACAGTGTTCCACCCCAAAATCAGAATACATATTCTTTGAAGCTGCACATGGGTCGTTCTCCGAAATATGAGTATGTGATGACTCACTCATAGAACATATTTAGGTAAGTGCAAAGAAATTGAAGTTATCCCTTGTGTATTATCAGACCATAGTGTGATGAAATTGGAGATCAATAGCAAAAGAAACCGCAAAAATTTCATAAAAACATGCAAATTGAACAACACACTTCTGAATAACCAATGGGTCACTGTGGGAAATGGTAGAATTCAGCTTATCTAGTTGTAAGAATAGATCACAAGAAGTTTGTTAACTAAGAGAATTAAGTCGTTTCTGGGAAATTCCACAAGTCTGCCTGTTAAAAGAATGCCAGCAAACTTTGAGACCTTGTAAAAGTCTTACAGGAGAAAAACAGGTTTTCCTAGTTTTCTTATTTACCATTTTCTGGAATCAGAGGACCCAATGACTCTACAGGTGGTAAGAGAGATATGATTCACTATGCACATCTGTGATGTTTATGGTGGGCCAGTGGGCTTGATTTTTTTAGCTAAAATCTTCCTGCTCTCTTGATACTGTCTGATAAGAAGAGGGCTGCAGTGTGGTCTTTGATGTAAGGGATTGGTGAATGGAAGCAGGGGACTTGTGAATTCTCTTGTAGCTTTTGTAAGTAACTTAAAGTCACTGGTTATCATCAGAGGTGAATATCAGAAAGACAATAGCCAGTATAACTAAGCTGCTTTCCTACATGTATAAAAGCCTTGCTTCTTTCCTTTGTGATTGTCGAATAGTGCCAGAGGAATTAAACTGCTGTTCATCCCCCAGGCTGTCTTCTTTTCTTTCTTTAAAAGTTGGTGCTTTCCAGGGTCTCCGGTTTCCCTCAAGAGAAACCAACAGGTCACAAAGAAATTAAAGAAGAAATCAGATAGTTCCTACCATTAAATGACAATGACAATACAACATATCAGAATCTATGGGACACAATGAAAGCAGTCTTATGAGGGAAATTCATAGCAGTGAATGCACATATTAGGAAAACAGAGCAAGCCCAGTTAAACAACCTAATGCCGAACCTCAAGCTTGTAGAAATAGAAGAGCAGGACAACCCCAAAGCTCATACAAGGTAGGAAATTATAAAGATCAGAGCAGAAAGCAATGTGATGGAAACTAAAAGAACGGTACAAAAAAATCAATGAAGCCAAGAGTTGCTTCTTTGAAAGAATGAACAAAATTGACAAACCCTTAGCCAGCCTTATCAGAAAAAGGAAGGAAAAGGATGAAATCCAGGCAATTAGGAATTAAAAGGGTGAAATTACAACAGACCCAGCAGAAATCCAGAGGACATCAATACCTACTTCCAGAACCTATATGCCAATACGATGGAAACCACAGAAGAAATGGACAGATTCCTAGATACATATGAATTACCAAAGTTGAATGAAGAAGACCTAAAAATTTTAAACAACCCAGTATCAATCAATTAAGTTGAAAAAGTAATTAAAAACTTACCAACTAAGAAAAGCCCAGGTCCTGATGGCTTCACTGCTGAATTCTACAAGACATTTAGGGAGGAACTGCTGCCACTACTGTTTAAACTCTTCAATGAAATTGAAAGGGAAACAATACTCCCTAATTCATTCCTGGAAGCAAGCATCACCTTGATCCCCAAAGCAGAGAAAGACCCAACTGAAAAAGAGAACTATAGGCCAATCTCACTAATGAACATAAATGCAAAAATCCTTAATAAGATAATGACAAACAGAATGCAGAATATCATCAAGAAGATCATACACCCTGATCAAGTGGGATTCATCCCAGGGATGCAAGGATGATTCAAAATATGCAAATCAATCAATGTAATACACTATATCAGTAGTGCCAAGGACAAAACCATACGATCATCTCAATTGATGCAGAAAAAGCATTTGACAAAAATACAACATGCATTTATGATAAAACCCTAAAAAAATTGAAATAGATGGTCTCTAGCTCAATTTGATAAATGCCATGTATGAAAAACCAACAGCCAATATCATACTAAATGGTCAAAACCTGAAATTCTTCACAATAAAATCAGGAACAAGACAAGGATATCCACTATCACCACTCTTGCTCAATATAATTTTGGAAACATTAGCCATGGCAATTAGACAAGAGAAAGAAATAAAAGGAATAAAAATAGGAAATGAAGAAGTCAAATTGTCATTATTTGCACATGACATGACACTCTATATAGAAGACCTCAAGAACTCCACCAAAAGTCTTCTAGACAATACCAAATTCAGTAAAGTAGCTGGATACAAAGTCAACACACAAAAATCAATAGCTTTCCTTTTACACAAATAGACTCACTGAGAGATAAATAGGGCAAATAATTCCTTTCACAAGAGCATCCAAAAAACTGAAATACCTAGGAGTCAACCTAAGAAAAGAAATCAAAGACCTCTTCTCTGAAAACTATAGCACTCTGAAAAGAGAGATTGAGCATGATATCAGAAAATGGAAAGACATCCCTTGCTCCTGCTTAGGAAGGATCAACATAGTGAAAATGGCCATACTTCCAAAACTGCTATATAGATTGAAAGCAATCCCAGTTGAAATCTCAGCAGCATACTTCACAGACCTTGAGAAAACAATTCAAAAATTCATTTGGAACAAGAAGAAACCTAGAATAGGAAAATCAATTCTAGGCAACAGAGACATGGCATCCTGAAACTATACTACAAAACTACTGTGGTAAAACAGCATGGTATTGACAAAGAAACAGACCTGAGGACCAGTGGAACAGATTAGAAGATGCAGAGACAACTGCAGACACACTCAGCCATCTCATCTTTGACAAAGGAGCCAAACACCCTCACTGGAGGAAAGATACCCTCTTTAATAAATGGTGCTTGAAAAATTGGGTTTCAACTTGCAAACAATTAAAACTACACCTATGTCTCTAACCATGCACTAAACTAAAATCAAAATGGATTAAAGATCTAAATATTAAAATAGAAACACTGAACCAGCTGGAACAGAGGTTAGGTAGAACTCTTGAAGATATTGGTGGAGGAACAGATTTTATGAACAAAACCTCAGCTGTCCATGAACTAGCACAAACAATCAACACATGGGATCTCTTCTTATGAAAAAGCTTCTTCACAGCAAGGGAAACCACCAACACTATGAAGAGACAACCCACAATATGAAAAAAGTTTCCCTTGCTGTTCCTCAGACAAAGGTCTGCTATCTCAAATCTATGAAGAACTTGAAAAGATCAGACGTCCCAAATTTAAAGCCCCAATCCAAAAATGGGCACCTGAAGTGAACAGACATTTCTCAGACGAAGTAGGAATGGCAAATAAACATATGAAAAAATGTTCAACATCACTAGTCATTGGAGAGATGGAAATGAAAACAACACTGAGATTCCACCTCACCCCAGAAAGAATGGCTGCTATCAAGAAATCAACCAATAACAAGTGCTGGCAGGGCTGTGGGAAAAGTGGAACACTGCTCCAATGGTGGTGGGAGTGTAGACTGGTGCAACCACTGTGGAAATCAGTGTGGAGATACCTCAAAGAACTAGAACTGGAAGTCCCATTTGACCCAGCTATTGCCCTGCTGGGTATCTTCCCCAAAGAATTAAAAGAATCATACCGCAGTGATATATGTGCACCCATGTTCATAGTAGCACAGTTTGTAATAGCTAAAACTTGGAAACAGACCAAATGCCCATCAACTTCAGACTGGATAAAGAAAATGTATTTTTAAAAAAATAAAATGGAGTATTACTCAGCCATACAAAATGATAAATTAGAGGCATTTATAGCTAAATGGATGCACATTGAGGCAATACTCTTAAGTGAACTAAATGTGACACACATGTGTAAATACCAAATAGTTTCTCTGGTGTGAGAAACTGAAAGTGTAAATAAGGACTAAAAGGTATAATAAATAAAATGAAATAGGAAGAAAAGGGGCAAAGGGGAAGGGGAAGTGGGAAGGGTAGGTGAAAGGAAAGAAGGGAATAGAATTAATATGAGAAAATGAAAACGTGGAAACAAAGTCTTTGTAAATAGGGAGGGATGGAGGGGTTGAAGGGAGGGCAAGGAAGGGGGAGAAAATAAGAACCAAGAGAGATTATGTAAAGGTGCAAATTTCCAATGATGAATGTCATTATATTGTATACCTAAAATGTAGCAATAAAATAAAATTTTTCAAAATTAAGAGGCCTGAGTTCAATCCCTGGTATCAAAAACAGAAAAAAATTGAGGGGGTAGTAATATACATCTCCTTTAAAATATGCATTTTTAAAGCTTTTTGCTATTTTTTTCAGAGGTGAAACAAAAGAATGACTTACATTGTTGGAATCTTGTGGAATTTCATACAACTCCCAAGATGTGATTATTTTCCTGGGAAAATACAGACAACAGCCAAACACAAGTTGTTGAAGTTGTCTGTATTTGACATGCTATTTCATCTCTATTAAAAGTTTCTGTGTTTCTTGAAAAATCATTTCTCTTATCTCTCTTGATGACAAAAGAAATGCAGAGTCTTTCAAAGTGAGTTCACTGAGGCAAATGGAGCAAGGCATGAGGTTCAGATAACTATTCCCAGGAGATTAATTGTCGCCAATCATTGATGTCGGCATAATTGGACCCAGATCTACATGGGTCTTGCTTAAGTGAGAAGGAATCCATAGTAGATATGGATGAGACTGTGGTTAATTTCTATTATTTGTTATAATTTACTTAAGATATTCAAATATTGGATAGGTATTTGTGGAGGGACAGGTCATCACTCACATCACTATCATTGCTTAAAAGTACAATCAAGCATACACTCAAATTAACTATAGTAGAGAGTGCTGTAACAAGCATGCTTCTTTTTTTCTAGGTTTTGTTTTAAACAAAAGATAATGTGCACAAAAGATGAGCTGTAAAATTTTAAAGAGAAACACAAGAGCATTTGGTCTTGTGGCTTTCAAATTTTCAGATCCAAGAGAACTATTTTTGAGGGAATTTTAAATTGGTTTTACTTTTTAATTTTTTTAAAAAAGGTAAGTCAGCCATTTAAAATTGGTAAAACATGGAAAAGATCAGTAAAAGAAAGTGTTAAGAAAATCAATTTTAAATCTATCATTCTCAAGAATTTTGACATTTTGATTTATGTTCTATTACAACTATGTATTTATGTGTATATATATGTCCATGGTCCCGAGTACTCCTCAAAGTACTTTTTGGGACAAATAATTTGTAGCACAACACTACTGTGTTAATCAGCCATCCATTATTATAAAATGGGAAAATAAATTTATAAAGGAAAAGATTTATTTTGGATCACAGTTTTAGATCTCTTACTAGGCCCCACCACTTCAACTTTCCCCCTCTTCTCAATAGTGAACAAGCCTTTAATAACTGGGCTTTTCAGAAGTAGGTATCTAATATCCAAAACATAGCATTTCCCGCACTAACCTAAAATAAAATTCATAAGTAATTAATTTGTATGCACACATATCTAAAATCCCCCTAAGTATGTTATACTTGATGTTTTAGTTACTTTCACATTGCTGGGACAAAATATCCGACACCCACATGTTGAACAAGGAAAGGTTTATTGTTGCTTATGGTTTGTAAGGTTCAGTCCATAGTCACCTGGCTCCAAGACAGGGGGCCATGGGAGAGGGACATGGCAGAGGAGAAAGCATCCTTGGAAAGGCAGGCAGAAAGCAGCCAGAAGTGAGATTCCCTTTCCTTTTTATTGCATTCAGCTTACAAACCTATTGGTTTATGACACCCACATCCAGGGTAAGCCATCCCATCATCCATACCCAGAACTATGGTATCCTAGTCAGTTGATTAATTTAGTTACCACACACTCATAATCCAGTATCATACACTCATGATCCAGTCACTTCCCAAAAACCCTACCTATAAGTGCCTGAGGCTTTGGGGGTGATGTCTAGATATAAGCCATACCACTTGTAAATGAAAAAGAAAATAATTTATATTAAACATATTTCAGTACATAAATTTACAGATATGATTCACTGCTCTAGAAAATATGCTCAATCAGTCAGAGGCTTGGAGTGCTAGTCACAGAGAATGAATAAGTTTAGACTGGAAAGAAGATCACAAGCAAAAAGAAAAAGGCAAGATTAGGGATACAGGTTGATATTAGAATGGAAACTTTTGGACTGCTACACATTAAAACTGCAAAAAATGCTTTGCTTTTTCATGAAAATCGGTTAGGTTCTAGGGTGATTAATTATAATATTTCTTACCTCAGTATCAGAAGGACATCAGGGTGAATCCCTTCTAAAAATTATTTTTAATTGGCACATAATAATTGCATATATTATGTGATGTCTTGGTACCTGTGTAAACTGTGCAATGATCAAATAAAGGTAATCAGCCAAGCCATCACTAATACATTTATCATTTCTTTGTGGTTAGAACGTTAGAAAATCTCTTCTACATGACATGTGGAACAGTCTCCAAGATAGGTCATATGTAGGTCACAAAACAAGTCTAATAAACTTATGTAGACTGAAATCATATCAAGTACCTTTTCTGAATCACAATGGTATAAAACTAAAAACCAGTAACAGGAAGAAGTTTGGAGAATTTGTAAATATATGTAAATTACACAATGCTTTCTTAAACAGGTATTTTATATCAGACATTGTAAATGATGCATTGTAGCAGATATGATCATCTACTTTGAAATTATGTTGATAGTAAACCCTTCACTAGTATTTTTAATGAACTTATAAGGCAGTGCTTATATTGCTACATCATATTCAAATATTTTAGCATTTGTATTTGTATTTTAATACAATTGAGTTCTTTTGTAACTCGTCGCATCTATTGCACAGAATTAATATATAAATTAAATATATATACTCATTAGGGGTTCACCATACTTTAGAGAACTTTGGAAAGAATTCTTTTTTGTTTATTTTCTTGGTACTGGGAATTGAACTCAGGGCCTCAAGCTTGCCAGGCAGGTGCTGGATTGCTGAGCTACATCCCCAACTCAAAAGAATTCATGATCCACAAAATGATTAAGGATCCTTAATTTAAAAGAATCCACTAAAAAGAGCCTCATGAGCTAAGAATGATATATGCATTTTTGTCTTTAAATAAACTTTTCGATCATAGTATATGTCGTCTGATAAACCATTTAACAGAATCCATAGTGAAAAAAACCTCAAAAAACCCCTCTTTTTTTTAGCTATTTTGAAATATATAATGCACTATTATTAACTATAGTCACCTTTCTGTGCAGTAGAACACTAGTGCTTATTCCTTCTAGCTACTTGGTACTCACTGGCCAAGCTCTACCATTCTCCCCTCCTCTCCCTCCCTAGTCTCTGGTAATTTCTATATGATGCTCTACTTTTATGAGGTCAACTTTTTTTTAGATCCCACATATAAATGATATGGTATTTATTTTTCTGTGTCCAGCCTATTTTGCTTAACATAGTCTTTCAGATCCATATGTAAATGACAAAATTTTATCCTTTCATGGCTGAAAAGTATTCCATTGACACCAAAGTGCTTGTACAACTGGTCTAAGATCACTCAGTTGAGTACAGGTGGAACAGTCCATTGATGAGGTTAGCAACCTCATGATGGAATCACCTGTAGGTTCTATCTCTGAATTTTTGCTCAATGGGGATCAAGCCCTTAATACAGTTTTTGGCTTCAGGTGATAGCCTGCCCTTTGGACTACCCTTACCCTCCCCATAAGGGTGTTAGTGACATATTGTCAGGTTCCTTCAACTTACTTTTGTATATGTGTGTGGGAAGAAATTTTGTGTGGGGAGTGAGTGAGTCAGGCTTTCAGGCCTTTGCAGTGCATCTAGAAATTTCTCAACATTTCTGACAGTGGACATGTCCTCACGGGTTTCTAGCATTGATATAGGCAATTCCTTGTGTTTATATCATATTTATCACTTCCCTGGAAATCCACAGATGAAAGTTGGAAACCTTTGGTCTTTTATCTCAAGTCCCGTTTCTCTCCACCTCACTCTCTACTTTGCTCCTTTTGTTCATTAAATCATTGGCTAAGTCCCTCTGGTGTCACCTGGTTGGAATCTTTCATATTTGTCTTCTTTTTTCCATCATCACTGCCACTAGCCTCTTTGTAAACTATTATAATAACCTTGTCTCTCCATTTTGCTTCTACTTCCTTCAAGATATTTTTTCTTTTTCCCCCCAGAATGATTATTACACTATCTACAAACCTAAAATGAGTCTCATATCCTCTATTGCATACATATTTAGTGGAGTAGTATTCTCCTTCTCATTCCATCAGTTGGTCAGCCCCCTGGTCATTGTCATGGAGCAGGAATAAGACAGAACTGAAATATAAATCAGCAGCGAGACTTCTTAAATTTAGTTCCCAAAAGCCTATGCCCCAGAGCATGGAGAGAATGAAATTCAAGTGATATCTGGGTGGAAAACTTGCAAGACAAAAAGTTTTTCCAGACTAAAGATAAATTCCATCCTGGGCTGCGGAGAAGAGAAGTGATTGTGGGGTTATGCTAATAGTGGTAGTGGTAGAGACAGTGGTAGTAATGGTAGAGGTAGCAGTGACAGTGGTGGAGGTTGGGGTGGTGTGTTAGTGATGGTTTCACAAAAAGGGACAGACATTATTTTCCAAGCAGCGCTACCAGTAGGTGAGAAAACCTAGTGGAGTTTGTGGTGCTCGAGAGAGAGGGAACTTGTGCTTCTCAATATCACCACTGGGGAGGTAACTGGTTGTATTACATGAAACTGGTTATATGTATTATATGTAACTGGTTATGTATTTTATGAAGCCATAGTCAGTACTGTAGAAAGAGCCCCAGGAAGTGGCACACAGGAAAAGAAATGATTTTTCAGTAATATGCACAGAAGATTCAGGATCCAGTGGCCAATAAATGCCTTTTCAATACTTTAATATGATATAAATCCTGGAATCAACCTGTCAGGAAAGGAAAGCATAAAAACTGAGATTAAAATCTCCTTCCAGACCATCAGAGTAGGGCTCAAGACAGACATTAAGTTGAAGCTGTATTGCTTGGACATTAAAGTTTATGGAATGAGATTCATCTGTTTCACAAAAAGTTGGTGAAAAAATATTATAAAATGGAGGTTATATCAGCATTTGTAGGTTTTCATTTTTATCCTTCTCATTCTCTGTTTTCTATACTTTATGTGGACTTGGTCTCTCTGCCATTCCCTGCTCATGTTTTCTTCCTTCTGACCCCATGCCGACTCTTCTCTCTTTCCTTAGAAAGCTTTCTTCCAATGTCTCCTTGGCAAAATTCTACCAACTTTCCAACACCATCTCAAATGCCATCTACTTTGCAAAATCTTTCTGTTGTCTCATTTTTCTGAACTCAGGAGATATTTTTCAGGTACTTATGTTCTGGCCCATGTGGATAAGGAAAGTCAGACACTGAATTTATAGTCTATTCTGGTGTAGTTGTAGCAAAGCCCAACGATTCTAAAATTGTGTGTTCTCCCTTTACAAACAAGTCTTATTCTCATGATCTTATCCCTGTTGATAATTAATTGGCAGAGGGTAAAAAAATGACATTTTTAGTAACCATTTTGGGTAAGGACCTCTGACCAGTTTGGAGGGAGTTCATCAAATGAGCTTAAGCAATGATATGTAAGCCAACTCTAGGACTCAGAACAGGAGCAATGGCATTTAAGTGCTAGTCTTTGAATTGACTAGTCTCTGCAAGTCTTTAATAAACCTGAGTCTGTTTCATAATTTTTTTGACCTGTGGTTTGTCTGAATTTTGAGGAATTGTAAAAAAAAAGCCATAATCCTGGTTCCCCAAATTTGCCAGGAGAGACAGTTGCCTAAACTGGGGAGACCTCTAGTGAAAAGTCATAATGTGCTATTGTCACAATTACTTGGGTACCTCTCATGTTTCTCCTGCTGAGTTGTAAACTGCTTGAGGTTGGAGTCTCTTGGCTAAATTTATACCCTTCTTAGTAACTGACTTGTAGTTAAGTGACCTTAAATGTTGATTGAATTGGATTTTCTTGTAATATTAGTCATAATAAATCTTTTCATGAGTCACTAATTTTAAAAAACTAGTCTCAAAATGAGTTGAGATGCTGCTAATTGCCAAAAACAGACCATATAATAGAGCCTATCTTGGATTTTTGGGATGACCTCATTTTGTGGGTATTTTTTTTAAGAATAGCATTTCAATAAATGTGCAAGTACATGCAATACTACTTTTCATCATTTGTAAGATTTTCACAGAAATAAGTTCATTATTCAAACTATGCATTAGTTGATATATCCTAGTCATTATACTTGAAAAATATGGTTACTATTAATCTTGTAGGTGTTCAAGGAATGGTAGTTGATTCTGAATCAACTATATTTATGAACCTTTGTATTTTGCCTATAAAAGCAAATTGAACAAGGTTCTTCTCCATGAAATACAAGTTTAAAGGAAAGATGATGATGCAAACACTTATTTTGGGCATGTGTTTTTGTTAGACGCAATGTGCTTCTGATTAGTGCTTATTCTGTTGCAAATTTTAGATTGAAAACAACTTGTCTGTCTCTCCCATGCTCACCAGGGTAATGACATAATTCATTTCATACATCACTGGGTACTGCTTGCCTGTAGGAAGAAAAATCAGTGGGGTAAATGTCAATTAGAGATACTTGTGATCTTGCTGAACCACCCTGGAGCCCAATAGGCAGACTATTAAAGTTCTCAGTTTTTCAACTGGCTCAGTTTAGGAAATTTTGGTTGTATTGAGAAATAACAAGGATAAGGATATGACCTTTTATCTTAAACAGGTACACAGAAACCAGTTTGCCTCCTCTAAGAATGAGCCAAATCACTTCTTTTCTGATAT
The DNA here is from genome assembly GCF_053883595.1 of Heterocephalus glaber. Taxonomy (NCBI): domain Eukaryota; kingdom Metazoa; phylum Chordata; class Mammalia; order Rodentia; family Bathyergidae; genus Heterocephalus; species Heterocephalus glaber. Next base: position 17,725,901 of record NW_028258406.1, on the reverse strand, counting down.
TTCACCTGGCACTTGAGAGATCAGGGATGTTGTGGGATATCTGAGGCATTTTTACAGGAAGCACCAGCCTCTGTGGGATACATGTAAGTGTTTGTGGAGGCAGGGGTGGTGAGTGTGACTGCACACCAACACAGCCCTCTTTGGATTCACAAAATGTACAAGAAATTGACTTTCCAAGTATCTATGAATTTTATGAGGGCAGCAGCTAGGTTCATCTTGTTTGCCCTTCTTTATCCTGTGAGTGAGAAAGAAAAATTATTGAATGTATTGACAAATTATTTTAGGATAGGTATTGTACAAAGTCAGTAGGCTTCTTAAAACTATGAAAGGACCATAAGATTTTAGAAAGATTTTTAAAGCTTTGACACTTGGCAATTGTGATGATTACTTTTATGTGTCAAGTTCACTGGGCCATAGGCTACCCAGCTGTTTCATCAAATTGTATTCTGGGTGTTTCTGAAAGGATTTCTGAATGAAATTAACATTTCTCCAGTTTACCATCCACAATCAGTTGAAGGTCTGAGTGTGGCAAAAAGTCCTCTCTCTCCTATTTAAGGTGAAATTCTCCACCTGCTTGCCTTCAATGGGACCTGTAAGCATTAGATTTCCTGGGTTTCCAGTATGCAGTCCTGTGGTACAGATTTGAACTTCCCAGTCTCCATAAAGGCATGATTCAATTCCATATAATATATCTCTTTTTATATATGCACATGTGCTTCTGTTTTCTTAGAGACCCATGACCAGTATGGCAAACTAAGTAACTATGGACAACTCACCTAGTGTCTCTGAGGCTACCTTATCTCTAAAAATGGAGGTAATATTTTCCTATCACATTTAGGATTATATATGTCTATATACATGAATCAGTAATTAATATACAATTCTGAATGATTAGAGATAGCAACTCATTTAGCCCTCACAGAAATCCAATGAAATATGCCACGATTATAAATAAAGAAACTTAAGTGCAAAGGTGTTCAGCAATGTGCCTGAGGCTATATGTTAGCAAGTGTGTGGTGGAGACAGTTACATATACCCTGAAACCTATGACCCCTTTTCTGAGCACACTGGAAGGCCGTGTTTACTAGCCCAACCTATGGCTAGGAAGGAGCTACATGAATGATTTCAGTAGAATGAAATCTGACCAAAAATGATGTCTTAGTCATTTATAGAAAAATTAAATGAATCTTTGAAATAATAAAGAAAATAATTTTCAGGCACACTGGAACTTATGGACAAAGATATCTCTCCTACAGAATTAGTTACAGGTGTACAAACTCAAAATAACATGGGCAATAACAGATTAGTCCCTAGTCTTCTTGTGAGTGATTTATTTTTGGCAAAACAAAATTATGTGTCATAGTAAATCAATGTTAATTGGAATTTTATTAGTTTAGTAATTTTATTTTGTGTTTAATTTGTTTTGGTTATAAAGTCATGCAAGAGCTACAAGAATTACATTCACCTTTATGTTCCTACATTTTAAAAACAGTTTTAATTAATTTTATTGGTACATTTAAGTATATAATATAATGACATTCATCATTGGAAATTTGCACCTTTACATGATCCATCTTGGTTCTTATTTTTCACCCTTGCCCTGCCCTGCCTTCAACCCCTCCATCCCTCCCTATTTACAAAGACTTTGTTTCCATTTTTCTATTTTCTCATATTAATTCCATTCCCTTCTTTCCTTTTCCCTACCCTTCCCACTTCCCCTTCCCCTTTGCCTCTTTTCTTCCTATTTCATTTTATCTATTATACCTTTTAGTCCTTATTTACACTTTCAGTTTCTCACACCAGAGAAACTATTTGGTATTTACACATGTGTGTCCTATTTATTTCACTTAAGAGTATTGCCTCAATGTGCATCCATTCAGCTATAAATGCCTTTAATTTCTTATTTTTTATGGCTGAGTAGTACTCCATTTTATTAAAAAACCACATTTTCTTTATCCAGTCTCCACTGGATGGACAATTGGGCTGCTTCCAAATTTTAGCTATTACAAACTGTGCTACTATGAACATGGGTGCACATATATCACTGTGGTATGATTCTTTTAATTCTTTGGGGAAGATACCCAGCAGGGGAATAGCTGGGTCAAATGAGACTTCCAGTCCTAGTTCTTTGAGGTATCTCCATACTGATTTCCACAGTGGTTGCACCAGTCAACATTCCCACCACCAGTGGAGCAGGGTTCCTCTTTCCCCACAGCCCCATCAGCATTTGTTATTGGTTGATTTCTTGATAGCAGCCATTCTTTCTGGAGTGAGGTAAAATCTCAATGTTGTTTTCATCTGCATCTCTTGAATGGCAAGTGATGTTGAACATTTTTCATATGTTTATTTGCTGCTTTTACTTCTTTGTCTGAGAAATGTCTGTTCATTTCTGATGCCCATTTTTGAATTGGGTCTTTATATTTTGGGGCTGAATTTTTAAGTTCTTTATATATTCTACATAGTAGTCCTTTGTCTGAGGAATAGCAGATAAAATTTTTTCCCCACATTATAGATTGTCTGTTTTTTTGTGGGGTTTTTTTTTGGTACCTGGGATCAAACTTGTGCTTGCAAGGCAGGTGGCACCACCACTGAGCCAAATCCCCAGACCTGTAGGTTGTTTCTTAGCTCTGTTGTTGGTTTATCATGCAGTGCAGAAGCTTTTTAGTAAGATGAGATGCTAGTTGTTGATTCTTTGTGCTAGTTCCAGTGCTACTGAGGTTTTGTTCATGAAGTCTTTTCCTATACCAGTGTCTTCAAGAGTTCTTCCTAACTTATCTTCTAACAAGTTTATTGTTTCTGTTTTAATATTTATATATTTAATCCCCTTCAATTTTAGTTTAGTGCATGGGGAAAGATAGTTGTCTAGTTTTAATCTTTGGCATTTTGAAATCCAGTTTTTCCAACAACATTTATTAAAGAGGCTATCTTTCCTCCAGTGAGGATGGTTGGCTTCTTTGTAAAAAATGAGCTGGCTGAGTATGTCTGCAGTTGTTTCTGCATCTCTTAATCTATTCCGCTGATCCTTGGGTCTGTTTCTTTGCCAGTGCCATGCTGTTTTCATCACAGTGGCTTTGTAGTACAGTTTCAAGTTTGGAATTGTGATACCCCCAGTCATGTCTCTGTTGCCTAGAATTGCTTTTGCTCTTCTAGGTCTTTTCTCGTTCCAAATGGATTTTTGGATGGTTTTCTCTAGTTCTGTTAAATATACTGTTGGGATTTCAATCAGGATTGCATTGAATCTATATAGCAGTTTTGAAAGTATGGCCCTTTTCAGTATATTGCTTCTTCCTACCCAGGAAAAAGGGATGTCTTTCCATTTTCTTATATCTTCTTCAATTCTTTTTTTTCAGAGTGCTATAGTTTTCTTTTTTTTTTTTTTTTTTAAATCTTTTGTGTTTTTACTCATTCAGTTCATTTATTAAGAGCAAAAGTTGGGCCATCCCATCTGTGATATTGCAAATGAAAGTCACATAATACTAAGGAGACTCTAAAGAGTTGAGATCCTTTCAACAGTACAGAGCCATAGATTACAAAATTAAAATACAAAGGATCCCCCCAGTTTGGCAGGAAACAAGTATAATATGAGGAGGGCTGGAATGAAAGGGCACTTACTTTTCAATAAGGCAGTTACAAAATGGACAAGAAAAACTCCCCAAATCCCGTACACCAAAATACACTCGGATGAGCATAACAAACAAGAGATATAAAAGTGGGATTGGGTACATCCCTCTGTCATCAGCAAAGGTACTGATTCAATGAAAGTGACTGAAGAGTCTGTGTTGAGATGTAAGCTCTGTGAAACAACTGATTGTAGACATTTCTGTCACAAGGATAGTGCCCACATTACCCAAGCTGGATTCCACCCCAAAGTATCAGACCAGATTGCCCTTCCTAACCACAAACTTGGAAACAGTCTGCAATACAGTGAGAGGAATAAGAAGGCACCCCTGAAGCCCTGTACTCCCCAGGACATGATCTTGAGCTCACTGCCCTTCAGTTCCATTGCCCAGCTCACTGATGAATTGGAAATCCCAACCTGAGAGGACTGCCTGGGAGGCAGAAGTTGGGGCAAGTGATCACAGACCAAACCCACCTCAGGAGAATTCAGACTCTAGGACAACACCACACCCCCCACTAGGGCGTCTGAGTCCTGACCTTCACCCACAGGCTAGATCTGTCCTTCCCTGCCACTCCATTCACAGACTCCACTGGCCTAATTATGTCACTCAGCCTTGGGTTCTGCAGGGCAGTTTGGGCTAAGACCAAGCTGGCTCCGGGGCCTCTTCCTTTAGGAGTTCTCAAGAATCTGAGGGCCACTTTCCTTAGACTTTGTGAGACTCAACCTGAATGTGAGAGAGGAGAGCACCAGGCCAAGGGCTGGGGCTAGGCCCCAGAAACACGTGACCTCAGACAGACCCCCCCCTCCCCACCCCGGAACTTCTTCCTCATTCTCTAAGGATGGATGGGTGGACAGCTGTGAAGGACTTCCCAGCTTGCTATTCTTGAGCTTTGTTTTCTCAGTAGAAACCAAGTATGAAGTCCTTACAGGAATCCAAGACAAAGCTCCCAGCAACCATGGAACCTTTAAACTCCATGTAAAATGATGACATTATCCTTGAATCTAGCTGCAGCTTTTCCTAAACAATGTTATGAGCATTAGTTTTTGTGAGGGAAGCACAGAACTAAGGCTTCGGTTGCTGTAAGTTGTTTTTTTACCAGCCTCTGCCCCCAGTACTTCTCCAGCTTTGGCAAGAAGAAGCCAGGATAACCTGGCAGATGGGGTTCCCTCAAAATCCTCCAACAAAGAGCTCAGCAGGATGGCTCTTGGGGAGAAGGAGAGTCAGGGCACCAGAAAGTCTATGTCCTCAGTATTCCTTTTTGGAGACAATAAGAGTGCTATAGTTTTCAATGCAGAGGTCTTTTGCTTTCTTTGTTAGATTGATTCCTAGAAATTTCATTTTTTTGGAGCCTATTTTGAATAGAATTATTTCCCTAATTTCTTTCTCATTGAGTCTGTTATTTGTGTACAAGAAGGCTATTGATTTTTGAGTGTGAAGCTTGTATCCAGCTACTCCACTGAATCTGTCAATTAAGTGTAGAAGACTGTTGGTGGAGTTTTTTTGGGTCTTCTACGTAGAGTATCATGTTATCAGCAAAAAATGACTTTAACTTCTTCCTTTCCTATCTTTATTCCTTTTATTTCTTTCTCTTGTGGAATTGCTGTGGCTAATGTTTCCAGAACTATATTGAACGGCAGTAGTGATAGTGGACATGCTTGTCTTGTTCATGAGTTTAGCACGAAAGCTTTCAGTTTTTGACCATTTAGTAAGATGTTGGCTGTTGGTTTTTCATAGATAGCCATTATCAGCTTGAGATAAAGACCATCTATTCCAATTTTCTGTAGGGTTTTTATCATGAATGGGTATTGAATTTTGTCAAATGCTTTTTCTGCATCTATTGAGATGATCATATGGTTTTTGTCCTTGGCTCTGTTAATATAGTGTATTACATTTATTTATTTACATATGTGGAACCATCCTTGCATCCTTGGGCTAAATCTGACTTGGTCAGGGAGTATGATCTTCTTGATGACCGTCTATATTCTGTTTTCCAGTATCTTATTGAGGATTTTTGCATCTATGTTCATTAGGGAGATTAGCCTGTAGTTCTCTTTCTTGTTTGGGTCTTTCTCTGCTTTTGGAATCAAAGTAACACTTGCTTCCAGGAATGAATTTGGAAGTAATGCTTCCCTTTCAATTTCATCGAAAAGTTTAAAGAGCAGTGACAATAGTTCTCTAAATGTCTTGTAGAATTCAGCAATGAAGTCATCAGGACTTGGGGTTTTCTTTGTTGGTAAATTTTTAATTATGTTTTCAATTTCACTGATTGTAATTGGGGTGTTTAGAATGTTTTTATATTCTTCATTCATCTTTGGTAATTCATATGTATCTAGGAATCTGTCCATTTCTTCTGTGTGTTCCATATTATTAGAGTACAGGTTCTCAAAGTAGGTATTGATGATCCTCTGCATTTCTGCTGGATCTGTTGTGACTTCACCTTTTTTGTTTCTAATTGCATGGATTTGAGGCTTTTTTTTCCTTTTTGGGGCAAGGTTGGCTAAGGGTTTATCGATTTTATTTATTCTTTTGAGAAAACAGCTCTTCCATTGATTGATTTTTTTTGTATACTCTTAGTCTCCATTGCATTGATTTCTGCTCTGATCTTTATAATTTCTTCCTTTGTACCAGCTTTGAGTTTGTCTTGTTCTTTTTTTTCTAGGAGCTTGAGGTTTAGCATTCGGTTGTTTATTTGAGCTCACCCTGTTTTCCAATTTGGGCATTCACTGATATGAATTTCCCTTGTAGAACTGCTTTCATTGTGTCCCATAGATTCCTGTGTGTTGTACTGGCATTATCACTTAATTGTAGAAACTGTCTAATTTCTTGTTTAATTTCCTGTGTGACTCATTTCTTGTTCAGGAGAATGTTTTTCAATTTCCATGTGTTTGTAGAGTTCTTGTGGTTTTTTATGCTATTGATCTCGAATTCAATTGCAATATGATCTGATAATATACAGGGGATAACTTCAATTCCTTTGTATTTACCTAAGCATGTTTATGCCATAGCATGTGGTGTATTTTGGAGAATGACTCATGTGCAGTGAGAAGAACGTGTATTCTGGTTTTGTGAGGTAGAACACTCTGTAGACATGTATTAAGTTCATTTGTTCAAAATCTTGGTTCAGTTCTAGTATTTTGTTGTTGCTTTTTGTCTAGATGATCTGTCTATTTGTGACAGTGGGGTATTGAGGTCCCCCACTACAATCACATTAGTGCTTATTTGGTAATATTTATTTTGTATAGTTGGGGGCATTAGTATCTGGTGCATATATATTTATGATTGTCATCTCTTCCTCTTGGATTATTACCTTTACAAAGACAAAGTGATCTTTATCTCTCTTAATTAGTTTTATTTTGAAATCTACTCTTTCTGCAAAGAAGAGAGCTAACTCTATTTTTTTCTGGGTTCCTTTTATGAGGAGAACTGTTTTCCATTCTTTTACCTTCAGTATATGAATTAATTTTTGAATTAAGTGTGTTTTTTGTGGAGAGCATAATGTTGGATTTTGGTTCTTAATCCATTCTGCCAGTCTATTCCTTTTTCATTGGGGAATTGAGGCCATTTACATTGATGGTTATAACTGATATGTATTGACTTAACCTTGCCATGTTATTTTTCTGTTGTTGGCTGTTTTATGCTTTATTTTCCCCTCATCCTTTTAATTTCTTGCTTTGCCTGATTACTTTGCTCTATTGGGCCTCATGAAGTTGTGACCTTCATTGTCTTTCTCTAGGATACTTTATAAAATTGTTTGGAGTGCTGGCTTGGTATTCATGAAGCTTCTCAGGTGTTCTTTGTCATGGAAGTATCTTATGTCTCCATCAATTTTGAAAGATAATTTTGCAGGATCCATCAGTCTAGGTTGGAGGTTGTTTTCTCTTAGGGCTTGTAATACCTCACTCCAGGGTCTCCTTTACTTGAGTGTTTGTGTTGAGAAGTCTGCTGTGATTCTCGGCTTTCCTTTGTATGTGATTTGTTTCTTTTCTCTAACTGCTTGCAGTATTTTGCTTTTCTGTCAGGTTTCTAGGATCTCAAGTATTGTATGTCTAGGTGTAGATTTTTTTTTTGATCATGGTTAGTTGGAGTCCTATATACCTCATTTATGTGTATGTCAAATTCTTTTTCTCTGTTTGTTAAGTTTTCTGTCATTAATTCCATGAACTTTTTTTTAATGATATTTGTACTTTCTCCTGGTTTTTTGTGGACTCCTGTCAGTCTTATGTTATTCTTCTTTGTATCATTTAGGAGCTGCTTTCTCTTTGTGCCTTAAGATTTTTAAGAAATTTCTCTTTTTATGATCACTAACTGCAATCCTGTCTTCTATGTCTGATATTCTATCTTCACATTGGCTCATTATGTTGTGAAAACTTTCAATGGGGTTTTTAAACTCCTGGATATCTGTTTGAATCTGTTTCATGGATTCCATTTCTTTCCTATGTGGGGAGTTCGTGGTTTCCTTTCTTTCCTATCATGAACACTCATGGCTTCCATCATGGTCCTGAGGTCATCTATATTTTTTATCTGTTTCTGTTCTATAGTCTCTAATTATGTCTTTCATTCCACTCACCATCCCTGTAGTTTTCTGGGAAATTATTTCATCTTGAATTTTCCTAGAGCCTCATTCATATGTTTTGTTATTTCCTGTGCTATCAATTCAGGGTATCCAGGTGGTTAATTATCAGATTTTTCTGTCACAGAGGAGGTGAGCTGCTCCCAGGGCACAGGAGGAGGTTTCCAGTCTGCTGTACCACCCTTGCCAGCACAGATGAGGTGAGCCACTCCCAGAGCACAGGAGGAGGCTTCCGGGCCACTGTACCACCCCCAACAGCACAGAGGAGGTGAGCCACATGGGTGCCAGCAGCAACACCCCTGCCTCATTGAAATGAGAAGACATGTAAAGAAGTTTCAAAACTCAACTTTCAGATCAACTAAAGCAACCCCAAAAGGAAATGAGATGGAACAATCTGATACTCAACAAACTGGACTCCCTGAACTGGCAATGAAAGAGAATCTGGAAGAAATGAAAACAGAAATAATTTCTCAGATAACAACAGAGATTGTGCCCATAGTGCAAGACATGATTAATAAATCTAGAGAGGACACAGATAAAAAAATAGAGGAGCTGAGGAACATGATGGTATCCCAACATAGGAAACAAATGGAATCCATAAAACAAACAAACAGATTTCCAGGAGATTAAAAACTCCCATGGAAGTTTACACAACAGAATAAGCCAATGTGAGGACAGAATTTCAGATATAGAAGATAAGATTGCAATTAGTGACGAGGAAAAGAAAAAAATCTTTAAAATTGTAAGGGACCATGAGAAACCAATCCAGCAGCTGCTAGATGCAAAAAAAGAATAACAAGAGACAGATGGGAGTCAGTGAAGAAAGAGGACAGAGTGAAGATGACATAAAACAACTGTTCACAGAAATGATGGCAGAAAACTTTCCAAGCAGGGGAGAAGAACTTGACATACAGATAAGTGAGGCATATAGGACTCCAACTAGCCTTGATCAAAAAAAAAATCTACACGTAGGCATATAATAGTTAAAATTCCAGAAACCAAACAGAAGAATAAAATTCTACAAGCAGTGAGAGAAAAGAAACAAATCACATACAAAGGAAAGCCCATCAGAATCACAACAGACTTCTCAGTGCAAACCCTCAAGGCAAGAAGAGCTTGGAGTGATGTATTTCAAGCCCTAAAGGAAAACATCCTCCAACCCAGACTGATGTACCCTGCAAAACTATCTCTCAAAATTTATGGAGAATTAAGATACTTTCATGACAAAGAGCACCTTAGGAACTTCATGAATAGCAAACCAGCACTCCAAAAAGTTTTAGACGGTATCCTAGGAAAAGACAATGAGGATCACAATCCCAGGAAGCCCAGCAGAATGAATCAGTTGGGAGCAATAAGAAATTAAATGCAAAGGGGGAGAATCCAACAAAGAGAAAAATTCATGACAATGATAAGTCAATATGTATAATTTATAACCATGAATGTTAATGGTCTTAACTCACCAATGAAAAGAAATAGATGGGCAGAATGGGTCAAGAAGCAAGATCCAACAGTATGCTGCATACAAGAACCACCCTTCATTCAAAAGGAAACTCATAAACTGAAAGTTAAAGGGTGGAAAACAATACTCCATGTGACAGGAACTCCCCCCCCCCACACACACATAAAAGCAGGAGTAGCTGTCCTCTTTGCAAATCAAGTGGATTTTAAATGAAAATCTGACTGAAACACTCTGGTCCCAAGAATTTCAGATAAGGCATAGTCAACTTGTATGTACAAATCTATTGTCAACATGTGTTTTCATTCCTCTTAAATAAAAACTTAAGAACAGAACTGTTGGTTCTTAACAGTAATACAAGAAATTTCTATATTGTTTTCCAAAATGGTTTGATCATTTTACATTCACATTAGCAGTATTAGAAAGTTCTAACTGGTTCACACCTAAGCTGACATTTGTTGTCTTAAAACTTTAAACTTCATTTCCCTAATGAGTATATAATATGATCTTGTTATTGTACTGAGTAGTATTTTTCTGATTCTAGTGTTGCACACCTTTCCTTGTGCTGTACTGGCTATTTATCATCTTCTTGTGTCTACTTTTTAAGTGGGTTGCCTATTAATGAGCTGTAAAAGTTCTTTATATAGTCTGGTCATAGATTATATGGATTATAAATATGGTCTGTTTAAGTACTAGTTTTCATTCTCTTAACAATGCCATTTAAAGTTCTAAATTTTGATGGAATCTCATTTATCAATTTTTTTCTTTTATACATCATGTTTTTTATATCCTAGGAAATTCTTGCCTACCCTAAATTCTTGAACACTTTCCCCTATAATTTATTCTTAAAATTTTATAGTTTTACTCTTTCATATTTAGATTCATACATCCTTTTTAAGTTATTTTTATGTATGGAAATAAAGGGTTGATGTTAATTTTTTACATATGGATACCAGATGTTCTAGTGCCATTTGCTGAAAACACTATCTTTTCCTCTAGTCTTGAATGGAGTTTATGTTCTATTAAATGTTAACGTTAAATAATCTTTCAAAACTCAGTGAATTATATATGTGTGGTTCCATTTCTAGATTCTCTGTTTTATTCCAATGATCTATATATCTTCCCTTACCCCAGCACTGCCTTGATTACTGTAGCTTTAGAAGAAGTCTTAAAATTAGGTAATGAATATCTTCCAAAACAGTTTTTTTTTTCTTTTTACTTGTCTAGGTCCTTTGTACTCCTACATAACTTTTAAATTTCAATATCCAATTCTTCATTTATAGCAAGTATACATAGACCTGACTTTGTATATGTATCTTGTATTTTTTAATCCTGCTAAATTCAAGTACAAGTTCTAGGGGCTCGTAGAGATTTCTTAGTATTTTCTCTGTAGATGATCATTTCATCTACATATAAAGATTTTACTTCTACCTTGCCAGTCCTATGTTATTTGTTTATTTTTATTGCCAGACTATTTTGGTTTGGGCCTAGGTTTCAAAGTTTAATGGACAGTTGAAAAGTAGGCATATTTGCCCTTGTTCCCCACCTTAAGGAGAAAGCATTGTATCTTCTCCATTCATATAAGGTGTTCTTGCTGGAAGTATGGAGTACATGTTTTTAATCTGTTGAGAAGTTTCTGTTCTACTGCTAGTGTCCTGATAGCTTTTACCATGAACAGCTGTTGAATTTAGTCCAATACTTTTTCTCCAACTAGTGACAGGATCATATGGCTTTTTCCTTTCCTCTGTTAAAATGATGACTTTTGGGGGTGGATCTTCCAATGCTGAACCAACACTGCCATCCCTATAATAAAACCTCTTTCTACTTACTGCCAGATCAGACTTCTAATAGTTTGTTTTGTTAAACAAATTTCTATCTATGTTCATACTTTTTTCTTCTATTATCTTTATCCAGTTTTAGTATTAGCCCAATGTTGATTTCCTAAAATGAGGGGAGAAGTGTTCCTTCTTTTTTCTGCTTTAAATGTTTGATATAATACATCAGGTAAAATGTATATGAGCCTGCTGTTGTCATATAGGTAGGTTTTCAAGCCAGGAATATACTTTCTTTAGTAGGTGCTATTCAAATTTTATATTTCCTCCAGAGTTAGTTTCATTAATTTGTCTTCCAAGGTATTTCTTAGAAGTTGTCAAATTTATTTCAAAACAGATTTTTGTAATATGCTTTCTATATCCTTTTAAATTCTGTAAAATCTGTGGTAATGTCTTCTAGATCTTGATATTATAATCTAAAAATGTATAATTGATATTGTGTAACAGGAAGAAAATTCTAAAGGAGCAGGGGAATTGGGAGGAGTAGGGGAAAGGAAATAAGGGAAAAGAAAAAATATGAGAAAAGGAAAAAAATGGAAACAAAGTCTTTGCAAATAGAGAAAGGTGGAGGGGGTGAAGGGAGGGCAGGGGAAGGGGAAAAAAATAAGAACCAAGATACTCATGTAAAGGTACAAGATCCCAATGATGAATGTAACTATATTTTATACCTAAAATGTACCAATAAACTTAATGGAAAAAAATATTTTTCCACCTCATTTCCCCTAGAATTTTCCTTTGGTGAGCTGTAAGTCTGGGCTTGCACCTTGCTTAGTTGTCTTCTCATTTATATTTTTGTTGGTGCTGTTTTTGGTTTAATTCCTGGGTTGATATTTCAATATTGGTAATTATAAGTATCTTTGTTGCTTGTATTTAGAAGCCTTATGGAGTGATTGCTTCGCAGAGGTGTCTTTCAGATATAGTTAGTGTTAAGGTTTTTAGTCTCTACTAACTCTCAGACAATCTCATTTTCAGTATACTGGGAAGGTCACCTGATTAGATCAATCACAACCCCTTAGCCCAAGTGATACCATGAAAAACAACAATAGCATTTAGCACAGTTTAGCAAATGACAATTTGCGGTAGCTATTAATCTATCACTTTTAACCATGTGAATTAAATAAAAGTCGAGGAGCAGCCCAAAATATGTTTGTACTGAATAAACTCTTCAATATAGCAACTTTACCCTTCCAAATGAGGACTTAGAAGGAGTTGGCAGGGAGGGATTCATAGGTAGAAGGATAGGGAAAGGTTAGAAGTGAGGCCAGAGTACACAGGAATATCATGCAAACTTTGGGAAACAATTGAGGACAAGAGGAAAAGACAGAATGAAAGAACAAAGAGAAGAACAGAATAAACTAACAGCAGTAGGGAAACTAGACACTTTATTTACTTTCCTATAAAACTAATGACAATTGAGGGAAGGAAAAAGAGAGAAGAAAAGAAAATGAAAAAAAAAGAAATCTGAATTAGAACAGGAACAAGAACAAAAAGGGAGAGACATGAAGAACTACATGGAAGAGAGGATGAAAGAGAGAGAAAGAATTTGAAAAAAATGAAAAATAAAAATTAAAAATAAGAGAAAAAATTACTTTGAAAAAAATTAAACATAAAAATAAAAATAAAGGGTCTCCTTCAGGGTATGTCTTTGCTGTCACAGTAGACAACATGAGCAGCAGTGTGCACATCTAAGTCAATTAGTCTCAGCAAGCCAGGAGCAGTCCACTGAGATTCTGGCTGATTTCTGGCTGCAAAGCCCAAGTTCAGCTCCTTGTCCTCCTGCTGTATTGAACTCTGCCAAGTTTTATTGCAGGTTCCAGCTGCCCTTCTCCTGAAGATAGTTCAGGTTCTTATGGGAAGTGGTGATTCCTCCAACTTACCAACTAAGTGGTCTGGTATGCCTTTATTGCAGAGATTTTCTTCACTTTCCTAGTGGGCTTCAATTTTCATCAAGGAGCCTCAGAGAGGCCCTGTCTCTGTTGTTCACTTCTGCTCTATCTTATGGAGTTCATAACAATGGCCTTTATGACTCCCTGCACCTTTGAGGTGTGGATCCAGGCATGGGCAAGTCTGCCTGGCCGCAGCCCTGGGGGCATGGGCCATGCTGCTGGAGGCTGGGGGGATGCTGTTGCTGGTGCCCCCCACACTGGCAAAGGGCTGGGGAGAGCTGTTTCACTTTTAATCAGAAAGTGATTACTATTAACTCTGTAAACAATTCTAATTAATTATAGAAGTCATCTTTTGGGTGAGCAAGTTCATCTATTCATGTTTGCCCGTGGTTACTAAGAATGGACTGAACATTTATTAGGTTTCAGACACTGCCAGATAAATAAAACATAGTTCTTCCATTCAAATCAGAACCCCAACTGTAGGGGAGTGTAGATGATATATACATAAGCAATTGAATAAGATAATATTAGTTTGGATTTTGAATAATCTTGCTGTAAAAACACAGTGATTGGTTCTCCTTTTTGTATAAGTACATGTCCAGTGTTGCGTTGAAGGAATTGATCTCTACAAACAGAAAATTCTGGGGAGGGAAGATGTTTCAGGGACAGAAAGAGACAAATGTAGTCATAGGGCCTTGGGCTCATGGTTTCTTGGAAACAGCTAACACTGTAGTTTGGAGCATGATGACTCCTCATTATATAAATGGTGAAGGAGAAGGCCAGTGGAGAGTTTTCCAGTGAGGAAGAGAAGGGAAGAACATATAAGAAGGGATTAAAGCAAAATGAAACAACCTGACAATGTATGTAGCAGCAGTAAAGGGAGACCTTATGAAAAAACAACTTTGTAGGAAATGTGGTGAACAGTGTTAAATAAGGCTGGTTAGGGTGAGAACTAGAAAGTATTGTATTGGATCTGGCAGTAGCAAGGAGGACAGTCGTGACTTCTGAAGGGTGGTTTTGGGGGAAAAGTGCAGGCTTTCTCCAAACAGGAGACAAATTTTCTTACTAAAAGCAAAAACAAAACAAAAAATAGTTAGAATGGCTCTACTTCATTATCACATTATCAGGCTCTGATGATCATTTGCAGTATGTGTAAATTTTCAAGTTTAAATGCAGGTAATCATATGCTCTCTGTCTTAGCCGAGTGCAGAGCTTTGCTTTCCTGCTGATCATGCAGGTGTTCATTTTTTCTTCTTCATAATGAGGCTGTATTGCTGGCAACTGTAGGGGTTGGAGTTTCTTTCTTATTTATTTCTTGATATTCCTATTCAGTATTTCAGTTATTTCAATTGCAAAGGTCATTGCAGTTTTCAGCCTTTATTGTTAGAGCTTATGTAACACACGTTTGGGGATAACTCTGAGCATGTGTGTTTTGATTTGAATGACATATTGTCATCCCTTCCAAAATTCATGCTCAAGCTTGATCTCCAAGATAACAGTATTAACAGGTGGGGAATTTAGGAGGTAATTAAGTCATGAGAACTCAGGCCTCAGGAATGGGATTAGTACCCTTATAAAAGGGCCTTCTGCCCTTTTGCCTTTATGCTCTCTGCCATGTAAAAGCACATTAAGAAGGCACTGTCTTGGAAGTAGAGAGCAGCCCTCACCTTAACCAATGCCAGTGCCTTGACCTTGGACTCCCCTGTTTTTAGCATCATGAGGAATACATTTCTGTTCTTTATAAGTTATCCAGTCTAAGGTATTTTGCTATAGCAGCACAGATAGAATAAAGCAAAATAGAATTGGAATAAGCACTAATTTTCTAGGGCATTGGGCTAACCAGTAAAACTGTTGAAAGAAAACTCATGAAAAAAATTTTAGAGCAGGATGATATACATGTGAAAAAAATCTATTTTCTACACTGTAAAAAAATCCCCATAAAATTATTTGTTGTATTATTTTCTTTTTTGCTGATTATTCATAGCTATAAAAAAAAAGATCAATGTCTCCTCATTTTTATCTTGATGCATTCCATTCCATTCTCACCTTTTAAAACCTTAAAAGTTTTGTTAGGGCTCCCCAGTCTTCCCTAAGGCAATGCAGTCAATTATTACTTTGTTCCTACCACTTGCACATCTGTTGCAAACCTTGCTCTCATCTCACTGGCTTCTAGAGTTTTGGCCAGGTTATTTAGTGCTGGGGACTATGTGAGACTGTAGATCCTAGATGTTGTTGGACATTGTGTTTCACCAATTCCCCCACTGCTTTTCCTGCCATGGGAAATTATACATATGTATGAAGTTAGTATGATAATTTGTAGGAAATAAAATTATTATGCTGTTATATGTTATGTTATATATGGATGCATGTGCCTGTGTAAGCATGTGGACATGTGTGCGGCAGCTTCTCGTTTGTTACTCAAAACTGATTCCACTTTTTTGATCAGCACTGAGAAAATTTATACAATCCCTCAAATCCAAAGGGATCATTTATCTCATCCTAGATGCTGATTTTGAAAGGATCTCTTCTTCCTCAAAGGAATTGGCTCCCTTATTTTGATGATGAGGAGTTCGTCACCTTTTCTGTGCATTCCCTTCCCAACAGTAACAATAACCTCTGGGGTACCCCATTCCACTTCCTTACCATTCCCCCTATGCAACTTCATTTTTACTCTTCCTTTTCCATTTATTCTTCATACTGGACCTCAGTTTGATAACTTCCCCTTTGATATGGGTCTTTCTACTTCAACAAAGCCTTTTTGAATGCACAAACCATCCCTCCTCCACTGGGAACTATCATTGAACAAGCCATGGTCCATGCTCTAAGGAAGTTCCCAAAGCACTTGGTTTTTAAATCCCCTAGAGAAGAGTCCCTTCATCTAGAAACCCAAAGTCAGGTAGGGTGCCTTTTTGACATCTCCCACGTCTTCACTGTTCTTGTAGCCTGGTAGATGCTCCAAATGTATTCATTAATAAATTCTTAAATTATTTCTGCTCCAGCTTTCTCATCTATAAAATAGTATTCATAGTCATATCAACCTGTGGTGTGATTGAGAGAGAAATTACATCAATATGTATACAGTTCTTAGAATATGCCTGGAACATAGTACTACATAATTGTAAGATAGTATAATTATTATCCCATGCACCATGCCATGCCCTGGATTTACAGACTGAATAATACAGAAGTATAACTCTTTCCTCAAAGAAGTTAGTTATTTAACAAGTAAGCATAATGCACTATAATAAATGAATAAATTAACTAATTTATTAATTAACTAATTTATCTCTCTGGTTGACTTTAATGTCAGCCTCCTTTCAACTTGTCCCTTTATTTCTGGGATGGATAAATGAAGCCTCTGGACACAGATGGCTATGGAATGCTAAACCCTGTTAGCTTACCTGGGGCAGGTTTTTATTTGAATTAAAAAATGGGTGCCTTTCCTACAAGTTTGTTCATTATCTATTCATTTTGGCAATGCAAGCTATGACTTATTGACATCCACCCAGAACAATCCAGGGTACTTCCATTTAGTGAAAGTAGCTCCTTTTTCCTGAAGGGGCCAACTGGTTCTTTGAGGGTAGAGTTGGCAGGTTCCCCACTACAATTCTCACTCCCCACTACAATTCTCCCTACAATTCCACAATTCTCGCTCCTGAGCTCCATTATTTAATTAGAGTCTGTGGAATCTTATTAACTCACCAATGACAGTTTCAGTTAATTAGAGTAAGTTATAGCACTGATCTCCTTTAAAATACTCTTTGAACCCAAAGTATTACAACAGGAGCAAAAATAATTCAAATTCCAAAGACTTCTAAGAATTGAGCATATATTTGAACACTGTTTCCATGGGTAATATATTTTAAATATCCAACCTATGTTGTTCTGAAAGAGAAGGTATAGTGGGACATTTATTTGTATCTAAGGAGACTATTTTGATAGAATATATTTAGTTTAGTCAAGTTATATTTCAACTTTGGTACATATACTATAGTAGCATATAAAATACTTTCAGAATTAAGTATAAATGACAAAATAAATTTCATATACTGAGGCACAAAACTTGCTAAACTTTGACACATACATACACATATATATGCACACACATATATATGCACACACATATACACCTATGAAGCCATCATTATACTCAAGAGGCACATATCAATCACTCTCAAAGATTTCTTCTTAGTCCTATGCAGTCCCTGTCTCCTGTGCCTCCCTGTACCAGCTCTCTCGATAACTGTTGATCTACTTTCTGTCACTACATATTAGTTTGCTTTTTACTGAATTTTATATAAATAAAATCATATAATATATATTTTTGTTTATTTGCTATTCAGCATAATTATTTTGGAGTTTAACATGTATCAATAGTTCTTTTGTCTGTTTTTGTTTTTTGAGACAGGGTATTATTATATAGTCAAGGTGGCTATATAGTCAACTCTCTAAATTACCCAGGCTGGCCTCAAACTCACAATCTTTCTGCTTTAGTCTCATGAGTGCTGGGATTACCAGCATGTGCTATGCCTGGGTCATTCTTTTTCTAAATTATTGATTAGTATTCCATGTTGATGTACCAGAAACTTTTTATCTATTTTCTTATTGATGAGCATCTGAATTGTTTCCAGGTTTGTCTACTATAAATAAAGGTACTTTAATTTGCAATACATTTGTGTACAACTTTTTCTATAAACCTATACTAGCTTTTCTCTTGAATAATCTGTGAATGGAGAGGATGGATATGCAGTTGATGCATATTTGACATTTTAAGAAATTTCCAATATGTTTTCCTATATTTTTGTACTGTTCACATTTGTTAGCAATGTATAGGAAATCTAGCTCTTCTTTTTCAATACTTGTCATGTTTAGTCTTTAATTTTAGACATTTTAATAGATGTGTGGTAGCATCTTATTGTAGTTTAAACGTCCATTTCTCCAGTGACTAATAACATTGAGTATCTGTTCAGTGCTTGTTTGCCATTTATATATCTAAAACTGAAACTGACTCAGGTCTTGATTTTTGAGATTTATTAAATAGGATGGGAGCTGTCCACAGTTTAGAGCTAAATGTTCCTCACATTTAGGATCCTCTGGACCCTCTATCAAATCCCCAAATGAATTATGAGAGTTTTCCATCTAGATATAGAGAATAGGTACTATGCCTCTTTCTGTGTGAACTCTGAGTATTGTAACTTGTAATCATTTTAAACAATTCTTTGCCCAGCTTTACATAGTTTTTTTATACCCTGTCCCTAGCACTGATCAATACTCAACTGAATGCTCAAGGGAGAATCTTAGGAGATGTTTGATATTCTCCCCCCATGTTGCTTTCTCCTCTTTATTTTTGTATCTTGTGCAATCTAGTTGCTTTGGTTTCCCTGAGCTTTCAGCTCATCTCTTCAAACACAGGGAATCCTACAGGATCTCACTGGGTTCCCCCTTCAGCACTGTGACCTGGGATCTTCATTAAGCAGTAAGCTAATTAAAAAACAAGGGTTATGTCATTTGTTTCCCATCTCTTGGGACCACCACCACCACCGCACATTGCCAGCTAATGTCAAGCAAATTGAAATGTACTGTTTCATGTATTTCATCCACTTGGGGCATGCTTCAGAAAGGGGGCGTACATCTTTCAGGAGTGGAGGTCCCAAAATACTCTTGAAATATTGTACATAATTTAACTGTCCCAGTATGACACAGGATCTCAGAAAAATCATTTTAGAGAGAAATGGAGCTTTAGAGAAAATTGACTCCTCACTTTACAAAAGTGGAAATAAGGACCAGAGAGATTGAGTACTGTGTCAAAGGCCACAAATCTCATAGTGGCAGGGCCAGAATTAGATAACAGAACTTCATGTGAGAACATATTCTATCATACAAAATTTAATGGAATTCTATTAATTATTCTTACCAATTGAAAGTGAATTCCCTTTAGGCTGTGTTTGTTTAAAGGAAAATAATATTTATTTATTTTTTGTCTAATACAAAATCATAGCAACAAAATTTTGGTTTAGTAAGTTTTGAAATATTTTTCTTGAAGAGTCACACTACAAGAAAACAAGAAGCTATGTAATATTTAATTATTAAACATAGTTAATTTAGGCTTTGTCTGGAGGTCAGTACATATTAACCCAATAATCTCCATACACATCTTTGCATAAGAAAAATTAATTTTCAGAGTAGTTTCAGAGTGACCTCAACCTTCTGTAACATACTGTGTCATCAAAGAAAAATGCTTTTTATACGGCTGTACTGAAGTTACTTTCTTATCAATGAAGAAAAATGCTCTGGTATATTTTGGATGGCTGTTTATCTCTTAGATTTGGGTATATAAGTATTCTTTGTCTTATGATGAGGCTACATCTCCATAAACCCACTGTAAGTTGAAAATACATTTAATATGTTAGCCTACTGGACATCATAGCTTAGTGTAACCTATCATAAATATGTTCAGAAAGCTTACAATAGCCTATGGCAAAATCACATAATGCAAAACCTATTTTATAATAAAATGTTGTAGATCTCATGAATTTTATTGAATATTGCACTGAAAGTGCGAAGCAAAATGATTGTATGGATTTCCTTTCATATCATTATAAAGTAAAAAAAATTGTTAAGTCAAACTATTCTAAACTCAGGATGGCCTTTATATTCCTAGCAGATTAACTAATGGGCAATTACTAATTCTAATGAATCAAATTTAGAGAACTCTCATTTATCCAGATAATACAGTAATGGTAGTATTAGAAATGCAATAATCAAGACTTTTGTTATCTGTATTTTTTTCTTCAGAGAAACCAAACAGTTACAATATTCTAACAAGTGCTGTTTTGTAAAAGGTAAGTAGATTTTAGCAGGTAGGCCAGTTGTACACTTTTGAAAATCTGTACCATGGTCTATAGGAGAAAGAATTGTGTATCCAGAGTCCTAATGTTGCAAAGGAAACTTAGAAAAATTTTAAAAACATTTATAGCTTCACTGTCAGGCCTTTAAAATATTGAAATATGGTAGAGTGCATACTTTGCATACAGAAGGCCCTGGGTTCAACCTCCAGCACCAAAACCCCCCATACAAAAAAATATAATACATAGCAACATTTTGACTGAAGTACAACTTGCTGTTTTCAAATATTCAATTTGTGTAAACCACAGTCCAGCACTGACTATTATTTGTTTAAATGTCTCTTGTGTGCTCTTATTATGCTTTTCACTGACTGCTCCCTAACACAGAGATGTGATATTCTTTATGAAAGGAAGAACTTTCGTAAGTTGATCAAGTGTGAAATAAAATAAATCTACATGTTGTGGACTTACATTTCATTTGTGCTTTGTAGATGTTTTAATGTTTTTCCATAATACAATTTTCAGAAGGTTAATGATGAGGTCATTAGTATTGCAATATAGTAATTATATAGTTAAGTCTCCTTAAACATCTATGGCAGAGCTACATCATATGAATTTTCAAGATATGAGAATTTGACGAAATGTGCTCTGCTGAAGTTTCATGAAGTAGAAATATCTAGAAGTAGAAAGATCTAGAGGCCCAAAGATGCTATTTCCTTGGTTGAATTTAAGTTCTTTAAAGTGGAAATATCTTTAAAATTGTTGCTTCTGCTAGTTGAACTATTTAGTGCTCCAACTCTTCCAAGTTGTTGAAGACTTTTTTTAAACAATTTTCCCCAATACTAGACATTTTTCAAAATCATCAATGGATAAAGAAAGGTATTTTCAGGGACAATTTTGACCGCATATATTCTTCTCTTTGCTTTATTAGCTAATATCTGAATAACATGTTCATTCATCATAGTTTGGACCATAAAACAACATGAAGCATGTAAAGATCAAGAGGCTGTGTAGTCCTTCAGAATTTTCTCATAAAATAACAAAATCTCTGAATCACAGAGAGCAGAACAAACTGAAACAAAAAGTTTTTACTCTGCAACCAGGCAAGTGCTTTGCTTAGCAGATTAATTTCCTCCCACCTGCAGCTACTTTTAAGCAGGTGATAGCTTTTGCTTTAATTACATAAACTGTATCGCAATTTTACTGTTCACCAAAATAGTGTTAATTAGCCAAAAAGTTAAGATAAGTGAATTGCAGAAAGTTTTCAGAACACATGCTTAAAATATTAAAGTTTTCATCTGATTCTCATTGTCCTGAGTATAGGAAAGTATTGGTTTTTGCTGGGAATGATCTGTTAAAAGTCTGTTCATAACATCTTATACATACCATGAACTCTGCATAAGCTGTCCTACTCTGTATTTGATTCAAATGCAGTCTATTGAGTACCTATTATGCACCAGCACAGAGGTAGAAATTTTGGAATACTTGGACAATACCAGAAAATTAATGGCATACATTGTATTTGGAGTTTTTCTTGAGTTTTTTCTTCCTGCTCTTGCTTTAACAAAAGTAAGTGTAAAAGTCAGTGTTTACTAGAGAAACAGATTTAATACAAGATATACAAATATATAAAGATTTACAAGATAGGCTTACAATGGCCACCTGCAGAGTCAGGTGTGGAAAGTACAAAAGGGCTTTCCACATGCTGGATATCAGAAGGATCCAGTCGAAGGCCTGGAGGTTACTGTACTGTATTCTTCAGTGGAGAAGAAAAAGCAGAAAGAGGCTTCCTTCTTCATTTTCCTGTTAATCTGTTGAGACTACAAGCCTATTGGTTGGTGGCACTCATACCCATTGTTGGTCTTCTATCTTCAGTTCTCCCCTCAGTGACAGCCAGAACTATGCTGATACAATTTAGTTGGGCATTTCTCACTCAAATTGACACAAGCAGTTAATTATCACAGTAGGACTACAAAAGATGCAAATACTGAACACTACTTAGTGAACGTTGAGCATCCTTCCCCCTTTTTTTCTTATGAGTTTAGTGGTACATTTTAGGTATACATTACGATCACATTCATCATTAGGAATTTGTACCTGTATATGATGTATCTTGGTTCTTGTTGTTTCCCATAGCCCTTGCCTCCCTCTACCCCTCCACCATCCCATTTACAAAATCTTTGTTTCCATTGTTTCCTTCTTTTGTCATTTTTCTTTCCCTACTTTCCTTTCCCCCACCCTCCCTCCCTATTTTCCCTTCCCCTTTGAACCTTTTCTTCCTGTTTCACATTACCTATTATACATTTTGGTCCTCATTTACACTTTCAGTTTCTCACATCAGAGAAACAATTCAATATTTACACATGTGTGTTCTATTTATTTAACTTAAAGAATATGGCCTCAATGTGCATCCATTTAGCTACAAATATCTCTGGGTTTTCATTCTTTTTGGCTGAGTAGTACTCCATTTTCAGAAGAAATTTCTCAGATAACAACAGAGATGGTGACCATAGTGAAAGACATGATTAATAACTTTAGAGCAGAAACAGATAAAAAATAGAGGAGCTCAGGAATATGATGGAATCCATGAAGGGCCAGCATAGGAAAGAAATGGAATCCATAAAACAGATTCAAACAGATATACGGGGGAGTAAAAACTCCATTGAAAGTATACCCAGAAGAATGAGCTAATGTGATGTCAAATATAGAAGACAGGATTGCATCTAGTGACAAGTAAAATAAAAATTTCTTTAAAATAGCAAGGGATCCTAAGAAAATAATCCAGCAGCTACTAGATGATGAAAAGAAGAATAACATAAGACTGATTGAAGTCATTGAAAAAGCAGGAGATAGTGCAAACAGCATAAAAAAACTTCATAGGAGTAATGGCAGAAAACTTTCCAAGCAGGGGAAAAGAATTTGACATATAGATAAGTGAGGTATATAGAACTCCTACTAGCTGTGATAAAAAAATCTACACCTAGGCGTATGATAGTCAAGATTACAGAAACCCAACAGAAAAATTAAACATTGAAAGCAGTTAAACAAACAAATCACATACAAATAAAGCCCATCAGAATCACAGGAAATTTCTCAACACAAACTCTCAAGTCAAGAACAACCTGAAATGAAGTATTTCAGGCCTAAAAAAAACAACTTTGAACCCAGATTGATGAATCCTGCAAAACTATCTTTCAAAATCAATGGAGAAATAAGATACTTTCATGACAAAAACGCCTGAGGAACTTAATGAATACCAAATCAGCATTCCAAACAATTCTAAACAATATCCTAGAAAGGGACAATGAGGGTCACAACACTATGAGACCCAACAGAATGAAGCCACCAGACAAGGCAAGAAATTAAAAGGAAAGAGGAATAAATAAAAGATCCAACAATAGGAAAATATGACAAAGATAAGTCAATACGTATCAGTTATAATCATCAATGTCAGCGGCCTCAATTCACCAATCAAAAGGAAAAGATTAGCACAAGGGAACAAAAAGCAAGATCCAACAATATGTTGCATACAAGAAACACACTTAATTCAAAAAGAAGTTCATAGACTGAAAGTAAAAAGATGGAAAACAATACTCTATGCAACAGGAACCTGGAAAAAATGCAGGGGTAGCTATTCTATTTGCAGACAAAATGGACTTCAAACCAAAACTAATTAAGAGAGACAAAGAAGGCCACTATATCCTTGTAAAAAGGAACAATCCAGGGCTGGGGATTTAGCTCAGTGGTTCCGGTGACTGCCTCGAAAGTGCAAGGTCCTGAGTTCGATCCCCAGTACCAAAAAAAAAAAAAAAAGTACAAAAGGAATAATCCAAGAGGAAGAAATGACAATCATAAAATATATATGCACCAAATACTAGTGGGCCCAACCATACAAAACAAAGATTAATGGACAAGAAAAATCAAATAAGCACTAACACAATACTAGTGGGGAACCTCAGTACCCCACTGTCACAAATAGATCAACTAAACAAAAAATCAACAATGAAATACTAGAACTGAGCCAAACTTTTGAATAAATGGACTTAATAGATGTCTGCAGAGTATTCCACCTCACAAAACCAGAGTAGACATTCTTCTCAGCTGCACATGAATCATTCTCCAAAATAGAACACATGCTATCTCATAGAACATGCTTAAGTAAATGCAAAGGAATCAGTTATCCCTTGTATACTGTCAGATCATAATGCAATGAAATTGGAGATCAATAGCAAAAGAAACCACAAGAACTTCACAAACACATGGAAATTGAATAAAATCCTCCTGAACAAGTGGGTCACAACCAAAATTAAAGAATTAATTAGACAGTTTCTACAATTAAATAATAATGCTAATACAATATACCAGAATTTATGGGACAAAATGAAAGCAGTCCTATGAGGGAAATTCATAGCAGTGGATGCCCATATTAGCAAAATAGAGCAAGCTCAAACAAACAACCTAATGTTGAACCTCAAGCTCCTAGAAAAAGAAGAGAAAGACAAAGTTTCCCCTTATCTTAGTCATTACTGTGCAGAAAAAGCCTACCGCATAGCTGATTAGAACTGTCTTCCAAAGCTCATGGGTTGATGGTGATATCTGCAAAGGGCAACATCTCCCCTGCTCTTCTTCCTTTCCTATCTTTATTCCTTTTATTTCTTTCTCTTGTGGAATTGCTGTGGCTAATGTTTCCAGAACTATATTGAACAGGAGTGGTGATAGTGGACATGCTTGTCTTGTTCATGAGTTTAGCATGAAAGCTTTCAGTTTTTGACCATTTAGTAAGACGCTGGCTGTTGGTTTTTCATAGATAGTCATTATCAGCTTGGGATAAAGACCATCTATTCCAATTTTCTGTAGGGTTTTTATCATGAATCGGTATTGAATTTTGTTGAATGCTTTTTGTGCATCTATCGAGATGATCATATGGCTTTTTCCTTGGCTCTGTTAATATAGTGTATTACATTTATTTACTTACATATCTGGAACCATCCTTGCATCCCTGGGGTAAATCTGACTTGGTCAGGGAGTGTGATCTTCTTGATGACCGTCTATATTCTGTTTGCCACTATCTTATTGAGGGTGTTTGCATCTATGTTCATTAGGGAGATTGGCCTGTAGTTCTCTTTCTTGTTTGGGTCTTTCTCTGCTTTTGAAATCAAAGTAATATTTGCTTCTAGGAATGAATTTGGAAGTACTGCTTCCCTTTCAATTTCATTGAAAAGTTTAAAGAATAGTGACAATAGTTCTTCTGTAAGTGTCTTGTAGAATTCAGTAGTGAAGCCGTCAGGACCTTTATTGGTAAATTTTTAATTATGATTTCAATTTCACTGATTGTAATTGGAGTGTTTCGAATGTTTGAATCTTCTTCATTCAACTTTGGTAATTCATATGTATCTAAGAATTTGTGCATTTCTTCTGTGTGTTCTATTTTGTTAGAGTACAGGTTCTTAATGTAGGTATTGATGATCCTCTGGATGGATTTGAGCCTTTTCTTTCCTTTTTTGGGTAAGGTTGGCTAGGGATTTATCAATTTTATTTATTCTTTTGAAAAACCAACACTTCCATTCATTGATTTTTTTTTGTATTGTTTTCTTAGTCTCCATTACATTGATTCCATTACATCTGATCTTTATAATTTCTTCCCTTGCATGAGCTTTGGGTTTGTCTTGCTCTTCTTTTCCTACGAGCTTGAGGTTTAGCATTAGGTTGTTTTTTTTTTTTTTTAGCTCACTCTGTTTTCCAGTATGGGAATTCACTGCTATGAATTTCCCTCCTAGAACTATTTTAACTGTGTCCCATAGATTCCTGTATGTTGTATTGGCATTATCACTTAATTGTAGAAACTAATTTCTTGTTTAATTTTCTATATGAACCATTGGTTGTTCAGAATAGAATTATTCAATTTCCATGTATTTGTGGAGTTCTTGCAGTTTCTTATGCTATTGTTCTCCAATTTAATTGCACTATGGTCTGGATAATATACAGGGGATAACTTCAATTTCTTCTCATTAACTTAAACATGTTGTATGATCTACCACGGGGTCCATTTTGGAGAATAACCTCTGTACAGCCAAAAAGAATGTATAGTTTGATTTTGAGGGGTGGAACCCTCTGTAGACATCTATTAAGTTGATTTGTTGAAAAGCTTGGTTCAGTTCTAGTATTTCATTGTTGATTTTTTGTGTAGATGAACTATCTATTTGTGACAGTGGAGTATTGAGGTCCTCCACTACAATTGTATTAGTGCTTATTTGGTTTTTCATTTCCATTAATATTTATTTTGTATAGTTGTGGGCATCAGTATTTGGAGAATATATTTATGATTGTCATCTCTTCCTCTTGGCTTGTTCCCTTTACAAGGATGTAGTGACCTTCTTTATCACTCTTAATTAGTTTTGGTTTGAAATCTCTTTTGTCTGCAAATAAGATAGCTATCCTTCTTTTTTTCTGGGTTCCTGTCACATGGAGAACTGTTTTCTATCTTTTTACTTTAAGCCTATTAATTTTTTTGAATTGTGTTTTTTGTATATAGCATATTGTTGGATTTTGCTTCTTAATTCCATTCTTCCAGTCTATTTCTTTTGATTGGTGAATTGAGGCTATTAACATTGATGGTTATAACTGATATGTATTGACTTATCCTTGTCATATTATTTTCCTGTTGTTGGTTCTTTTATTTTTTATCCCCCCTCCCCTTTAATTTCTTGCCTTGCCTGATGGATTTGCTCTGTTGGGGCTCATGGAATTGTGAGCTTTATTGTCTTTTTCTAGAATATTGTTTAGAATTGTTTGGAGTGCTGTTTTTTTATTCATGAAGTCTCTCAGGTGTTCTTTGTCATGGAGGTACCTCATCTCCCTATCAATTTTGAAAGATAGTTTTGCAGGTACATCAATCTAGGTTGGAGTTTGCTTTCTCTTAGGGCTTGAAATACCTCACTCCAGGGTCTCCTTGACTTGAGGCTTTGTGTTGACAAGTCTGCTGTGATTCTGATGGGCTTTCCTTTGTACATGATTTGTTTCTTTTCTCTAATTGCTTGCAGTATTTTGTTCTTTTGTTGGGTTTCCAGTATCTTGACTATTATATGTCTAGGTGTAGATATTTTTCCTATGTTGGCATTCCATCATGTTCCTCAGATCCTCTATTTTTTTATCTGTATCCTCTCTAGATTTATTAATCATGTCTTGCATTATGGGCACAATCTTTGCTGTTATGTGAGAAATTATTTCTGATTTCATTTTTTCTATATCCTCTTTCGTTGCTAGTTCAGGGAGTCTAGGTGGTTGAGTATCAGAGTGTTCCATCTTGTTTCCCTTTGGGGTTGCTTTAGGTGATCTGGAAGTCTGGTTCTGTGGCTGGTTTACCTGTCTTCTCATTTTGATGCACGGGTGGGGCGGGGGTAGGGTGGGTGTGTGTTCCTGGTGCCCGCGTGGCTCACCTCCTCTGAGCTTGAAGCCATGGCATGCCTACCCGGAAGCTTCCTCTATGCTGGGAGCTGCAGCATGCCTACCCGGAAGCCTCCTGCTTCCTGGGAGCTGTGGTGTGCCGATCTGGAGGTCTCCTTAGGTGTAGATTTTTTTTGATCATGGCTAGTTGGAGTCCTATACACCTCACTTATCTATATGTCAATTTTTTTTGCTCTTTTGGGGAAATTTTCTGTCATTAATTCTGTGAACAGTTTTTTAAATGTCATTTCTACTTTCTCCTACTTTTTTGTGTGGACTCCTATCAGTCTTATGTTATTCTCCTTTGAGTCATCTAGGAGCTGCTGGATTGATTTCTCATTGTCCCTTACTATTTTTAAGAGATTTCTCTTTTTATGGTCACTAACTGCAATCCTGTCTTCTATATCTGATATTCTATCTTCCCATTGGCTCATTATGCTGCAAATACTTTCAATGGAGTTTTTAATCTCTTGGATATCTGTTTGAATCTATTTCATGGGTTCCATTTCTTTCCTATGGTGGGCATTCATGGCTTTCATCATGGTCCAGAGCTCATCTGTGTTTTGTATCTGTTTCTGTTCTAGAGTCTCTAATCATGTCTTTCATTCTGCTCACCATCTCTAGAGTTATCTGGGAAATTATTTCCGTCTTGAATTTTTCTAGAATTTCATTCACCTGTTTTGTTACTTCCTGTGCTATCAGTTCAGGGTGTGCAGGTGGTTGATGATCAGATTTTTCCACTTTGCTTTCCCCAGAATTTTCCTTTGGTGAGCTGGAAGTCTGAGTTTGTGCCTTGCTTAGTTGTCTTCTCATTTCTATTTTTGTTGTTGGTGCTGTTTTTGGTGTAAATCCTGTGTTAATACTTCAACTTGCTTATTGTAAGTATCTTTGTTGCTTGTATTTAGAACCCTTATGGAATGATTGTTTCTCAGAGATGTCTTCCAGATATAGCTGGTCTTAAGGTTTTGAGTCTCTTAGACAATCTCATTTTCAGTATATTGGGAGGGACAACTGATTAGATCAATCACAACCCCTTAGCCCAAGTGATACAATGAGCAACAACAATAGCATCAAGCACAGCTTAGAAAATTACAGTTTTTGGTAGCTATTAATCTATCACCTTTAACTATGTGAATTATATCAAAATTGAGGAGCAGCCAAAATATGTTTGTAGTGAATAAGCTCTTCAATATAGCAACTTTACCCTTCTGAAAGAGGACTTAGAAGGAGTTGGGGAGGGAGGGATAGATGGAAGGATAGGGAAAGGTTAGAAGTGAGGCCAGAGGACACAGGAAGATCACACAAAGTTTGGGAAACTGTTGAAGACTAGAGGAAAAGACAGAACCAAAGAACAAATGAAAGAACAGAACAAACTCTCAGCAATAGAGAAGCAAGAATCTGCATTCACTTTCCAACAATGGTGGTCTGTTGTGATTTTATTGCAGAGATTTTCTTCACTTTCCTGGTGGGCTTCAGTTTTCATCAAGGAGCCTCACAGAGTCCCTCTCTCTATTGTTCACTTCTGCTCTATCTTCTGGTGATCAGAACAATGACCTTTGTGACCTCTGCACCTCTGCTGTGTGGATCCAGGTACCAGCATGGCCCAGTGGCCAGAGGCCACGGGGGATGCAGCTGGGCTGCTGGAGGCCCAGGGAATGGTGCTGCTGGCATCCTGCACAGCTCCTCAGAGGCCTGAGTGGTGGTGCTTTTATTAATGCTTTTCATTAAAATGTTTATTTCAGCACTAGTTTGAGTTACATGCTGGGCATAGGTATGGACTTGCCTTGGGCAACAAAATGTGTGTGAAACAATGTGTATGTCAGTCATCCTTCTTTTGCTGGAGCAAAATATCTAACATACACATTTTAAAGGAGAAAAAGTTTATTTTTGGCTCATGTTTTTAGAGGTTTTAGTCTGTGGTTGGCTGGCTCCATTGCTTGAAGGCCTGTGATGAGGCAGAAATATCACGGTGGAAAGGCGTGACAGAGAAAAGCTGCTCAAAAGAGCCAGAGAAAAAAGGAAAAAAGAAGGAGGAGGGAAGAAGGAGAGAGAGAGAGAGAGAGAGAGAGAGAGAGAGAGAGAGAGAGAGAGAGAGAGAGAACAAAGGGCCAGAGATAAGAATATGCACTTCTAGGTTATGCCTCCAGTGACCCACTTTCTTAAAACAGGCCTCAGTTCCTAACTGTATATTCAGCCATGAACTTGGCAATGGATTAATCTCTTGATGAGGTTAGCACCAGTCTTAGTCCCTTTCATCCTTGGTGGGACAAAAATATCTGACATCTATGATTTAAAGAAGAGGTTTATTATGCCTCGAAGTTACAGTTCATGATTTTCTGACTCCAAAGCAGAAATGGCATGGTAGAAAGGTATAGTGTGAGGAAAGCTGCTAACATCATAGAGGCCAGGAAGCAGAGAAGAAAGGGAGGAGCAGGGGAGGGATTTAAGTTCTTCCAGGTCAGCCCTCTACCTCCTATGGAGACCCACTACCTAACAGCAAGTCAGCCACAATCTGTCATCTTCTAAAAGCCCTGCCTCTGAGCACATTAGTCTTTTGGAGTACACTATAGATCCATAGTTGCCTTGATGTAATCCTCTTCCCCAAACACTACCTCTGTACACATGAGCCTTGAAGGGGACTTTTTGATTGAAACCATAACAAAGTGCATCTCTTGCAGCAGGAAACATTAGTAGCCAGTACCAATTTAGTGAATATTCCAGAGAGAACAGTTGCTCCTTTTTCCTGGCCTCTGAGTGAAATAATTGGCCACAGCCAACCATGATGAGGATCTAGCATGAACAAGAAATAAGCTTCTATTGATTTAACCCTAATGAAGTCCATTCTGACCAATGAAAACTTCCACAGTAAACAGAAATACGCACACACTGAAATAACAGAGAATTCCTTCCCACTGATTCCAAAGTTTTTGAGTTTGCTTATTTTTTTTATTGAAAGAAGACATAATATGGGTAGCCAGTTACACATATCCTCAAACCATGTAAAATAAGGAGGAAAAAATTAAAAGGCTTTCATTTATTAACCTCAAGAGATGATTGCCAATAGACTATCATAAGTAATGTATGTTACATTTACACATTAAGTTTTTGTTTTGATGATTATATTTTTTAATTTCTAGAAATTCTCTTTAGTTGTTTAAAATTTTTTTCTTCTGTCTTTTCATATTGCTCATTCCCTAACCTATGGTTCTTTATCTTTTCCTTTTTTTAATTTAAGGAAAAAGAACACTTGCCTATGTTAATTTGATGGTTATTCCTTTGCAAGTAAGCTGGTTTGTTCTCTGATTATGTACAGTATTTCTATTTGTTGGTGTTTTGCAGTCTCTTTCTTTTTTCTTTTTTTCTTTTTAATATGCGCATAAATATGAATATATTTTGTTTGGAGTTCATTGATTCTTTTCATTTGTTGTGGAAAAATGAGCAATTGTCTCTTTCAAAGTTTTCTTCTACTTGTCATTTACTCACTTATAGAACTCCTATATACATTTTTTTCCTCTCTAATTTTGTTCTCCTTATTTCTTTATATCTCTATTTCCTCTTTATCTGTGCTATTTTATGAGTAATTTTTTTCAGTTTTGCAATTATCTCTTTGGCTATGTCCAACCAACTAGCTCACCAGCTATCAAGTTTTTAGCTTCAATAACAATAATTTTCATTTCCAAAATATCTGTTGCATTCAAAATTTTTATGTTCCTTTCATAGCAATTGGTTCTTACCTGAAGATTTTTACTTTTTCTTTGATTATCTTCATTACTTTTAAGCTTCGTTATTTGTAGATCACTCAGGATCAGTTTGTTCAATGATATTTACTGAAAATATACAATGTGAAATAGCTCTAGGTACTAAGGTTATAGTAATGAATAAACTGCTAAAGCCCTCAGGTTCCCTTCACTAACAGAGAAAAATATGCATTGTGTTAAATGGTGATCATTGTTATGGAAAAAAAATAAATCAGGGAAGGTTATGTGTGATGAAATTTTAATGAGTGGCTGGAAAGCCCTCTTGAGATGATAATATTTGAGTGGAGATTTGAAGAAAACAAGGAAGCAAGGCATGTGGTTAATTCTGAGAGGAGCATTTCAGGCAGAGGGAAGAGGATAGCAAGAAAAATTGTTATGGAAGAATGCCTTATGTGTTAAAGAACCAGCAAGAAGGTGGGTGAGGCTAAGGCCAGGTGAGTTAGGGAAGAGTATGACTAGGAACCAAAGTGAAAAGGTGGTGAGGGGTCAGATAAAATATGACGAGAGGCCACTGTAAGGCTTTAGCTTTTATTTCCTCTGAAGTAAAATGGGATGCCTTTGGGAGGTTTGAGCTGACCCAACATTCTAACAGAATCATTCTCTTAACTTTGTTGAGAAGAGAAAAGGACCAAGGAAAGAAGTTGAGAGATCACTGGAGAGGCTATTGTACTATTTAGGTGAGAGATAGGATGGAGTGGACCAAGCTGATGAGCAGGGGCTGAACTCACTGATGCTAGAAAAGGATAGAAAAGGATGACGTGACACTTCAGTGTTAATATGAGGGGGTAAGGACCCATCATTGCAAATACTTGTGATTGTTCCTGAAATCCTAAGTTCTGCATGTTATGCTAGATGCTGGGCACCCAAATTATCACTCAGCAGAAGGGAGAAAGCTGAGTAGGTGTACTTATGCATTTAACTTCTACTTCATTTAACTTTTACTTCATGAAGCCACAATGTAAATAAATTTCTTTTTTTTAAAAATAAAATTTATCAAGTAGCATGAATATAAAAACAATGATTCATAAAAGAAAAAGAAATCACAATATGAAATAAGAATGCAGTCACTGAAAAAGACACGAGGGTCTGAGTCATTAGTGATTCTTTTGCTTTGAGTTTTTAAACAGTGTTCACATCTAATGAGATATAGTAACCAACAATTTTAAAGATAATTCATATAGAACAATAATCAATGTTATAACTTAGTTCTGTCTAGAACATTAAATAAGTGATCCTGAGCATAAGGAAATTTAAAAAACTGTCAGATACATCATGGTTCTGGGTACATATAAAGGCCAATAATTTGGAGAACTATTGATTCAAGCTTTAGCAGCTGTGTGAGTCAACATTTCTTTCTTTGTAAAATGAGAGAGTTGAATGGATCTCTCTTCTACTTCTAAAATTCAATGATATATTTTTGTTTTACAAAAAAACACTCTGAAATCTAAACTTGTGCACCTTTCTACATTCAATATATATATAATTCAATATATAAGTATAAATATATATATATATGGTCTATAAATTTTGTGGAATCATGATGAAACCTCCAACTACTCTCTCAAAGTTTAAAGTAGAACTAATGTAGTTGAGAAATGTAGGACTATCAATTTATAGGTATAATACAGATTTTAAACACCAGCTTAATGCTACAGCAAAAATCATATTTTTGAGAAAGCAGAGGGTATACTATTTTTAAAACTATAAAAATTAACTCAGTCTTTTTTTTAAAAGAAACAGTTCCTGACTTCAATTTTAGTCTTAGAACAAGCAATATTTATTCTTTCTTGCTTCTAAAAGAATATTCTTCAGAATATTCACATGGAAATTTATCATTATGGATTCTCATAAAATTCAAGGTTATTATATAAAAACACTGGTCTATCTTTCTCCTATTGTGGGTATATTTCTTTAAAACAGAAGCAGGAATTTCATTGAAATTCTGTTTAGCTTTAAAGGTTTTATTTTTAATGTAAAAATTTGAATTACTGGTTTATTGTAGGCAGGATTTTTGTGCTTTATAGATTCTCACCTCTCCTTCTCCTTTTCAACGGAGAAACGTGCATGGATATGGTGATGCTCTGAATAGAGTGCAGTCCTTAACTGGAGCCAGTCTCAACTTCGACAGCTCATCCTCCAACCTTAGTTGTTGGAGTGGAGCTAATAAATCAGTTTGGCAGTCATGGTACCCCAGGTTGCCCACTTCCAAGGACTCTATTGTTCCACTGGTACTTGTCTTCCTGACCCAGGGGCAAACAGTTTGCTTCCCTAGATGTTTCCAAGGCTTCCACAAAGCCAACCTGAGTCCTGGCTCTGGTGCTGTCCTCCAACTCTCAGACTTCTTCAAAATCTTCTTGATGATCTCTGTTATACTCAACCACAGCCTACATAAGAACATTATTTGCTCCCCAACCCTGGTAGAACCTCTGCCAGAAGATCCCTCAATGATATCTCCTCTATGTCGGGAGCAATGCTACATAATTTTAGGGAAAAACCATTTGATTAGGCCTAGTTCTCCTGCCTGTAGGCCAGCTATGGCATTTTGAGACTTAATTCCATTTTGGCCCCCAGTCACAACTGAGACCTCAATGATCCAGTGATGCTGTGATGCCCAAGATTACACCAGCTGAAGACATCCTGGGAGGAACAAAATCTTCATCTACTCAATTCCTCATTGTTCTTGGATTGTTACACTTTGTTTATCCCGGTGTACTAAACTCCCTGCAAGTCATTTGTTACACCTTGTTTATCTGGATGTACTAAACTCTCTGCGAGTCATTTGTTACATCTGTTTCTCCCAATGTACTGAATAAAAGGTGTGGTAAGCTGCGGTCTTTCATCTTTGCTGCCCAGAGCAACTTATCATACCCAAAGCTCAGCTTCTTCTCAAAGTCTCACTTTTCTACTTTTCCTGTATAATAAGTTAATTTGCCTTGTGCTGCCCATGGTTTGCAGGAGACTAGGACTTACTGCAGAGGTCCAGTAACGTACCCTTTCACTGTTTCCTACACCTCTAGTCTTCATGGAGAAACTGTACATCTGGGCTATAAATGGTAGATAGATAAGTAGCGAGGTAGATATGTAGATAGATGATAGATAAATGAATATATGATAGACACATGGATGGATAAATGGGTAGATGACAGGTAGCTAGGGAGATAATTATAAAAGGAAAGCTGCTGAGTTATTGCATTCTTTGCACAGTAAGAGTAAGGTAAACAAAAATCCAGGGAGTAATACCCTGACTCGTAAGACCCATGTTGCAACTTTGCTCTACTCCTAGGGTCCATATTATGGAGTAATGGCATTAGGATGAGAAAAACCACCACCTACTGGAATAAATAGTGGTTCAAGGCAGAGAATCATACTGTTTTGCCAGATTCATTTTGGGAAAGTCTGAGAAGGAGATTATGCTACAATAAAAAAAGGAAGTGATAAGGATAGCCTATAATTCAGTGATGGTGAATGCTTACAATTGTGCAAACAGCCCACTGTGACACATGTGCTATAGGATCTCCACCACTGGCCTACACGGTATTATTATAGTAACAACAACTCCCAAATTTCAGTGACTATTCACAAGAAATATTCTTCTTATTTATGCTTCATGTTATTCATACATACAACAAGGAGTTTTACTCCTGTTATTCAGCCACTGTTGTGGAGATTGCTGAGCACCAAACCATGGGGGAAAGAGAGCTGTGGAGGGTCTTGTGATACTAAGAGCTCTAGTCTGGAAACCTTATACAGTGTTTCCTCTCACAACTTCCTGTTCAGAATGAGTCCTATGGCCCTCTTCTCAGACAAGGGGCCAGAGAATACAATACTACCATACGTGTAAATTAGGGTGAAACAAAAATGTTTAGTGAATATTAATGAAGAAAACCACCTTCTGCACTCTCTTCAACAATACTCCATCATTCATTCTACACACAAAACAGGCACCCTAATGTCCCATGTGATACAACCAGAAACTTTGATCTAGTATGAGGTTCGAGGTTTAGAAAGTTTAGAATCCATAGTGATCCATAACCCTCAGTGTCTACCTCTAAGCTTCACTACTTCTAGCTCAGGAAGGAGAGGTTCCTGAGCACCTTCTCTCTTCTAGAAGTCTTTTTTGGGAATATGTGGCTTCCAGTGTATTCTGGATCTTGCTGCCCTTGATGACCTTACCTGATACTCTTGCAGAGGAAAGACGGTTGAGTGGATATTGGGAGGGACATGTGAGTGGAATACATGTTTTTATTGGCATATTTTGCAAGTTTGTTCTTTTATTAAATTATTATTATATTATTATTTGCTGTAGTGGGCCTTGGGCCTTTCCATTTTTAATTCTCTGTTTTGAGACAAGGTCTTGCTAAGTCATTAAGTTGTCCAAGCCGGGCTCCAACTTGTTATCTTGGCTCAACCTCCCTCAGTGCTGGAATTACAGACATGTGACACCACACCAGGCCTTGTTAAATTATTAATTAAGTTTATTTTTAAATTGACTTATATATATTGACTTATGTATAAAAATTATGTATATTAATGGGGTATCATATGATGTTTTGATATATGTATACATTGTGCAATATTTAAATCAAATTAAACATATCTATCTCTTCAAACATTTATCCTTTCTTTATGGTGAAAATATTAAAACTCTTTCTTCTAGTGTTTTAAAATATACAGTAAATAATTGTCGTCTATAGCAAATATTTTTAAAAAGATCAATACATTGTAATTGTAAAGCCTTGTAAAATCAGTTACCTTAACTTTTTTTGTCAGGTGCTATTTAGCACACATTTTAAAAATGTAGAGATATTCTGTTTCAGTTATCTACTCTGCATAACAAACTACTGCTCCTGAGTCTAGTAGCTTAAAACAACATTTTACTTAAGGGCTTTCAGCTCTGCAATCTGAGCAGGGTAACTTAGCAGGGTTATTTCATTTCTGCCCAACATGGCTCAGATCACTGCAAGTGTGGCCCTATCAAGGGTGATGTGCTGATGCTGAGTGGAGAGCTCAGCTGAGCTGTTGGCCCTGGGCCTTAGGGAACCTTCTCATTGCCTCTCCACATAGCTAGGCTTTTCATAGTATGGAGATGTCTATTTAGTCAGACTTGTTTCAAGAAAGCAAAAGCAAAAGTTAATAGACCTATTTAAGACTCAGACCTGAAATTGGCAATCTGTCATCTCTGCTGCATTCCATTGATTATAGCAAGTCACAGAGTCATCTAAGATTCAGACATGGTAAACTACAAAGGAATGTAAATACTGGGGAGCCTGAATCTTGAGGTCCACGCAATAAAAGATCTGTCACAGTTTAATTTTATTCAACCCAGAAATTCTACCAATGCAACTCTATTCTAAGAAAATGGGACTCCATTCTACAAAAATCATCTTAAATATGGAAAATGCTTTATTCACAGTGATATACATAATGGCTCTCAATAATAGTATTAGCAACAATGGAAACATCCTAAATGTCCACCTACAGGACAATGTATCATGTGACTCACGTTCATAATAGGATATTTTATAATTATACAGTGTTTAATGACACAGAATATAGTCATAGGAAATGAATAAATGTGAAGAAAAGGGGGAATATTAAACGGTACAACTTTATAAGTTAAATTATAATATAAAAATCCATACATGGGACCTATCTGGAAGAAAGACATGAAGACACAAATAATAAGCCTGGTTATTATGTTAGAAAGATAGATAAGTTTTTCCTTATTTTTGGATTTTGATATTTTTAAATCTTTTCTAACTGTTTGGGTCCATTTTGTGCTGATATACCAAAATGTCAGAATCTGAGTAATTAATAAAGAAAGAAAATTTATTTCTCAGTTTTCAAGGCTGGGAAATCCAAGATCAAAGCACCCATAGGTTTGTTGTTCAGTGACGGCTCCACCTCTGCTTCCAAAACGGCTCTCCAATGGGTAGGAAAACTCTGTCTTCACTAAGCAAAAGGTAGGAGGGGAGGAGAGATGAACTGTGAAACCCTTCTATAAGGAATGCTAATCCTGTTCATGAG
The DNA here is from genome assembly GCF_053883595.1 of Heterocephalus glaber. NCBI lineage: Eukaryota > Metazoa > Chordata > Mammalia > Rodentia > Bathyergidae > Heterocephalus > Heterocephalus glaber. Next base: position 17,688,464 of record NW_028258406.1, on the reverse strand, counting down.
GGAGGATCCTTTGAGGCCTAATCACCTCTTAATATTTACTACATCATTACACCTGAATTTTGGAGGGGGCACATTAAAGCCATAGCAAATGCCCTAGACTGGTTTCAAAGTTTTTATTTTTCTTTTATTCTCTTTTTCTTTCTCTCACCTGTGCTCTCTGATCTCACTGCTAACTTTCCCCTATCCTTCTAACTATCTATCCCTCCCTCCCCAACTCCTTCTAACTCCTCATCCTGAAGGGTAAAGCTGCTATATTGAAGAGTTTATGCATTATAAACATATGTTGGGTTGGTCCTTGATTTTGATTTAATTCACACAATTAAAGGTGATAGATTAATAACTACCACAAATTGTCATTTTCTAAAATGTACTTGATGCTATGGTATTGCTAATTGTATCACTTGGGCTAAGGTGTTGTGATTGATCTAGTCAGCAGTCCGTCCTGGTATAATGAAAACGAGATAGCCTCAGAATCATTAGAGACTCAAAACCTAAAGACCAGCTATATCTGGTAGACACCTTTGAGAAGCAATCATTCCATAAGGGTTCTAATTACAAGCAACAAAGATACTTACAATAAGCAATTTTGAAGTATCAACCCAGGAATTAAACCAAGGACAGTACCAAAAAAAAAAAAAAAAAGAGAGAAGACATTTAAGCAAGGCCCAAACTCAGACTTCCACCCCACCAATGGTAAACTCTGGGGGAAATGAGGTGGAAAAGAAGTCTGATAATCAACCACCTGGACACCCTGAACTGATAGCACAGAAAGTAACAAAACAGATGAATAAAGCTTTAGAAATAATCTCCCAGATGACTACAGAGATGGTGAGCAGAGTGAAAGACATAATTAGAGGCTCTAGAACAGAAACAGTTAAAAAAAATAGATGACCTCAGAAAGATGCTGGAAGCCACGAATACACAGCATAAGAAAGAAATGGAAACCATGATGATTGCCCAACATAAGAAAGAAATGGAATCCATGAAACAGATTCAAACAGGTATTCAGGAGATTAAAAACTCCATTGAAAGTATGCACAGCAGATTAAGGGAATCTGAAGATAGAATATCAGATATAGAAGACAGGATTGTGGTTAAGGACCATGAAAACAAGAGATTTCTTAAAAATAGTAAGGGATCATGAGAAATCAATCCAGCAGCTGCTGGATGATGCAAAGAAGAATAACATAAGACTGATAGGAGTATATGAAAAAACAGAAGAAAGTACAATTGACATAAAAAAAAAACTTCACAAAAGAAATAGTAGAAAACTTCCCAGACAGAGGTGAAGAATTGGATATACAGATAAGTGAGGCATATAGAATGCCAACTAGCCAAGATAAAACAAAATCTATGCCTAGACATATAATAGTCAAGATCCCAGAAACCCAACAGAAGAACAGAATCCTACAGGCAGTTAGAGAAAAGAAACAAATCAACTACAAAAGAGCCCATCAGAATCACAGCAGACTTCCGACACAAACCCTCAAGTCAAGGAGAGCATGGAGTGATGTATTTCAAGCCATAAGAGAAAATAATTTCCAACCTAGGCTGTTGTATCCAGCAAAATTATCTTTCAAAATTGATGGGGAAATTAGATACTTCCACGACAAAGAACACCTGAGAAATTTCATGAACACCAAACCAGTACTCCAAACAATTCTAAGCAATATCCTAGAAAAAAAACAATGAAGGTCACAACTCCATGAGGCCCAACAGAGGGAAGCCACCAGGCAAGGTAAGAAACTAAATGGAAAGTGGGAAAAATAAAAGAGGCAACATCAGTAAAACATCATGACAAGGATGAGTCAATAAGTATCAATTATAACCATCAATGTAAATGGCCTCAGTTCACAAATCAAAAGAAATAGACTGGCAGAATGGACTAAGAAGCAAAATCCAACAATATGCTGTATACAAGAAACACACCTAATTCAAAAAGAAATTGATAGACTGAAACTAAAAGGATGGAAAACTGTTCTCTACATGACAGGAACCCACAAAAAAGCAGGGGGAGCAATCTTATTTGCAGACAAAGTAGATTTCAAACCAAAACTAATTAAGAGAGAGAAAGATGGTCACTACATCCTTGTGAAGGGAACAATCCAAGAGGAAGAGATGACAATCCTAAATATATATGCACCAAATATGAATGCTCCCAACTATACAAAACAAATATTAATGGACATGAAAAACCAAATAAGCACTAACACAATTGTAGTGGGGGACCTCAATACCCCACTATCATAAATAGACAGATCATCTAGACAAAAAGTTAACAACAAAATTCTAGAACTGAACCAAGCTATTGAACAAATGGACTTATTGAAGGACCCTTGTTAGCAAGACAGACTCCATATTACTGCTTGACCCACCTGCCTGCCCTTTAGATGAACTCAGAAGGAGGAAGCTTAGAAACCTCCTCCCCTTAGAGAGTCTCTTAGAAACAACAATTAACTATTGTTTTACAAATGTTCCAACAGCAGGACGCTCAGCTTCTGTACCTTTTGTTTGCTTTACTAGTTCTATCCCATAGGGGGGGCCTAGGAACTGTTGGCCTCAAAGGTGTATAAAACATGTTTGTCAACCCCCAGTCGAGGCTGATGCTTGGCTCGGGTCACAGCTGATAATAAACTCCTGTGTGGATTTAATATCGGTCTCTGGTTGGTTCTCTCTCACTGGGTGTAACACTTATAGATGTTTACAGAGTGTTCCACCCCACACAATCAGAATACACATTCTTTTTTGGTTGCACACGGGTCATTCTCCAAAATAGACCACATGCTAGCTCATAGGACATGTCTAAGTAAATATAAAAGAATTGAAATTACCCCCGGTACATTATCAGACCATAGTGGAATAAAATTGGAGATCAATGACATAAGAAACTTAAAAACTCCCACAAACACATGGAAATTAAATAACACTCTCCTAAACAACCCATGGGTCACAGAGGAAATTAAAGAAGAAATTAAACAGTTTCTACAAGTAAATGATCATGCCAGGACAACATACAGGAACCTATGGGACACAATGAAAGCAGTTCTATGTGGGGAATTCACAGCAGTGAATGCCCATATTAGGAAAACAGAGAGAACTCAAATAACCTAATGCAGAACCTCAAGCTCCTAGAAAAAGAAGAGCATAACAAATCCAAAGCTTGTACAAGGGAGGAAATTATAAAGATCAGAGCAGAAATTAATGCAATGGAGAGTAAGAGAATGATACAAAAAAATCAATGAATCAAAGAGTTGGTTTTTTAAAAGAATAAATAAAATTGATAAACCTTTAGCCAATGTTATCCAAACAAAAGGAAAGAAAAGGCTCAAATCCATGCTATTAAGAATGAAAGGGCTGGGGATTTAGCTCAGTGGTTTCGTCATCTGCTACACAAGTGCAAGGATCCGAGTTCGATCCCCGGAACCAAAAAAAAAAAAAAAGAATGAAAAAGATGAAGTCACAACAGAACCAACAGAAATCCAGAGACTCATCAATACCTACTTCGAGAACCTGTACTCTAAGAAAATGGAAAACACAGAAGAAATGGACAGATTCCTAGATACTTAAGAATTGCCAAAGTTAAATGAAGAAGATATAGAGATTCTAAACACTCCAATTACAATGAGTGAAATTGAAAACATAATAAAAAATTTACCGACAAAGAAAAGCCCAGGTCCTGATGGCTTCACTAATGAAATTTTCCAAGACATTTAAAGAAGAACAATCGCCATTTCTCTTTAAACTCATCAAGGAAATTGAAAGGGAAGCAAGGCTTCCAAATTTATTCCTGGAATCAAGTGTTACTTTGATCAGGGAAAGACCCAACCTGGAAAGAGAACTATAGGTCAATCTCACTAATGAACATAGATGCAAAAATCCTCAACAAGATACTGGCAAACAGAATAGAGAGTGTCATCAAGAAGATCATACATCCTGACCAAGTTGGATTTATCTCAATGATGCAAGGATGTTTCAACATATGTAAATCAATAAATGTAATACACTATATTAACAGAGTCAAGGACAAAAATTCTATGATCATCTCAATAGATGCAGAAAAGGCATTCAACAAAATTCAATACCATTCATGATAAAAACCCTACAGCAAATGGGGATAGAAGGTCTTTATCTCAACCTGATTAAGGCTATCTATGAAAAAACAACAGCCAACATCATACTAAATGGTCAAAAACTGAAAACCTTCATGCTAAAAATCAGGAACAAGACAAAGATGCCCACTATCACCACTTCTGTTCAATATAGTTCTGGAAACATTAGCCACGGCCATTAGAAAAGAGAAAGAAATAGAAAGAATAAAGATAGGAAAGGAAGAAGTTAAACTGTCATTCTTTGCTGATGATATGATACTTTACATACAAGACCCAAAAAACTCCACAAAAGACTTCTAGACTTAAATGACAGATTCAGTAGAGTAGCTGGATACAAGGTCAACACTCAAAAAACAATAGCCTTCTTGTACACAAATAACAGACTCACTGAGAGAGAAATTAGGGAAACAATTCCTTTTACAATAGCATCCAAAAGAATGAAATATCTAGGAATCAATCTAACAAAGGAAGCAAAAGACCTCTACATTGAAAACTAAAGCACTCTGAAAAAAAGGGATTGAAGAGAATATAAGAAAATGGAAAGACATACCTTGCTCCTTGGTAGGAAAAATCAATACAGTGAAAATGCCCATACTTCTAAAACTGCTATATAGATTCAATGCAATCCTGTTTGAAATGCCAACAGTATATTTCACAGAACTAGAGTAAACAATCCAAAAATTCATATAGAACCAGAAAAGACCAAGAATAGCAAAAACAATTCAAGCAACAGAGACATGGGAGGGGGTATTACAACCCCCAACTTGAAACTATACAACAAAGCTACTGTGATAAAAACAGCATGGTACTGGCATAGAAACAGACCTGAGGATCAGTGGAATAGATTAGAGGGTGCAGAAACAACTCCAGACATACTCAGCCTCCTCATCTTTGACAAAGGAGCCAACCACCCTCATTGGAGGAAAGAGAGCCTATTTAATAAATGGTGTTGGAAAAACTGGATTTCAACCTGCCAAAGATTAGAACTAGACCCATACCTATCACCATGCACTAAACTAAGATAGAAGTGGATTAAAGATCTAAATGTTAAAATAGAAACACTAAACTTGCTGGAAGATAAGTTAGGTAGAACTTTTGAAGACATTCGCATAGGAAAAGACTTTATGAACAAAACCTCAGTAGCTCAGGAACTAGCACAAAGATTCAACAACTGGGATCTCATCTTTTTCATAACTTCTACACTGCATAAGAAACCACCAACAGAGCTAAGAGACAACCTACAATGTGGGAAAAATTTTTTAACAGCTGTACCTCAGAGAAAGGACTACTACTGAGAATATACAAAGAACTTAAAAAAATCAGACCCCCCAAATTCAAAGACCCAATTCAAAAATGGGCATCTGAAATAAACAGACATTTCTCAGATAAAGAAGTAAAAGCAGCAAATAAATATATGAAAAAATGCTCAACATCCCTGGTTATTTGAGAGATTCAGATGAAAACAACACTGAGATTCCACCTCACCCCAGAAAGAATGGCTGCTATCAAGAAATCAACCAATAACAAATGCTGGTGGGGGTGTGGGGAGAAAGGAACCTTTCTCCATTGTTGGTGGGAGTGCAGGCTGGTGCAACCACTATGGAAATCAGTATGGAGATAACTCAAAGAACTAGGGCTAGAGGTCCCATTTAACCCAGCTATTCCCCTGCTGGGTATCTTCCTCAAAGAATTAAAAGAATCATACCATAGCAATATGTGTGCACCCATGCTTAGAGCAACACAGTTTGTAATAGCTCAAGCTTGGAAACAGCCCAAGTGCCCATCAACCGGAAACTGGATAAAGAAGATGTGTTTTTTTTTTTCTTTTTTTTTAAATAAAATGGAGCAGTACTCATCCATAAAGAATGAGAAACTAAAGTCATTTATAGCTAAATGGATGCATATTGAGGCCATACTCTTAAGTGAAATAAATAGGACACACATGTGTAAATACCGAATAGTTTCTCTGGTGTGAGAAACTGAAAGTGCAATAAAGGGTTGAAAAGATTAAAATATATAATTGATAATTTGAAATAGGAGGAAAGGTCCAAAGGTGTAGGGGTGGTGGGAGGGAAAGGTGAAAGGAAAGAAGGGAAAGGAAAAATTATGAGAAAAGAAAAAAAAATGGAAATGATGTCTATGTAAATAGGGAAGGTTGGAGGTGGTGAAGGGCGCACAGGTAATGGGGAAAAAAATAAGAACCAAGATACATCATGTACAGGTACAAGCACCCAATGATAAATGTAAACATATTGTATACCTAAAATGTACCAATAAAAGAACTTAAGAATAAAAAAAAATAATCGAAATTTATTTCTCATGGACCTGGAGATAGAATTCTGAGAGCAGGGTGGTATCATGGTCAGGTTCCAAGGAGGGCCCTGTTTTGATGTGCGCTGCTGGCTTCTTGCTGTCCTCTCACCGGCAGAAAGAACACTGGTTTGTTCTCTAGCCTTTACTAATGAGGACATTAACCCCAATCATGAGGGCTCTTCCCTATGTCCTAGTCATCTCCCGGAGGCTCCGCATTCAAATATTATCACATTGAGATTAGGTTTCAACATATTACTTGGAGGGAGCAGCAGACACGATATTCTTTCTGTATATAGTATCTCCTCACCTCTGAATTTTGCTTTGAGTTCATGTAGATCATATTGAGATTCTGGGTGATTGCTCCCATTCTATTTCTTTACCTTTTGAGTTTCACTTGATGATCTCTCTTTATTAACTGCATTGTGGGGTGCTAGTGGTTCATATTTATGGGATTTATAAAGCTATTTCTTATTTTTTTATAAATAAATCTTTTTTGTTCCTATAAATTTATTGATGTTTCAGTTATTACAAAGAGATTTAACTACATAATTATAGGGTCTCTAATCCATAATTATAATACTGAAAGATACAGCTAACAGTATTAAGATAATAAGTGTAAAGCTATTACACAAAATGTAGTCCCTAAATTTATGATGCATGCTTCTGAATTATGGATATAAAAATATGTGAATGATTGAAGAATCTTGGAAATAAATTACTTTCTATTCTTGTGCAATTTGATTTAGTGACTGGACAGTTTCAGTGTTCTATAAAGATTTGCAAAATTTATTTCATTCTTTATCTTTATTCTATTTGACCTTTTTCTGTTCTCTCATTTATCGTACTTATTTTTACTTTTCTATTAGTTTTAATTCCAAACTCATTTCTTGTCATGTATTTATTTTTTAAATATGTGTTTGTTTTATTATCCCTCAAAGTTCCTTATTCACCTTCTACTCTTATGAGCTTTGTACAATTAGGATGCTTTTGGCTGCAAGTAAAAACCTTTACTTTTACCTCCTATTCCAGTCAGTGGCTAAAACAATGTATAACTGTATTATTTTGTGTAAGAGGAAGTCTGTAGGTATGACAAGTCTATAGCTGGTTAAATTAGAGTCTAAGTAAGATGTAAGGATGCAAGTCCCATCTTATTCTCTACCCTCATTAGCCTGGTGACTTTGTGTTGAAAGTGCCATCTCTTGTGGTCACAGATGTTGCTGCTCTTTCAGTTGCCATATCAGATGGTGTCTAGGCAAATAAGAGGCCTTCTGTCACTACGTCTTTTCTGAATCAGTGAATGCCTCCCTAGAAACCCCTAGAAACTTCTGTCATGTTTCACTGGCAAGAATTGCAAAACAAAGCAATTCTTAAATCAATTTTGCACAACAGGAATAGGATTAATCCAACTGGCTTCAGAAATAAACGCGTGATTTTACACTAATGAAAATCACTGTGTCCATATTGGAGATCCTTGGGAATGTACATAAAAGGAAGCAAGGATAAAATGAGGAGCAAAATGTTTAATCATCCAGAAGCCATGATTCTGGCCAAAAGAAAATAATTCACTCTTCAGAGCCCTTAATTTTGCTCCTCAGTGTTCTTAGTAAATTGTGTGTTCCTTTTGGCTTGGATTTAAATCTTGATCCTGCCAAATATTGCTTTGTAATATGTGAATTAAATCATATTTAATTAATTATTTCCTTATCTGGAAATAGCGATATAGTATCTAGTTCATAGAGTCATTTTGATTAATATAAAGAAAGCATTTAGGATAGTCCTGTGATGTAAGAAGTAATCAATAAGTTATACACACATATAGACACACGCTTTTATTTATTTGTTCATGTTTCTTTGAACCAAATAACAGGAATCAGTATGTTGTCAAGAGATCATTACATTCATGCTGAATCCTCATGTCAAACTCTTTAACAGACTCTGAGATGATTTTTCAGGAGCTGAATGGGAAGTGCTCTTGAAAACAAGCCACATGAGAGGTAAATGGAAGCAAAATTGGTCAGAATGGGAGGTGGAGCTCAAGGGCAGGTGCCCAGAGGCCTCCTCTAATCCCATGGGAGTTCTGGACTTGAGATTTCCCTTCTAATTTATCCCAGATTGAGACAAGAGGACTAAGGTCTTTCCAATCTTCACACTACATGATCATTCTTGCAGACATCAGGGAGCGAGGCAAGTTTGTTTTGCAAGGGTAATTTCAGCAGAAGGTTGTAGCTGTGGGGGAGCACCCTCAGCTGCTGGGGATTCAAAGAGCATCCTGACCTGTGGTGCCAGGGATCTTCGCAGCCCTCTGCAGCATCTTATCAACTCTGGGAAATAGTTGTTGTATCTCAGTATTGATAGAAGGGAAGGTCACAAAACCAAATCCTGGCATAAGATGAATGGACAAATCTCCTAAGGCTAACCCTTCCAGCTGCAACAGAAAAATTAGCTTCAGGTCAATGGGATGTTAAGTAAGCCTAGGATCAGCTGAGCTGACAGCTTGCTAGGAAGACCATTAGGCACCCCCTGCATGGTAGGTGTGGCCCCAGAAAAGAAATATTATTAAGTAAGAAACTTTTGGGGAAAGAAAGCCTTAATATTCTCAGAAATATTTAAAGCATCATCAAAAAGAGATGACAGAGCACAATAGATTTAATCTTCAAAAGTCAAAATTTGGATAATTATCTTATTATTAATAATTAAGTCTTGTTGGGCAGGGTGATGCATGCCTGTGATACCAGTACTCAGGAGGCTGAGGCAGGAGAATCTCCATGAGTTTGAGGCCAACCTGGGCTACATGGTGAATTCAAGTCCAGTCTGAACTACACAGAAAGACCTTGTCTCAGATAACAACAACAAAACAACAAAAAACTCAAATAATTAAGTCTTACATGCTAATATCCATTCCATGTCTTAAAATTTTAAATTTAATTCCTTATCTCCTGCCTAACTTTCTCAGAGTCTGGATCTTATGCATGATAATGGCATTATGTGTGCAAAGATATGTTGAAACCACAGGAGTATACTTTGAGTTGATAAATATCTGCAATTTGGTGTTTCCACAACAGACAGCCCCCATTAAGTAGGTAATAAATATTTGCAGTAATAAAAGAAAGTGGTGAAAAAGCAGCACCTTTCTGCTTCTTGGATCACATAACTGATTATTGAGTTAATGAGAAGACAGCTGCAACACCCAAAACATATGCTGAAGTCAAGGCTGGTATTGCACTTCCATTCATGTTCTCTGGCTTTCCATGCTTAAATTTTCTGAAATATATAGTAGAGTTCTCATGAGCAAGGAAAGGGGAAGAGGATTAATCTTACTGAAATAAAACTAATGAGTTGAAGGAATAAAGAATTGATTATTGGGGAGGTAGAGCAAAGAACACAAGGTGATAAGTGATTAGGCCTTAAAATTCTCTTCCCCATAAATTTAGAGAATCAGTGTGCTATGAGAAGAAAGGCCTGGATATATTGATGGAAGACTTATATCCTGAATAAGTTAATTCACTTGCTAGCTATGTGAGCTTGGGAAATAATGCCATTTCTTAAAGCCATATATTTGTCAATTAACCAAATGAGATGACTAGAATAAGGTAGAGTTATATGTTCACTTACATTCCTTCAAATTTATATGTGTACATTTTTTTACACTTAATAAATCACTAGTGAGACTGTGAAATATTCTCTCCTAATATGAATCCAATATCAGAGATATGTGCCTCCTTTTAGGTATAATTTCCTCATCTTGAACTTGACTTTGCTATATCTGATCTATGTCCTGTTGTTCTATCCAAGTGAGTTGGAACTATAGAGATGTGGCACACTCTGAGTCAGATTTAAGTCTATTTAAAGCTGACAACAAAGAGAGACTAGTTCCTGGAAAGATCTCTCCACCCTGATAAGCAGTTTGATTTCTCCTTTTATACCATGCTTTCAGTTGGTGAGGAGTCAAGGGGAGAGAAAGTGGAATTTTACAGAAGCAGAGCCATGCCAGGTTAGTGGGGGAGCAAGAGGAAGTTTCACATACTAGGTGAACTACAAAACATCCTGGAGCTGCAGCATGTTTTCTGCTAAATAGGATGTGGGTTTTGGGTTTTTTGTCCAGCACAAGCACAAAATGGTGGTGAGGCTCAAGATGGAGTCACATTGGCTATCACACTATGTGGAGTGTGGCTGTGGTTTTTAGGTCATTCAATACTTTTTTAAGGGAAAGCATACTTATAGGTTGGTGTGCTCTTTGGAAAGTCTAGAGCTGTAAAAACTTAAATAATTAAATGCTTTTAAAAATCATTTTTATTGATGAAAAATGTGTTCAACAACATTTAAAAACAGTTCTTATTGATGGTTGTGGAGAAATTTTTATTTTCCTGTAAAAAGTTGGCAATTTGAGTGAAAGTTAAATCTTATAGGATATAAGCATGTTTGAGTTTTCCTGAGGACTAATAGTGGGGGTTCAAATCTTTCTTAAGAAGCACTTTGCACAACAAATGGTAGCTCAAAGGATGTGTATCAGTCACTTTCCTGTTGCTGGATACAATTCCTGACATCTACAATTTAAAGGAGCATAAATGTAATTTGTGTCATGGTTTAAGTCCATAGTTAGCTGGCTCCAAGACAGCAACATCATGGCAGAAGGGTGTGGTAGATGGTTAGTTCATGGTAATCAGAAAGCAGAGCAAGAGACAGATGTGGAAGAGGAACTGGCTTGTGCAGTACCAAAGGCCATGACCTTCCATGATCCACCCAGACACACCCAGGAGTGTGCTTTACTAATGTGATGGGCATTTCTTAATCCAATGAAGTTGATATATCAGTATTAATAGTCACAGGGTGGATCCCAAGGAAAGGTACATGATTTCAGGGGCCCCAGAAATAAATGAGTAAGACTGTAAGGATCACTTCAGCAAATGCAGATGAAGGTGAGAGTGAGAGGAAGAAAGAGCCAATTTGCCACCAATAGTATGAATCCACTTTAATCCCCACAGGCAGGAGAATCTGGCCTTCACACCCCACCACCAGCTTTATCTTTTTGAGATACAGCAATCAATACTTCTCAGTCTCTTTTGCATTTAAGTGTGGCCACAGGGCAGAGTCTGGTCAACAGATACAATTAGACATTGTTTGCATACACCTATATCTGGCCTATAGGAACCTCTGTCCCTCCTCAAGGCACATGTGAATGACAGCTAGCAAGCATTATATCAATAAATATCCCCTTCTTTGTAGGCCTAGGGTCACAGGTAACAGACCTAACTATAATACCAATTGCTTGTAGGTATTTTTTCCTTCTATTGTTTATATTTTGTATGCATAATTTTTTAGTTTTAGGGAGTCCTAAAGAATGAAACTCCTAAAGTTATGAACTCATGACTAATAGGGTAGATCAGGCGCCAGATATTTTTCTGTTTGGCCCATGCTGTAATTAAATATTGCTTGAATTCTGGTTTTCTGAAAAAACCCAAAAAATCCTTTTCTGTTTGGTCTGTTTTGTGCTGCTATATAGAGAATAGCTGAGACTGGGTAATTAATAAGAGAAAAGATTTGTTTCTTGCAATTCTGGAAACTAAGATGTCCAAGATCAAGAGGCCTACATCTGGTGAGGGTTGTAGAGCAGCATTATCCATGGCAGAAGTTGGAAGAGAGGTTAAGAGGGTGAAGGAAACAGGATTTTAAAGAGTTAAGTCAGATAGATCCATGTGCCCAAAATGTGACCTCTGTATGTTCCGGGCTCGGAGAGGACTGGCTGCCCTCCAGGAGTCTGTCCTTGAGGGAATGAACACCTTAATCTGAAATATTTGGTACAAGGGCTCTGCTCTGGTTCCTAGCCAGATCCGAGAGCAGACTCCTTCTAAGACACATAGGCCTTATTACTACGAGACCACCTTTGTGTAACATGATATATAAGCTAGCAGAAAAAAAATGGACTTTGGGGAGACTCTTGGAACTGCACACAGGGATTCTGCCCAGGGGGACCCTGACCAGCTGCTGTCTTGGGATTTCCCCAGTTGTCCTCTGGTGTTGAGCCAAGTTGCTACCCTGACTGGTGATGTATTACTCCTACGTGTCATACTTTCTTTTTACTCTTCTTATTGCTTAACCTTGTAATAAAGCTATCTTTACTTTCGCTTTCTTTTGGCATGGTGTAACTTTCATTGAGGATAGAGCCTCAATTTAACTAAGTGGTGCTCTCAGTAGCTTGTTATTGCTCCTTGCTACAACAGAGGGCAAAAGAATGAGTTGGCAGCCTTAAGCCCTCTTATGATTAGCATTAATCCATTCATGAGAGTAGAAACTTCATGACCTCAATATTTCCCATTAGACCCATCTCCCAACACTGTTGCACTGGAGATTAGGTTTCTAACACATTGTTTAGGAGGAACACAGCCAAGTCATAGGCTTTTTTCTTTTCTACAAATTTTGTAATACTGGGGAGATTGACTCCAGGGCTTTCACATGGAGTTACATCTCCAGTCCCTTTCTTATTATTTTAAGACAGAGTATCACTAAGTCACTGAATTGCCCAGCTTTGGGCTAGAACTAGCAATCCTCCGGCCTCAGCCTCTCACAGTGCTGGGATTATAGGCATGTACCACCATACCTGGCCATAACAAATTTCTAACACTGTGAATGGCAGTGTGTGATTGGGGTGAGTTGTTTATGCAGTGAACATATATTCTCCTCTTGCATCTTCTCCCCATCTCTACCAAGTGTACCTTGACCATCCCACCTCCCTCATTTAGTTTTCTGCCAGATCTTGGTATCTCTTAGGACTTATTAGACCTATTCTTTAGAACAGGTGCTTATATTTTAGATATTTGGCATGGATTGTTTCCCCCAATTACACTCCAATACTATTCTTGCTCTATATCACAGGTTGGCTTTCTTTTACTTGGTTTATTTTACTGCTGTATTTTATTGCTGTATTCTTGGGCACAGATTAGGGTCCTCTGTGCAAAACCTTAGACTTGTCAAGCCTCTCCCCTGGTCTTTTGCTTGGAAGGCTTTGCATCTAAAATGTTCACAGAAGACTTATTCTACTCCATTTCTTTCTCATCAATTGAGGGCCTGAGCTCTTGTTCAGCTCTAGAACGTGTGAAGCAGTACGTGTCAAAATGATTGCACTACCAAGAATTGTGACCCAGCATCTGGCCTAGAATATGGAACTATCCATTACTATAGACCCCACTATTCCAATGTGGTGAGCAGTCACAATGAGGAAAGAACAAAGAGAAAGAACACCCCATCGTAGTTCTTCATGCAGTCAGGTGAGGGTGGCTCATGCAAACAAGCATAGAGAGAGCTTTCCTTTAAGCTCTCTCTTTAGCTGTGTAGTGAAAAGTGTAAAAGTTTTCTGGGAGAAAAAAAGCAAAGCTTGTCTTAAAAAGAAGTACTTGAAGTGATTAAATTTGCTATTATATAAGTAATATGCTTTAAAGTAACAACTCATATGGACAGCATAATATTCTTTATGGAGTCAGAAAACTGAGAGATTGGTTTAAATTCTTCAATTAGTATCATTTTTTGTTTAATTTTAGAGAGTCACAAAATATCACCCTTTTCCTCATAGCTCTCTCTTAATGACTTTATTCAAATCTAAGTTTCTTTCCCTGGAGTCTAAATGTATGAGTCAGACTTGCATTAAATCAGGCCCAACAAGAAAAGTGGGCATTATTTAATGAAAATAATTTCAAATTTTGGCAACATTTTGCTTGAGTTTTTCCCATTTTCATCTAGCTTACTAATCCCCACGTGGCTTCTGGAGCAAAGTGTGCCCTTTATATGGCCTTTGTCACTATCAGGCCAGGCTTGCGCTTGCAAGTATGTCACCCTATGTCAACTGGCTATCTCATGTGCTTTTCTATAGATAATATTATAGTATTTTTTTCTTTCAGACTAGGTGTGTAATTTAAGGTACATATTCCCTTTCTGAATGTTGAAGGCAAGTCTGCAGATCAATTTTAGCCATTTAATCATCACTAAGGCCAAATTTTTGCGTAGGCAAGGTGCACGATGTGAAGAATTGGTTGTCTGAATTCCAGCCTGATCCACCAGCCAGGCCCCTACATTATAGGTAGAATTTTCCCAGTCAAAGCAATTCCTACAACATATAATAAACATCGCATGGTCAGTCTCATTTAACTTCTGGGACCATTTTCAGTGCCAATTGGGCACTAATTGGGACTTGTACTGAATCTCTAATATTATCATTTGGGTAACTCAAATGCTAACCAAACCATTTCTGACATATTCCAGTCTTCATTTTCTTCCTTTCTAAGTATGTGCAGAAACAGAACAAATGTTTATTTCACAAGCACTGTAATGTGACAGTAAGGATAGCCTGGATGGTTCTCTGAAAGTTCAAGAATTACGTAATACTCTTTCTGCTGCTAGATATGATGGGTGATAGGGTTAGAGAGATAAAAATAACTCATACCTGTTATAGTTTGTGTTTAGATATCCCCCAAAGCCTTATGCGGATGAGATAGGACTTAATTTTTCAGAAGTAGCTGAATCTGGAATATGTGATGCTGAGGTTAAGAGCCTGTGATTACTAAGCCACTACATATGAGTGATTAGTTTGGGACCGCCCTAATCCCGATAGTCTGAATAAGATAAAAGGGGCAGAAAGATGCTATTAAACCCTCTCTTGTTATCTTTGCTGCCTTGTGTTTGCCATGTTGTTTCTCCTCTGCAATACCTATTTGCCATCCCTGCCTTGGAGCCAGCTGATTATGGACTGAAACCTCTATGAACTGTGGTATTTTGTCTCAGTAACAGAGAAAAGTAACAAACACAATACAACATTTATTAGGCAGTTTTTGGTAATAAGCAAATGTGGGATTTGGACACAAGTTAGTTTTCAAATATATATTTATACTGGTGTACATATGTTCCTTTTCTGTGCATGTTTTATGAAAGTTACCTCATTATTTTATAATCACATACGCATAACCATAACATAAAACCTTCCAGAGGTGATTAACAAGTGAAATCCTGAATATGGCCAATGAATCTGATGATCCACTCAGTGTTTAGCATGGGATCACCCATATTAGTCTGTGTATTAGTCACTTTGCTATTTCTGGAACACAATACCAGACACCTGCAACTTAAAGAGAGATTTATTTGGCTCACATATTAGTGGATTCAGTTTATGGTCAGCTGTCTCCAAGGTGAATTTCTGTTGTTTATAGTCACCAAGTTTGTAATATTTTATTATAGTGGCTCAAACAGACTACGACAGTAGCTATTTCTTTTAAAGCAATAAGACCAATAGAACCGTACAATATGATTTGAATATTCCTTGAGAGTGTGATTTTGGTACAAAACTTTCATGTTTATAATATAGAAATTTAAACTCAGAGCTCCTAAAAGCTAAAATATATTCTTATTTTCAATTTCATACAATATCTAGTTAATCTATATGAAAGCCATGAAAATACAATCTCATTTGTGTAAATAAAGGTTTTACTGGAATACAGCCACACCCATTTGTTTGTCTGCATCTTAGTCTATTTTTGTGCTGTAGTAATAGAGGTGAACAGTTCAAACAAGACAGAATGAGGAGCTTTCCAACTGGTGGTCCAGCTAGCTGAATCATGATTAATAATTTGTTTCATCATAAAAACAATTTTGATATATTGGGAAAGGAAGCTATACATAAAAGCTTTTATGTGAAGATAACATATGAGTTCTTCAGTAAAGAACTATACTCTTTGTTCTAAGTATTTGGTGATACACTTCCAGTCACAGCTTTGTTTTGGATTTCTCAGATTTTCTTCACATTCTAATTTGTCACTACTGACCTGTATGGTTTTCATGTTTGTGCTGTACCCTGAGCTCAGGTCATGGTTCCCTAGCTAGGGCTCACTAAAATTTGAGTTTTCTAATTCTTGTAGCTTTTAAAATTTATTTTGCTCTATTATCTTTTCTTTTTAAACACATTCAGCAGCTTAACTTCCACACTTTGTGCCCGTGTCTCTTGAATGCAGAGTCTTGATGAGTCAGTTTTTCTCATTTGCTGGGAGCATTCAGCAAAAACAATATGAGTATAAAAAAAATGCCTCTGGCTTCACTCTTATTTTTTTCCTGTAAGTGCCTATGTGGTTTTCAGGGCACGTCTAGTTATTTTCTGAAGTATCTAGGTGAGGAATTTTCAGAAACAGATTCTGCAGCTGGAGCCATGACTCTGCTACACTGATGAAGTCAAGTGACGACATGGGTATGTGAATAGCACTTGAGAGCTTTACTGTAGTTTCAGGAGAAGTCTCCATTGAGCAGACGAATGTCAGAACAGCCCCACTCTTCAAGTGAGAATTGAACAAAATTCCCCTCTGTCGTTCTTCATAATAAATGTGCTGTGGCTGATTGTTAGGGATGAATCTGGACCTTCTCCCAAAGCATGGGGGAAGCCAAGAAAGGGCAGAAATTGGGGAAGTATTATGTGTATTTGTAAAATTATTTATTTAATTTGACAGCTAACATTGTATGTATTCATCATGTACAACATGATGTTTTGAAGTCCATATACATTGTGGAATGATTAAATCTAAGTAACAATTGCTTTATCTTCCATAGTTATTGTTATGGCTTGTAGCTAGATGTCTCTCCAAAGGCTCATGCAGTCATACATGGGGCTTTTCAGAGGTGGCTGGATCTAGGAGTGTGCTCATGGGATCCAGGATGTGATGTGGGGACTCATTCATAGTGCTATGCTAGGATTGAGGCTGCTCCACCCTGGGTGTGAGTGCTGCCCACCCTAAGCCTGGCTAGCCTGGATAAGATATAAGGGACGGTAAGAAGGTCACTGCTTCTCACTTGTTGCTTGCTGCCTTCTGTGTGCTTTGCTTTGCCATGGACTATTTCTCCTGTGCGATGCCCCTCTACCATGCCACCCTGCCTTGGAGCCAGCCAACTATGAACTGAAAGCCAAAATAAACCTTTCTTCTTTTAACTTTGAGTGTCTTGTATTTTGTCTCAGCAATGAGAAAAGCAACCAAAACAGTTATCATTCTGGAGTGAGAACAGAATGAGAGCAAACATCCACTATCTTTGCATTTTTAGAGTAAAATAAATCATCATTGACTGTAGTCATCTTATATTACATGAGGATCTGTTTAAAGATGGAATTTCTTGCCCTATCCCTGAACTCATTCACTTACAAATGTGTGTGGGTCCTTTTGTATGGCCATTCACTAATGTCCTTTAGGGTACAGAGGTTGTGCTTTGAGGAGGGGAAAAGGAATTTGGATGCTGAAATTCAAACAAAGGGTGAGAAAGGGAAGTACTTTGTAAGTCCTACTATGACCACCCCAAGCCTCTGTGCTATCAATATTCTGCATTTCTGTGTCCCCAGATACTCCTGGTACTTTGCAGCAGGTAGGTAGCTCCAGGGCTCTTCTAGCCTGGAGACACTGCACTGGTATTATCACAGCACATCTGCTGTTGGGCTGAGGCTGAGCAGAACCACCTCCCTTGCCAAAGCCTTCTAGCTGAATGAAATCACTCTAGCAAACAAATCTTGCTTCAGGGCAACTTGTCACCAGTGGCAATCTAATTTTATTTAAAATAGACTTTTCTGAAAAATGCAATGGCAGCTAAAAATTCAAAAGAATCCAGTACTTTTTTTTTTTTTTAATAAAATCTACCCAGGACAAAAATTTCTAATAACAACCTGGAATATAGTATGCAGTTGATAAACATCTGTTCATTGTTCCAAGTATTCATACAAATAGCCTGTGAAAGTTGTAGATTATGCTATTATTTTTCCTTTACATTTTATTGAAGTTTGGCTAATGTCCAGATAATTACACATATTATGGAAGCTGGAATCTATAGGAGTATAGGACGTTTCTCCAGGAATTGGACTGTGCTCAGGTATTGTTAGATCCTCCTCATGACTTAATCTAGGTCATAAGCCCACTATCTCCTATCCTCATCATTTAGAAAAAGGAAAAGTACAAGTCAGTGGAACAGCTTGGATAAGAGAGCAACAAATTAATCCTCAGTGAAAGAAAATCTTTTCAGTTACCTAAACCAATGCAAAAAGAATAAAGAGTCTTCCAGCACATCTGTAAAAGAGGGGGTGGTGTTATGAAAAGGGGTACAGTGTACCAGGGAGGTAGTGAGTCTCCTAGGACTTAGGTTAGGTGAACAGGGTTACTTGAGAGAAAAAATATTTTCTGAAAACTTATCATCTGTGTGGAGAGACAAAGTCTTTGGCTTCAACAGGCTTACAATTTAGGGAAGAAAAAGTCTTTCAAACAATCATTTATACGCCACATTGACAATATAAATGCTTAATATTATAATTTATATTCATCTTCATTGAATTATATGAATGAAAATTGGTCTTGTGATATTTTGAATTATACATAGAGTGTTTTTCATCTGAAGTCAGCTGTACCAGTAGTCCAGCCCGAAATGCTGGGGCAGATAAAATAGAAGGGTTGGGAGGTGGTTGTTAGCCCCTGCTGCCTAGTGATTCAGCCCCAGCCCGGGAGCATCTGGGTGGCTGCAGGCACAGACAGTGCAGAGCTGGTCCCCAGGGACTGCGCTTCCCCTTCAAGATTATGCTGCTTCTTATTAAGTACCGAGTTGTCCTCAGGATGCTGAGCATGAATTTGGAGCACCTCTCCAGGGATAGAAATTCTGAATTACAGATGAGAGAAAGATCACTTATTCAGAAAGTGTTTCTATTTCAAAATTGAAGGCTGAAGCAGTGTGTAGAGGTAAATCACCATTGGATCTTTGTTTGATCCAGTATATATTCACTGGAAAATTAAAAAAGATGAATCCATTAAAATGAGGTATCATGAAAGGTGAAATGCTTCTTGATGTCATGTGTTAATGGAAACTGACATCTGACTCCATTAGGATCAACATATGATACTATTATTATGAAAATAAAAGTCTATTTTTCTTCCAAAAAGAAGAGTGGCTTAACATTTGCAATTGATGCCAATTCTTATCAGGATGACGGGAAACTTTCATGGTCTATTTGCTAACAGACTAAGGAAAGACAACTTTAAAAATTGCATGAACTTTTTGTAAAACTTATGAAAAATGTAATAGTTCCTGAAAGGTTAGTATTCATAAAATACATGTTCCTTTAATTCAAGCTAATGATTTAAATCCAAGTCAAAAATCTCTGACCAGTCAAGAAGGACACACATAGTCTGGAACAATGTATGTCAGTAAAGGTTCTAAAAGGTCAGAGTGGTTCAGTCTCTAAGACCCATGGCAGACTGGAACCGTGCTGGATGTAGAAGAGACAGAGGGATACAATTCCACAGAAGGTCAAGAGCAGAAGGGTAAAATGCGTTCACATTTTCCTGGTGACTTCATCTTTCTTTTCAGGAAATTTGGTCACTGAGGTAATTTTTCTAATCTATAATATTTGCCTTACTCTCTGAAATACTCACCAGTCTATGATCATACCACCCTGAATGCACCCAATCTTGTCTGAAATACCAATTACATATGCTGTAAAGGCCCCTTCCTCTTTTTTTTTTCTGCATAAGACAAAAGATCTTGAGGAATTTAGCTTTTTGGGATAAAACATTTCTACATAGGATGTGAGATAGTATCTAAGAAGGGAACTGAGAAGAGACAAAGAAAGAATTGGTACTGTGATGGAAAAGAAAAGAGTCAGTTTTATACAATGAGAAAATATTAAAGGGAAGAATATTTTCTTTAAAAAAAGAAAAAACTAGATAGTATGTAGTATATTATTCCAATGGAAACAGCAAGAGGAAATCATGAGTTAACCTCATTTGAAGACTCTCCTGGTGATGGAAAAAGAGTTGCTGTTGTGCCTGATCTAGCAGGATGGCCCATGGGTGGGCTGTCTTTCAGGACTGAAGCTCTAGGATGTACTGTTCTTGGGTTTATTAAGCTGCCCATAGCTTCTGCTCTCTTCTACCTCACTAGTGAACAAGTGATGCCAAAAGAATGACTCTGAAATGAATCTTTGTATTCTGAAATGATGGATTTAAAAACATGCTCAGCATTTCAGCCCTTCTTTTATTTAAATATTGAGTCTTTAGGAAATGAAGGAAAGCTTTGGAGAATAAGTGTGTGTTGATTCATTTTCTCTTGTTGCTAAGACAAAATATCTAACACCCAAAGTTAAAGAGTTCATAGAGATTTTTTAAAAAGTTCATAGAGATTTCAGTCCATAATTGGCTGGCTCCAAAACAGGGTGGCAGAGGGACAACAGTTCATGGCAGTGGAAGACAACAAGAGCAATAAGGGACCATAACAGCATCTTTCTGTCCCTTTTATCACATCCAGACTACTGGGTTTAGGCCAGTGCCAAACCAATCACTCATGTGTAGTGGTTTAGTAATCACATGCCCTTATCCCAGCATCAGACATTCTAGATTTAGCCAAGTCTGAAAAAGAAAATCCCACCTCATCTGCATGGGGCTTTGGGGGGACATCTAGAACACAAGCCATAACAATGTGCCACTGTATACATGGTGTGGACTATGGCCTGCTTTTTAATAGACTCATCTATTTATTGATAAGTAATCAATTCATCAACATAAGGAATATCTACCTTATGCTAGGTGGGATAAATACAAAACCAATTAAAAATATGACATAGTTCATTTTAGAAAATGCATTTTAATCTAATGGATAAGAGTGAAATATGTCTAGTAACACAGAGAGTGATAAAGGATACAATACTGCTGTGCCCAGGATTTGATGAGGACATAGAGAAAGGGTCATTAATTCAAACTGAGGGATCATAATAAGTTTTCCAGGTTAAAAAATGTGTCTTGAGCTGAGTTAGCTAGATATAAAGTAGACAACTTCCAAGTGAGGGAAATTACATATTTAAATCACAAATTCCCTTTATTTCTGGAATCAGACATATTTTGCTATCACTGAAGTCATGAGACTATTTAAGGTCTAGAAGGAATGGAGGTAGCAGATAGATGGGATCAAATCTCAGACAATCTTGAGAGCTAAGCTATGGACTTGAATGTCAGTCTGAAAGCTGTGAAGAGTCATTGAACAGATTTAAGCAGGAGAAGAATTTGCATCATACCTGTATCTTACAAGTGTTACTCTGGAATTTGTAAAGCATGATTGGGAATTTGGTCCAGCAGAATCCAAAAGATTTGAACACTAGACTCAAGGACCGGAAGGGGGCTTCAAAACGCTGGAGGGATTTAGACCTTCCGTTGGTACTCACATTTGCTTCTTACCTAAATCTGGCCTTGGGCCCCAGTTCTGGCAAGATGCCTTTGCTTCACATTTGAGATCATGCTGCACTGTTCTGTAACTGCCTCTTCCCTCTCCTGGAGCTTCCTTGAATGTTAGTGAACCTTTCAGAAATTAATGTACTGTGTTAGGAAAAAGAGCAACAAGCCACTAAGTTTAAAACTTACTTTTAAACTTAAAACTTACTTTAAAAAAATATGGCCTCATTTGTTTCACAGACTGGTGAGAACTGAGGAAATTTGGTTAATGCTTAGAAATAAAGCCAGAATATTTGAATTATATGAAACTTGAAGGGTTTTTAGTAGTGCTTATTAATAGAGAATGTGTGTGATATCTTGGTTGGAATTAGTGGAATAAAGAGATAAACTACATCCTTCCCAACTCTCAAGAGGATGAACTCCCTCTCTCCAATGAAAGAAGCAAGGTCACAAAGGCTTTAATTTTACAGTACTTATCTGTTTTGTATTTCTTAATTCAGCCAGACAATTAAGATTAACTGGTACAGTACAGAAATCTACACTGGTGTTTTCTTTGAACACTTTAAATATTTCACTCCACTCTTTCTTTCTTGTGTGGTTTCTAAAAAGAAAGGCCATTGCAATTCTAATCTTTCTCTTTTGTAGGTAAAGTGTTTTTGTCTTCTGGTTTCTTTCAGGACTTTTTTCCTTTTTGATTTTCTGTAGTTTAAAAATAATATGTAAACTTAGGTGTAGTGTTTTTCTGGGGGTGGGGGGAGAAGTGCAGGGAGATTTTTTTTTATCCTGCTTGATGTTATCTGAGCTTCCTGGATCTAAAATTTGGTCTCTGACTTTTAGTTAGGGGTAATATTTCTTGTATTTATTTGTCTCTTTTCTTTCTGGTATTTCCATTACCTGTATTTTATACCTTTTGTAGTTGTCCCACAGTCCTTGAATACTGTTTTGTTGTTGTTTTCATCTTGTTTTAGTCTTTTCTCTCTTACAATTTTTAGAGGTTTCTACAAAAATATCATCAAACTCAGATTTTTTTTAGATCAGTTTCTCAGTCTACCAATCTACCATCAAATATGTCCTTGCATTTATTTTGCAGTGTTTGTTTTCAATCAAGCATTTCTCTTTGATTCTTTATGAAATTTCTGTCTTTCTGCTTCCATTGTCTCTCTGTTCTTGCATGGTATCTACTTCATGAAAGTCATCGGTTATTAATCTTAGTTGTTTTAAACTCCTGGTCTCATAACTCCAAAATTCACACCCTGTACAATTTTGATAGATGTTCTTCAAATTATGTCTTTTTCTTTTATTCTTTTTAATATACATTGTAATTTTTTTCTTGATAGTCAGATATGATGGTACTAAGCAGAAGGAATTGTTTTAAATAGACCTTTAGTAATGTAATGATGAGATATGAGAGCATGGGAAGTATACCATAGACCTCTGGGACATGAGCTTCACATGTATTTACCAATTTTAACTCCCCTTACATGTGGGTCAGGAAAGCTGGAGGGGCTAACGTTGATTATTTTCTTCTCTCCCATTTGGAAGTCCAGGCTGAGTAGAGTTGAGTATTTCCTTCACACCAGCCAGGGTCTGATAATACCCAACAGATTAGGCTCTCCTTGACTAGTTTCTTCTGTGGAAAGTCATCATTAAGAAGAACAGAATGCCCTGGTGTGTTCCAAAATCCCACTGGTCCTGGCCCACTAGAAGATGAGTGCAAGTTTCTCAGATATTTCATCTAGGGCCGCTAGAGCTCCTGGTAATGGATCCTGGTCCTGAGGCTCCATACTGTGGCCTGGCAACCTGTGGCTGTCTCCACTTGGGAGTCTCAGCTTCCTTGGGTAAACTTAAGCTCCCTGTGTTCTCTCGCTTGTCTCTCAGATCCTTGGACTTCAGTTTTCAGTCTTTATCTCTCTCATGGATCTTGGAAAAGTTGATAATTTTTCAATCTGTTCAGCTTTCTATTTGTTAGAATGGAGTGTTGACTTCTAAGCTTCTTACACACAGAACTGGAAACAAATCCTTTACTTTTAACAGACAAAATTAAGCCTCTAAGTTTTTTTTTTTAATTCTTTTATTGGTACATTTTAGGTACACAATATGTTTACATTTATCATTGGGTGCTTGTACCTGTACATGATGTATCTTGGTTCTTATTTTTCCCCATTACCTGTGCGCCCTTCACCCCCTCCACCCTTCCCTATTTACATAGACTTTGTTTTCATTTTTTTCTTTTCTCATAATTTTTCCTTTCCCTTCTTTCCTTTCCCCTTGCCCTCCACTAAGTTTTTATTTGTCCTTATGTTAACAAATTGAACCTCTTGTCTCAGATTCTTTAGTCTTGCAATTAGCTACACACAGGAAAAAGAGGAGTATGGGAATCCCTTGAACACCAACTCGGGCAATTAAAATAGAAAAAAAAATCCCACCCTCATTCAGGGATTAAGCCATTTTTCAGTTACTGCTGAGAGTTTCTATTATGTTCCCAATTAATTGTTCTAGTTAAGAGAGAGAAAATAATAAATCATCCCCTCATTTTAGAGCGATGTGGCTTCCCTGCAACAATTTGTCACTGTTTCCTGTTTAGTTGCTTCTCTGTACAAGAGAAAGTGTTTTGCTTGAGAATCAGTTACCTTTTTCACAATACCCTGACTCTGGGACCAGGTTCGGGTGGAGGAAGACCTGGGGTTGGATCTTTTCCAAAGTGGAAACCTATGACACTGAAAACACAGTGAATGGTTTCCATGTGAATAAAAATGGATCATGTCTGCCTGGTTTATGTGCACTGAAAATGTAGATGTACATTCTTCAGGAAATCAACCCAATCTGCCATAACATGCCTTCTCCCCCTAGTAAACCTGTGCCTAGCTGAGCTAAATCTTTGTCATTCTGAATAATTAGAAAGAAGGAAAGGATTTTGGAAAGCAAGTTAAAGTTTGAAGTCCAATATTTATTCAGATATTCTCCCAAAGAAGATGAGGGTCATTAGCATACGTTTATAATCTTTTTGTCTAGATCTATCTGAGATGAAGTTTACTTGAAAATTTCCAGATTCACAGATTAACAATAATTACCAGATTAATAATGATTAACAATGATTACCAGATTAACAATTAACATTTGCAGATTAACAATGAAGCAAATCTGAGTATTTAGAACTCACCCTGTTTAAGACACAATGATTCATTCACATAGCTGGCTTCATATAGTGTATTTGATCCTGTTACTGATTTAGGCTTACAGATCAGGTGGTTCAGTTTTTCTGGAAATGAAGTGAAAGCATCTGGAATTGAACAAAGTCTTTCTACCTTGTATCATCTACTCACCATCCAAAGTAAAATATCTTATAATTTGGAGGTACTCTTTTTTTTTTTAACCCAATAGAGTTTAAAGAATGTTTCTTCCAAAAGCTCTAAGATACTTTTTAAATAAATGTTTTTAATCATCTAGCTTTCCACTCTGAGCCTTCCTTATAAATGTCACCTTAATAGAGGTTAAATAGCAGTTTATATTTCAGGCTTCATGCCAAATACTAACCTTAAAATTCTTCCCAGCATGGACAAAAATAGGGAACCAAAAATATTTATGATTATTTGACTTTATCTGTCCTGGTATAATCTTTAGTAGTGTAATATAAAAATGAATTTAGTCATATTATGGAAGCACAAAATTATATTAATGGGCTAATTTTATTATCTAGATTTTAATAAAGTGCTACTGTGCCTCATGAAGCTAAATTGGAAAACTCAGTCATATTACTTAGCTGTGAATATTGTCACAAAGACTCAATTTTGGTCAAATTCCCATTAAAAAAGAATGACAGTCATCAGTGTATTAAAACTTCAGGAAGATGTTCAGAGTTGTGCCTAATGAAACAGTCATGAGATTGGGTTAAAATGATGTTTCTATTAATGATACAAAAGTTAGTGGCAGAGAAGTAGGGAGACAGTCTTTCAAATATTTTGAAAGACCTGATAAAAATGTAATTCTCCATAAATGAATCTTTTTAATTTTTATTTTAATCATATTTAACATCTTCAAATAAGACATAGACCAACTGGTCGAAAAATCTATTGGCCATTTTAAATACCTTTAAGTTCTTTGTGTAGAAATAATTTCATATATAAGTTAAAAATAAGTTGCATTAGTTTTTGAAGTTTGTTCCCTCCAGAATGTGTAAACCAATTTATGTTAACTATTTTGCACCCCCATGTGTGAGATAGCACAACAAGATGAAAATAGCTTCTCCAAAATGTGAGAGGGAGCTGTGCCTTGCATTTTGAAGCATTGGCAAAGCCCTTAAATTCATGCTTACAAGTTCTTCCCTGAGAGGATTGTTAAAGACCAGAATCAGGTACTTTGAATATTTGGAAAGTATTTTTTTGAAGTTTGTGCTAGTGTTGGTATGTACAGTCCTAGAGACAGAGGGTGAATTAGGTGACATTTAAAGATTATATTCTAAGTGAAATAAATAGGACACACGTGTAAATATCGAATAGTTTCTCTAGTGTGAGAAACTAAAAGTGTAAATAAGGATTAAAATGATTAAGAATAATTGATAATTTGAAATAGGAAGAAAAGGTCCAAAGTGGTAGGGGAAATGGGAGGGGAAGGGGAAAGGAAAGAAGGGAAAGGAAAAATTATGAGAAAAGAAAAAATGGAAACAAAGTCTGTGTAAATAGGGAAGGGTGGAGGGGGTGAAGGGTGCACAGGTAATGGGGAAAAAATAAGAATCAAGATACATCATGTACAGGTACAAGCACCCAATGATAAATGTAAACATACTGTGTACCTAAAATGTACCAATAAAAGAATTTAAGTAAAAAAAAGATTATAGATAGAAGGAATCTTCATATTTATAAAATGACCTACAGAATGTACAGCAAGTTCATCTTACTCTTTTATTCATTCATTTTGAGCTTTTTAAAAATATTGCAAGACAGCATTTTAAGAGTTCATTTCTTTCCTCCCTTTCATCCCAATTAAAGCAGAGCCCAAACAGCATGTTTTACTATTGCCCACTGAGTGACTTATATGAACTTTACACAACTTTATTCTGAGATTTTTGTTCCTGCTATATATAAAGTATTTGATTTTAAGAACCAGGAGGTCTCATTCAAAATGTGCTGGGTCCTGCAGCTGTATCTGTGTGGTGGGGTGAGACATGTCTACTGCCTCATCATTAGAAGGACCTACACTTGAGCCTACTATGAGGCTTATCACTAAGACCTAATAAAGAGTACTAAAGGTCCCTGATTTATATTGACTGGGGTTTGGACAATGACTATGTCGGTAGTTTTATGGGAACCTACAAAAGGGTGATATTGAAGGTATGAAGGGTACAGTTCTTAATAGTAGGGTAAAAAATGGTCTCACAAAATACTCATACCCTAAATCCCACAACCTGTAAATGTGTTACTTTGTAGGGAAAAGTTACTTCTGTAGAAGTAACTAAGAATCTTGAGATTATTATGGTTTATCCAGATAGAACTGTATCAGTCAGCTTTCAATCACTGTGACTAAAATAGCTGGCATACACAATTTAAAGGAGAAGGGATTTCAGAGGTCTCATGTTTCCAAGGTCAGCTGGCTCCAAGTGGAAACAACATGGCAGAGGAGCACAGTGGCAGAAAGCTGCTCAATCCACAGCACTACCAAGCAGAGAGAAAGCAGAGAGCCCATGAGATAATATACCCTTAGGGACACACCCCTGTGAACTACCTCCTCCAATGAGGCCCACCTCCTGAGAGC
Source organism: Heterocephalus glaber (assembly GCF_053883595.1). Taxonomy (NCBI): domain Eukaryota; kingdom Metazoa; phylum Chordata; class Mammalia; order Rodentia; family Bathyergidae; genus Heterocephalus; species Heterocephalus glaber. The sequence continues at coordinate 17,661,085 of NW_028258406.1, read as the reverse complement.
ACATTCAGCTATGAACTTCAGTGGGTTAATCCACTGATGAGGTTAGCACCCCTTTGGTCTACTCATCTTCCAAAGGCCTCATATTTGAATATATGAACCTTTGTGGGGACATTTTTGATCCAAACTCTAATAGACTTTAAATATTGTTCTAAGTACCTTCATGTGGGGGAGGTAGAGGAAGATTTGACTGGCAGTAGAGAAAAAGATGATGTGATGATAAAAGCAGAGAATGGAGTAGAGTGCTTTTAAGATGGAAGATTGAGCCATGGCTAGTGATGAAAGGCATGAACTAATGCTGAGAAAAGGCAAGGAAATGTATTCTCTCCTCAGAGCCTCTACAAGAAACCATCACCTTTACTTAAACTCAGCGAGACATATTTCAGAACCCTAACAGTTGTTTTAAGCCTTTAACTTTGTGGTAATTTGTTACAGCATTAGGAAACAATGCAGTCATTATTAACAAGGACTGTACCACTGGTGTTTCTAAGGCACAAGTGTAAGGATCAGTATTGTCACATGGAATTATGCAGACACTGCTGTAAATAGATTCAGGGGCAAGATGCTGGACAAGACAATAATTTATGCTCATGAACATAAAAGCTTCTAAGTTCCAATATTAGTACTTAAAATACACGAAAGAAAATGATTAGAATAAAAATGAACTTAGAGGAACTTAGATTTGACTAAAGCTTCTTTTATCCAAGCAAACAATATATTGGAAATAATGGCAAAGAAATTGGGCTGCTTGGAGAAAATCTCTAAAATCTCAGGGTATAAAAGATTTATGCAGTCTTTTAAGCAGGTTGGTAGTTTCCCCTACTGTCTAGTTGCCTGACCTAAGGTTAGCTTTCCTAGGAATAGACAATCATTTCATAAAGCCTACTGTAGAACTGAGCCTTTTAGATCCCAGTTAAGCTCAGTTTCATAAAAGGTAGCATGTTCTGGGAGCTGAGAGCAGGATTTTGCATTTTTTCTTTGCTTTCCTAGCATACTGTAGTTCTCATGAGCAGAATTAGAGAAAAGAATAGAGAAAGGGGAAGAGGTAAGTTTTTCAGCAGGCTTCATCAGCCTGGGTGGGCGGAGCTTTTTTTTTTTTGCCCGTGATGCTGAAAATGAGTTATTTTCTTGCTGTTAGTTGGCTGAGGTGTATAAAACCTTGAAACTGCCTGTTTTTTTTGTTTTGTTTTGTTTTGTTTTTTTTAATGGAACAAAAGGTCTCACAGACATAAGAGGGTCTGCAAATAAAATGGCAGCAATAGAATTTCTCCTGGACAATAGGCACACACAAGGAATTTCTCTGGAAATGATTTCATTTTTAAGAGGAAACTATATTTAGGTTCTTGGTACAATTTATCTCAGTGGTCTTTTCACTTTTATTGGAGGAAAGTGTTTGCTTTTCAGAGAAAACAACAAATTATTGATTTAAAACAGCTTGGGGACAATGAAATAATAGACCAGAGCAAACTGGTTTGAAGTATTCAGTCTGTGTAGAGGCATTTTTAATGAATATATCTTGGGAAGATATTATTTTTGCTAAGGGATTCTACCTATAGAAAGTAAAATTCAGGAAACAGTCTTTTCCTGACAGAAAAACAAATCATTTTTTGCTCTGAGGGTCTGGAAACAAGTACAGTACTAATGATGATCTGAAAGATTCAGGTTTTTATGAGAAAATAGAAAGCTCTTGAAGGGCCCTGTATGGAATTAGGATAGGGTTGGAGGTCAGTGGGGGTGTAAATTGACTAAATTTGCATTTTGAAAAGGTTGTTCTGGTGCTATGTAAAATGAATTGGAGAGGGTAAGAATAACTGTGAGAAGACAGTCAAATGTGGCAGTAATCAAGGAAATAGAAATGGTACATTGGGGCCGATGAGACAATGGTGAAAGTGGACAAGATTGAACAACATCCAAAGAGATTTGGGGAAGAGTATCAATATGACTTGCTAACGAATGGCTTGAATATGGAGGAAAGAATAAGGAATTCCTAAATCATGAATGCTAGAAGTAATAATATTTTTATAGTATTTAAGTATTTAGCATCTTTTTCATTGAAAAAAAACTGTTTTAGAAACAAATGCTCCCAAATGATGTTTTACCAAAATCATAGGTTGAGCTAAAATGTGGTGAGTTGAAGACGAAACCTGTACTGGGAAAAGCTTTCAATGTTAAAATTCCATATTGAAACACATTTTTCTTTAGTTATAAAACTTGGTATAAAATTTTGTTCTATAGGATTATGCCCTAGCCTATTTTTCTTCAATATTTAATTTGTTTAATGGTTTTTCAGAATTTTAAAATAGAATATTATCCCTAATAAGAAATATTAGTTCCTTTCTGACATCTGCCCAAATTTATAAAATATATCTACTAGTGATCTTGGTGAACGTTTCAGGGTATTATAGATTCTGTGATGAGAATATGTGGTGACTATTATTTTAGTTTCAGTTTTGATGTCTATATCTAGTTCTTATGGCTGTAAAAAGTGAATGTCCCAGAAACAAGATGACCTGTATTTTTTTAAATGCAGGTTTTCTTGGCCCTACTTATTATTAGCACCCTTATTTCTATAAAAAATATCTGTTTGAATAACTTATATGGACACCTTACCCAGAGATCAAAAAGGAGTTTCAGCATGAAGACAAGTTCTGGCCAATAAATGAGTTAGGACTTTTGTCACACAATATGTTACATACTAATTATCTCATTTTAAAATGACTACTATTATAAAGAAGAATGATTCTGAAATGTTTTACTAAATATTGGTTATAATAACTTTATTATTTTATTAGGGAAAACCAGGACATAGCAGTTTATGTTCTGTGGTAAGGAGAGAGTCTGGTTAACTACAGCTAAAAACCTAATCTCTTTTGGAAAAGATAGACAAGATGTGTTAGGTTGCTGATCCTGGCTGTTCGTGGGAAATGTGTGAGAAATAAGGAGAGAACCCAAGGTTAGTTGGTAAGCTAACAAAATGGGAGAGTTGAGAAAAGTAATGAAATGTAGCAGAGAGTAACAGACTCTCTTTTGCCTGCTGTCTCTGGGAGTGCTCTTTAAGGCTTCACTCTGTAGGCTGAGCAGAAGCAAAGCAATCCTAAGGGTTCTCTCGCCATTTGACCAGACAAAAAGTGACAAGACAAAAAGACAAAAAAGAGACAAGATCCTAGACAGCCCCATCTATGAATTTTAAAAGAAAGTCAATGGAGGAAAATAAGCTTTTAAGAACAGTTATTTCAGCTTGTATTTTAACTAAATACAATATACAATACTTATGGGAAAGAAGAACCCTGTAAATCTTTGAGAAATAATGACCTCTTGAGTGATCATGAAAGATATCGGCAGTCTGGCAAAGGAGATCAGGGTGACTTGGTTGCTGTTTAGGTAGAGTCCTAGAATTAACTGATAAATAAATGTTGTACATATAAAAAAAACCTTTTTTTGGTTTTCAGTGAAGCATAGCATAAGTGACTTGTGAAATTTTTATTGACAAAATTAATTAAAAATGGATTGTATAGGGACTGGGCCACATGGGTTGAAAATTGGTTGAAAGACTTCCCAAAGCAGAGTATAACCTAGAGAACCACTCCCGTGGGATTTAGGTCTTTCTTTCATTACTGACTTAGGTGAAGATATTATTGCAATCAATTTTTAGATATTAATTAATTGGAAAAAATTGCAAATACCTATTCTTGTTTTGTGATGTGGAATGAAAACCTGACTCTAGCAAAAGAAATCAAATGAGATTGAACTTTGAAAACCCAGATAGGCTCCTTGGATTAAAGATCTTTTGAAGAATTATAGAAGTACAAATGTTGGAAAATGTACAAAATGTAAGAAACAAGTGCAAAATGACTTGGTTCACTCCTTTGTCTCTAAGAAATCCAGTATAGCTACTAACACTAATTTAGAATAACCCAATTCTTGACCTCTTAGTCCCACATAGTTCAGTTACTGCATCATAGTATCTCCTACCCAATTATACACATATAGATACAGTATCTGAAATTAGAATAATTTATTTACATATATATATATATTTTTTTTGTACTCGGGATCAAACTCAGATCCTTGCACTTGCAAGGAGGGTGGCAGAACCACCAAGCTAAATCCCCTACTCATATATTTTTTGAGTAACATAGCAGGCTGTAATTTAGATATGTGTTTGTATGCTAGCTTTTCTATTTAACATTATATTACACTTTTCGATATACTTAATTTTTAAACATATGCTTATTATATTTGCATAATAGTCCATTATATGGCTGCCCCCTAATTTATATTTACCCTTTGTCTATTATTGAACATTACTTTTTCTTTTTACTATTTCAATAATTCTGTAATGAGCATTTTTATGTATTTTTCCATATTTCTATTTCCTTGGCTTAGTCCCTAAGACTAATTACTAGAACAATAAATACATTTTACATTTTTTATATGTCTTTTTAGAATGGTTATGTCAACTTTCCTTCTTAAGAGCAGTGCCACTTTAGTCATGCTGACATTTATTATTATTGTTCTGGCTAAATTTTGTTAAATTAAATTTTTAAAAGTTTCTAATTGTTTTAATGTGTTTCCTCAATTACCTTTTCAAGATTGGTATTTGTTCAGTATGGCGATACCTCAAAGAACTAGGATTAGAGGTCCCATTTGACCCAGCTATTCCCCTGCTGGGTATCTTCCCAAAAGAATTAAAAGAATCATAACACAGTGGTATATCTATACCCATGTTCATAGCAGCACAATTTGTAATAGGTAAAACTTGGAAGCAGCCCAGTTGCCTACCAACTGGAGACTGGATAAAGAAAATGTGTGTGTGTTTTTTTTTTAATAAAATGGAGTACTACTCAGCCATAAAAAATGAGAAACTAGAGACATTTATAGCTAAATGGATACACATTGAGGTGATACTCTTAAGTGAAATAAGTAGGACAGACATGTGTAAATACTGAATAGTTTCTCTGGTGTGAGAAACTGAAAGTGTAAATAAGGATCAAAAGGCATAATAGATATTGTGAAATAGGAAGAAAAGGTGCAAAGGGGAGGTGGCAGGGATTGGGGAAAGGAAAGAAGGGAATGGAATTAATATGAGAAAATGAAAAAATGGAAACAAAGTCTTTGTAAATAGGCAGGGGTGGAGGGGTTGAAGGGAAGGCAGGGGAATGGGGAAAAAATAAGAACCAAGAAACATTATGTAAAGGTACAAATTTCTAATGATGAATGTCATATTGTATACCTAAAATGTAGCAATAAAATTAATTTTAAAAAATAAAGAATAAAAATAAAGCTAAAAGAAAGATTGGCATTTGTCTGCAAATACATGCATAATGTTTGAATGGTTCTCAGAAGGGAGTGATTTTGTCTCTTTGTCTCTTGAGGTGACATTGGGCAATATTTAAACATGGTCCTGGTTGTCACAACTGGCATGGAGGATAGGAGATGGTGTGGGGTGGGGTTGTTACTAACCTCTCCTGAAGAGAGGCCATGCGTGCTATTAGGCAGCTGAAAATGTGTAGGATGGCCACAACCTCTCTGCCTCCACCTCCAAGAATTATTTGGTCCTAATGTGAGAAGCACTGAAGATATGAAATCCTGCTTTAACTACTTACAGTTCCTTGCTGCATATGAGATAAAATTGAATAATTTTCTGAATCATTTGTATGTATCTTTATATTCATTTATTTTTTGGCTATCCTGCTGCACTTACATAGACAAAAATTGATTTTTGTTCTACTATGATATGGCTCTATTACTGCTTTTTAAAGTATATTAATATTTTGTTGGGTCAATATTTTGTTAGCTAATAAATTATTTTGGAATGACTAGTATCAATATAATGTTCAGTTGCCTCTAATATATAGGTAGACTGCCTATACATTTGTATTATGCTTTTTAAAATAATTTTCGAATCACTTCACAGTTTCATTACATAACTGTATCCATTTCTTACTAGAGTTTTTATATTTATTCTTGGTATGGAATATGTGATATTTTTATCTTATTTCAAAATTAATTTTATTGTTACATTTTAGGTATACTTCCTTGGTGCTGGGGGCCATGGTACAGTGGTCCAGAAGGTTCACCTCCTCTGCGCTGGGGGAAGCTCTGCTTTCTCAACACTGGAGGCAGTGGTACCGTGGCCCAGAAATTTCACCTCCTCTGCACTGGGGGCAGCTCTGCTCCCTGGAATATGTGATATTTTAAAAAGTATTTTCATTGTAGAAATATATCCCAAAATGTGATTTTATTTTGCAAATCTATTTTAGTATGGTGCTATCTAAACTATAATTATAAAACTCATGTGCTCAGAACATCAAACAATTACAAGATGATATCAAATAAAATGTGTATGTTTTTCTTCCCACACTCTCAAAATCCCATTTTGCACTGAGGTATATTTTTTGTATGTTGTTCTTTCATTATGTATTGACAAAAATGGAGGCATTTTATGTAGATATAATAAACCATATTTTTATACAAATGAAAATATACATATTTCTAAAAACCATTATTTCACAAATAGTGTATATTAATCACTTTATATCTACATATATGTACATATACATGTCTAGGAAAAGCAGAATAATTCTTTCCCCTCCCTTGCCAAGATGTCCAACGACTTGATCCCTAGAGCCTGCCAATAGGTTAACTGTCATGGCAAAGTGGACTTTTGGTCCAGTGTTGGTCTCCTGACCTACAGAACTGTAATAAATGGCCATAAAATCAAGTCAGGCTTAGGGAAAGAGCCTGCGGTGATCAGAGGTGTCTCCAATTGATGCAGGACTGAAGGAATGATGGCATAACATGTCCTTGTAGAAAGCCTCACTTGGCAGATGTTTCTGGCTTCCTACCATACACAGTCATGATAAAATCCAAATGGAGAGTAGAAACTATTGGTCCTTCAGTATTTTCCTCAGTATAGGCTCTAGTGATAAAACCCTGAGGAGCTCTTGACATTGGAGGCTGAGCAGAAGATAGAACCAGTGTAGGAATCTCAAATGCCAAAAGACCACAAGCGTTAGTGATGTTGTAGAGAAAAGAGAACCTTTACACACTGTTGGTAGCAATGTAAATTGTGGAATTGTTATGGAAAACAGATGGAAGAATTCTCAAGTAATTGAAAATATAATTACCATATGACTCAGGAGAGCTTTTTCCTGGTGTATATACAAAGGAAATTAAATTAATATCTTATACAAATATTTATAGTCTCATCTTCAGTGCAGCATTATTTACAATAGTCTAAATATAGAAAGAATCTGATTGCCTATCAACAGATTAATAAATAATAAATTGTGATGCATTACACATATATACATATGAATATTATTCAGCTTTAACAAAGTATTGTTTGCATTTTGAAATAACATGGACAGATCTGTAGGATATTTTTCTAAGTGGAAAAGCAGCAAGGAAAAGAGTTCTACAAATCTGCATCTTTCCCATTGAATATTCCACAGAATATTGAGATACTTGCATGCAAGGAAAATACACAGCTATAAAGGAGGAACTAATTGAGAAGATCAGAGATGCAGTATCATCTGATACTCACAAAGGGTTCAAAGTACTGCTTCTTCCTACCAGATGTACTAGAACACTTAAAATCATAGAATATTGAGTAAATTATTTAGAAAGGAGTTGTCTGAAGAGTGAGGAATATTTAATTGTAGTAAATGTTGCTCCTATTTATGAAATCACAGAAGCATGATCCTCCACCCCTTTTTCCAGTACCTTAACTGTATCACAGAAGAAACACCAAATACATATATCAAATATCATAAGGATGAAAAGAATTAGGAAAATACATACATATGGAGAAAAGTCAATCAGTCTAAATTGGTCCAGAACTAACACAAATGTTAAAAATAGCAGGAAAATACATTAAAACAGTTATTATAACTTTATTTCAGATGTTCAAAAACTTAAGCAGAAACATAAAAGATACAAAAAAGAAACAAAAAGTAGTTCTAAAAAAGAAAGCTAAAATGTTGAAGAGGAAATTTTACTCCTTGAAAAATTAGATCTTGCAGAAGACATATGATCATAGGACAAAAAAGGGTACAAAATTAAATGAGAGAAAAAATTAAATAATAAAAGAATGTCAGTATTCTGTTAGACAACTTTCAGTAGATTATCATACATGAAGTTGGATTACACAAAGATGGAGGATAGAAAAATACTTGAAGAAAGAATGGATAAATTTTCCATATTTGATAAAAAATGATAAGTTCACAGATCTAAGAACTCAAATTTCAAGCACCAAAAACAAAGACCTGTCAACATATATCACAAGCATAACTAAACTATAAACCAATGATAGAAAAACTTTTAAAAGCAGCAAAAAAAAAAAAGGCATGTTATGTAAAAAGAAACAAAGGTAAGGATGACTGACAAGTTCTTATCAGAAACAATGTAAGTTGGAAGACATTGGAGAAACATCTTTAAAGCAGTGAAATAAAACTGCAATTTAGAATTTTTTGCCCAGTGAAATTATTTTTTTAAAATGCAGGTGAAATAAATATATTTTCAAACATAAAAAAGCTGAACTAATGATCAGCAGATCTAGACTATGAGGAATGTTGAAAAGAAGCCCTTCAAACAGTTTAAAAAAAATCTTTATTATATCTGGAACATAGTAAATTGTGTATAAAAAGTATGCAATTTCATAAAGCTTGATATATATACCTGTGTAACTATTATTAAGTCAAGATAATGGACATATTCATCATACTTAAAATTATCCTTGTGCTTGTCTCAGGCCCGGCCTCTGCCAAGGCAACCACTGATATGTTTTGGGTCATTATAGTTGAATTTGCATTCTGGAGAAGAAGGGACAGTTACCTGCTGAGCAAGACCCTCAGGTAGAGAAAGGGACCATAGACATTCAACAATGACCACACAGCAGTGACCTTTTCTTTTTATCCAGACTCCTCTTTATGGAAAAGAAAATTGAAGGCTAAATATTTAACAGACTCATTCAAGGTTAAACAGCAAGTGAGAAAACCAAATTCAAGCCAAATTGCATCATTGCATTCCAATTTCCAAACCCTATCCATTAAGCTATGCTATGATCATCTCATCTGAAGTGCATTAAGATGTATATTTATGCAAAATTTCCCTCTCATGTGTAAATAACTCAAATCATGTATCAGTGTAATTTCTCGCTTCCTATTTTGGACTTTGAAACTTATGCTTTTGGGACTTACCAAGAACCTCGATGTTGGTTTACTTAGCAACTTAAATCAGAAACTTTTTCATTTCTGATTCAAAATGTGTAACTAAGCCAGGGGTAGTGGCACACACCTGTAATCCCAGCACTAGGAAGGCTGAGGCAGGAGGTTCACTATAAGTTCAAGTCCACTGCATAGTGAGTTTAAGATCAATGAACGACATAGTGAGACATTATCTTAAAAAAAAATAACAAAAAATGTGTAATTAAATCCATATTTTGTTGTATTGATTTACTGTCACAATAAGATATGTGCAATTCAATTTATGCTTTCTGTATGTCTTTGATAACTCTTGTCTGTATTTTATATTTCTTAATATTTGATATATTTTCCTAGTTATATCATGTGACATTTGGATTTTATGCCTTTCTCTTTCCTAAAACAAAAACTTGGAAATGCTAAAATCATAAGTGAAAACATTTTAATTGACCACTAGCAGCTTACAAAAACATGGTATTCATTTATGAACTTCTTGCCAAGCTCTAACCTACAACTATTCCTATCCTACTGTTTGTCACACTTGAAAATTCTGATCCATTCAATTTACCTCAGTTCTTTAGGCAGCTTTAACAATGTTTACTGGACCAGGGTGCCCCTAAAATTTTGATGAATGATTTATTATTTGAGATCCCTATATTGGCTCTACCTTCAGTTCAGCCTCCATGTCAAGAACTCCTCAGGGTTTTATCACTAGAGCCTATACTGAGGAAAATACTGAAGGACCAATAGTTTCTATTCTCCATTTGGATCTTATCATGACTGTGTATGGTAGGAAGCCAGAGACATCTGCCAAGTGAGGTTTCCTACAAGGACATGGTATGCCTTCATTCCTCCAGTCCTGCATCAATTGGAGACATCTCTGATCACTGCATGTTCTTTCCCTAAGCCTGCCTTGACTTTATGGCCATTTATTACAGTTCTGTAGGTCAAGAGACTGAAGGGAGCACAGAAAGAGGTACTCAGACCCATGTGCCCGAAGTGTGACCTCTGTATGTGCTGGGCTCGAAGAGGACTAGCTGCCCTCCGAGAGTCTGCCCTTCAGGGAATAAACACCTTATTCTGAAATATTTCATACAAGGACTCTGCCTAGGCTCCTAGCCAGATCCGAGAGCAGACTTCTTCTAAGACACATATGCCTTATTACCATGAGGCCACTTTTGTGTAACATGATACATATGATAGTTAAAAGATACCTAGCAGGGAAAAAGAGAACTTTGGGAAACTCTTAAAACTACATGCAGGCATTCTGCCCAGCAGGACCCCAACCAACTGCCCTCTCAGGACTCCCCCAGTTGTTCTTGGGTGTTGAGGCGAGTTGCTACCCCAGCTAGCAATGTAATAAATTGCCTACCAATGTAATAAAGCTGTCTTTACTTTTGTTTTCTTTTGGCATGGTGTAACTTTCATTAAGGATTGAGCCTCGGTTTAACTAAGGGGAGCTCCCAAATAGCTGGGTATTAACCCTTGCTACAAAAGAGACCAACACACATCTCAGTGGCTAACATCAAGAAGTTGGCAGGGCTATGGTATTTTTTTTTAGAGGGTGTGCTTTAGGGGAGAATCTTTTCTGTGTTTTTGTTTTGTTTTGTTTTGCTTTTGGAGGCCACCTTCATTCTTTGGCTCACGACCCATTCTTATGTGTTCAGATTCACTAAGGAAAGGTCAAGTTCTTTGTACATTCCTTCGTACCTGTTCTTCTCCCTTTCTCTTCCACATTTGAGAACTGGTGGGACTCAAACATAACCAAAAATATCAATGAATTTTATAAACTCAAGGAAATAAATTCCTAGAAACATATAACCTACTAAATGATGAGAAAATAGAAGATCTGAACAGACCAATTAAAAAGAAGGACATTGGAGGGCCAGGGATTTAGCTCAGTGGTTCCGCTCCCTGCCTCGAAAGTGCAAGGTCCCGAGTTCGATCCCCAGTACCAAAAAAAAAAAAAAAAAAAAGGACATTGAATCAGTAATGAAAAGTCACCTACTAAAACAAAAGCCAAGACCCAGTGGATCAAAGCCAAATTCTACCATGCATTTGAAGAAGAATTAATATCAATTTGTTGATATCTGTTATTCGTGGTAGTTTTTATCTTTCATATATCAGTAATGTCAGTTGTAATATCTCTTCCTGACTTTTGATTATATTTGAGTCTTCCCTCTCTTAGTCTAACTAAAGGATTGCCAATTATTTCTTCTCAAAAAACTAAATCTTGTTGATTTTTGGCTTTCTAGACTTTCATGGGTGGGAGGGTCTGATTTTGCTTTTCCTTCCTTCTAGTATTTTTTGGCTTAACTTGTTTGTTCTTGCTTAGATCCTTGAGGCATAACAGTAGATTTTTTATTTGTCATCTGTTTTAATTTAGGTATTTATCAGTATAAACTACCCATCCTATAACTGTTTTTGTTGCACTATGAGTTTAGTATGTTCTATTTTCATTTTAGTTTGTCTTGAGATATTGTTATATATTCCTTTTGATTTTGTCTTTGACCTATTGGTTATTCAACGTGTTAATTTCCGCATTTCATAAATTTTCTAATTTTTCTAATATTATTAATTTTTAGTTTAACATCATTGTGCTTAGAAAAGATACTTGATCTTAAATTTAAGATTTTAATTGTGGCATAACATTTGTTTTACCCTGCAGAATATTCTCTGGAAACTTGCACTTGAGGAAAATATGTATTTGTTGCCATTGCATGGAATATACTGTATGTATCTCTTGGGTCCATTTGTTCTATAGCTTTGTTCAAGTCTGCTCTTTCTGTCTTGATTTTTCTGTTTGCTTGATCTATTCATTTTTCAAATTAGAGTATTGAAACCTATGCTATAACTGTATTGCGGTCAGTTTCTCTCCTCATATTTACTATTTTCTTTATATATGAGGTACTACAGTGTTGGATACATATTCACAATGGTTACATCCTCTTGATATATAGCTAATTTTATCAATTTATAATGACCTTTGTCTCTTTTGTTAGTTTTGGACTGTAAATTTAATTTTGCTTGATTTAATTATGGTTACTCATGCTCTCTTTTGTTTCCTTTTGCATGTTACGTCTTTTTCTATTTCTTCACCTTCAATTTGTGTGTTTCCTGACAGGTGAAAGGGGTCACAGTAGGCATCCTATAGTTGACTCCTGTTTTTATTCATTTAACCATTCTATGCCTGTGCCAATCTTTGGAGAATTTACATATTTAAATTCAAGATATGTATTGTTATGTGAAAACTTACTATTGCCATTTTATTAATTATTTCTGAATAGTTTGTAGATCATTTTACCCTTCCTTCTTGCTATATTTATTTATGACAATTTTCTTTAGTTCTTTAATTTCTTTCTCTTTTGTGTATTTGCTATAGGTTTTTGCTTTGTAGTTTTGAGGAGGCTTGTATATTACATCTTATAGCTGTAGTAGTCTATTTTCAATTGACAGTAATTTAATGTTTATCATGTACAAAAATTTTACTCACCCTAATATTTTACACTTTTTATGTTGCACTTACCTCTTCCTGTGTTGTGTGAATTTATTATAACTATAGTTCTTTTTAATCTTTATGTTAGAATTATAAGTGATTATATATCACCATTATAGGATGTGAATATTCTGAATTAGTGTTTATTTACTTTTATTAGTGAGTTTTATACTGTTATATGGTTTCATGTTTCTAATTAGTAGTTTTTCATTTCAGCTTGAAAAACTCCCTTAAACATGTTTTAAAAGGCAAGTCTAATGTTAACCAAATACCTCAGCTTTTGTTTTTTTTGGAAAATCTTTATGTTGCCCTTATTTCTGAAGTATAACTTTTCGGGGTAAAGTATTCTAGGTTGTCAATTTTTTTTTTTTTTTACATCTTAATATATAATCCCATTCTCTCATGGCCTGCAAGGATTCTTAGGAGAAGTCTGTGGATGGCCTTATTAACAGTTTTTTATATGTGATACACTTTTTTTCTCTAATGTTTCTGGGATCCTATATTATCCTTTGATTTGGGCAGTTTGATTATAATGTGCTTCCTGAAGTTTTCTTTGGTTTGGATTTGATAGATCATCCTGGGTGATCTTATCTTTACTCAGATTTGGGCAGTTTCAGTCATTATTTAAGTAAGTTTTCTATCCCTTTATGCATATTTTCCTTTTCTAAAACTTCTAAAATTTGAGTTAGCTCTCTTGATAGTGTCTCATAGATTCTATGGGTTTCATTATTCTTTTCATTTTTTCTTTAACTTCTTCCTAATTTGATTAATTCAAATGATACATTTTAAAGTTTATATAGTCTTTATTCTGCTTGATTCTAGTCTACTGTTGAAGATTTCTGTTGTGTTTTTAATGCAGTTATTGTTTTCTTTTCCAAAATTTCTGATTTTTAAAAAATATTTTCTGTCTCTTTGCTGAGCTTCTTGTTATTTCCTAATTTTGTTAGTTTTAAAATCTTAATTATCTTAGTTTTTAAATCTATACTTTGTTGTAGTTTGAGAAGCTTCAGTAGAACAATTATTTAAATTACTTGGCCAGGAATTCATAGCTCTCAAATTCTTGTACTTTGATTACTGGAAGTTTATTGTGTTCATTTGGTGCAGTCATGTTTTTCAGTTCTTTGTGATCCTTGTAGGTTTGTGTTGTTTGTACATTCATGGAGGAGCCAGCTATTCCAGGCTTTATGGATTGGTTTCTGCAAGAAAAAACCTTCACTTATGTGATATCAGAGTGGGACATCACACTGGAGCACCTTGTGAAACCAGGTCCAGTGATATGTAGTACCAAGCATGAGGATGTGCAGGACACTAGGGCTGAGGAAGTATAGTGTCTTACAGGTTCAAGCAGCGGGGGATCTATGACAGTGACAACTGTGTGGCTGTGGCTGATGAGTGCTATGGGATGCTTATAGTGGCTGTGAGGGCTGTTGGAGACCTCAGCAGTGGCTTTGGGATTCTAGTTATACCTTCAAGGATTGGAAAAGGCAGCCGTGAGGGTCTGGGCCTGGTACTGTGCACATACTCCTCTATGAGCAAGTGTGTGGCAATAGGCACCAATTGCAGGCATATGCTCAGTAGGGACTAGGATGACTGGCATGCACAAACAGCTGTGGGATCAGGGCTTAGCTGCACACAGATTCAGGGGCTAGCTGCAGACTGACCATGGTGGCCACGCCAGCTGCATTTATGGGTATAGTTAATATTGAAGCAGGCCACATTGATGCGTTTGGCCATGAGGGCCAGTGACAGGGACAGTACACAACTTCATGAATCGTAGCTTGTGGTGTACACAGATATGACTGCAGTGATGTGGCTGGAGGCACTAGGACTAGGGAAGGGGAGTCAGGGTCAGGTTTTTGTGCATATACAACTATGGAGACAGGCCTGGTGGTTTGCACAAGCCTGGCTATAGGGCTCAGGCATGGATATGTGTGGAGATGGGTAATGGGACTGGCAGCAGGGGACAGACCCCATATAGTAGAATGCATATGGTGGCTGTATTGGGTCCTAGGGCCTGTGTTCCCTGGTCAGCAGCAGTTGGGTGGTCTAGGGAAATGGAGGCGGGGAGGAAAGGTGGTTTGGGCTCCTGGATACTGTGAAGATGGATATCCCTGCCTTTCCCACTCCCTCAGTGATGAAGGCTATAGTGGGTCCAGTGCAGATGTGCTGGATGTTAGTTTTCTTAGCAGTGAAAGCTCATGGAGGTCATCTGTGGAACAAGTTGCTGGGGTCCACGACCTGCTACAGTAGCCACTGTAGTGTCATTGGCAATGAGGGGCAAGGAGGCATGTGGGGTGGGTGTGTAGTCCCCAGTGGAGAAGGTTGCCAGAGCCCTGTGCAGAGCAGGGCACAAGAACAGATAGCTCCCTCTGTTTGACTGACATTATTGCACTTAGCCTTTCTTGTTCTCAGCCGTTAGCTGTTCCAATCTCCCCAGAAGTCTGGGTTGGGTGAAAGCATAGTTGGTCAATCCAGCAGTGCCCTGAAAAGCTGGGAAAGCTGGTTGTTCACCTTGCTCTCTGTGTCCCTGAGAGATGAACTACAAGTTATGGAATTCCTCCTCTTGGCTGAGCAGTGGCAGCCTGGGAGATAGGAAGATACAAGCAAAAATGAAACTGTTCAACCCTTTTTGGAAACTTTCTTTTCTTTTTTCATCTTATTACTATAACTTCTTAAAAGGACTCCTGAGATCTTCCAGAGTTATTTTTGTCTCTCCAAATTTATTTGTGATACTCAGTTAAGATGTTTATAAGAACCACAAAGTACTCTATGCATTCTAGCCATGTCATTTCCTCCCAAGTTTTGTATTTAGTCTTGATGTTATATTTTAAATAATAGAAACATATTTAAAATAGTAGAGAATTTTTTAAAATAATAAAATCACCATTCTACTAAAACTGTTCAATTTTGAAATTTATATACCATTTTATTTTGCATTTAAATATTTATTGTATACTTTTAGGTTGTAACCCTATCTATAATACATATGTTTCAGAAATTTTTTTGGACCATTAATTGCCATGACATATTTAATTGGCACATTTAATTGAAATCATTATTTTTGAGATATTGCCCAAATTTATTAAATATATTTCTACTTTCTTTTAGCTTATTACTTTTTGCCTTCTTCCTGAGTCCACCTCAGGACACTAAGATACAAAGTGAATGGAGACTCATACAGGTCTCATGGGAGCTTGTCAACACTTATGATAATTAATACTGGAAGATGCAGTACTGTTTGAGTAAAACTTAATGGGGCAAAATACTAGACTAACACTTCAGTTTGTCACTGAAGATATTCACTATCCATTCATTCCAGGAGCAACCTTGCAAAATGTGTAGGGGGCACTAGCTATTAAGCACTTGGAATGCTGCCCATCTGAAACGTGCTGCCACTATAAAATACACACTGAATTTAAGGACCTAGCATGAAAAGGTAAAATAGATTATTATTTTTAGTAATGGTGATTGTCCAAATGATATTTTAGAAAAAAACCCATTATTAAAATTACCTTCACCTGTGTCCTCTGTATGTTAATTTACTGTGATACTACAAAATTTAAAATTACAATGTGACTTGCATTATATTCTAGTGGGCAGTGGATGCTGTTTTTGAGATTGAGTTAGGTGTGTTTTTGATAATATAAAAAAGATACCTTGATACCTTTATTAAGCTAAATGAATCCAGAACAAGGATGTCTGTAAATATTAGAAACACATTTATTTACCCCAGGATAAACTATAGTGCATGTTTCATATGTACATATTGATTCATGGTGTATTCCTTACTCCAATGCAGAAAAACTAGTATTTTAGGTCTGAGAAAAAGTCTAAAATAGGGTTTTTTTGCTTAAATTCTTTTATTGGTACATTTTAGGTATATAATATGTTTACATTTATCACTAGGTGCTTGTAACCACCTGTACATGATGTATCTTAGTTCTTATTTTTTCTGCATTACCTGTGCTCCTTCATCCTATCCACCTTTCCCTATTTACATAGACTGTTTCCATTTTTTTTCTTTTCTCATAAACTGAAAGTGTAAATAAGGATTAAAATGAGTAAAATGAATAATTGATAATTTGAAATAGGAAGAAAAGGTCCAAAGGGGTAGGGGAAGTGGGAGGGGAAGGGGAAAGGAAAGAAGGGACAGGAAAAATTATGAGAAAAAATAAAATAGGTTTTGACTGTAAGCAATTAGGGAAGTGGAGAGAAACCCTAAGTTCATTGAAATAACTTGAGCAGGCTCTAAGTATAATTGTGTACTCTCAGAAGCCTATAATGTGTGTGTGCGTGTGTGTGTGTGTGTGTGTGTGTGTGTGTTGTTATCATCTGAAGTAACAAGCTTCTTTTTGGGGAAACTGGAAATTTTGGGATTTTCCACACATGATACACAGAGGTTGCCTCATCCTAGCATCTGTTAGTTGGGTAAGATTAGGCCAATTGTTTACTCTCGCTATGCCTCAACTTGCAAATAGGCAAATAAAACCTATCTCATAGCAAGGTTACTGTGAGGATTGGAAACAAATATTTCTAGCACTGTGCCTGGCACCTAGTAATACTCTGTAAATGGTATATTTTCTCATCATCTTAGTTTTTACTTAATTTCCAATATGTTTGAATAAATTTTCTTTTCTTTTGTAACCAATCATACTTTCTTGTGCCCATGTTAGCATTTATGATTTCCTAGGAATGCATAATGATATGTTGAAGTAGAAACATGTTCAACTAGTGGTTTGACCAGTGAATGTTCTGTTGGCAATGATCTGTTTTCTACCCTAAACCAAATGATAAGCATGCCTCTTGTGACCTGGCAGAATAAGGGTAAGGTTAGCAAGAGAATGGTGCTAGCTTCTATCTGTTTTGGTGGCACCTGAGTGGTTCCTATGTGTGTGGGGGAAGGGGTCATAGAGCAACTAGGGGCACAGCCACATGCTATGGTTCTCTGCAACAGAACTTCTTAAACTTGATTATGTATGTGCATTGACCAGAGATTGGTGTTACAATGCAGCTTCTAATTCAGTAGATCTGAGGCAAAGCCTGAATTTCTAGATTCTGCATTTCTAGGAAGCTCCTAGATGGTAACAGTGGTGCTAAGTGAGGAACACACTTTCAATTATCCAGTAAGGTATCTAGTTAAAATCTTTTTATTTTGTTTCCTTCTTCAGGGCATCCTGGTATGTACAGCAACAAAAACCATTTTAAAGTATATCTATCTTTTTTAGCAAATTCAATTTAGATACTCTGTTTTGAATAAATTCTATTGAATATTTTTCCACCATAAGTAATAATGAAGAATTTTAACTTTTGATCTTTCTATTATGGTCCATAAGAGGAGAAATTTCAAGTAAATAAAGAAATGAGAACCCAGTGTGCACTATAGTATAAAGTGTTTGGATGGCTGTATAAATTAATAGAGTCATGAAAATGAATTTCCTATGCCTAGTAGGGAAACTTTGGACTGAACCTTGCATTTCGTCAATATACAAACAATCTACTACAGTTTGGATCAGGAACGTCCTCTAAAGGTCCAGGTATCAGAAGCCTGGTACTCAGCCTGAGGTACTTCTGGCAGGGGGTGAAACCTTTAGTAGGTTGGGCTTAATGGTGGGAAGTTAGTTCATAAGGTGAATATTGAGACTCTGTCTCTGTACTGTCTCTCTCTTTGCTTCCTGGCAATAGCCCTCTGTTGTTCAACTTTGGCCATGAGCTTCTGTCATCATACACTGTGCTGCTACAAGCCTAAAGCTATGGTTAGTCCATGTTATCATGGATTGAAACTTTTGAAACTGTAAACCAAAACTAAGTTTTCTTTCTTTTAAGTCGATTATCTCGGGTAGTTTGCCACAGTAACAGAAAGCTGACTAATACATAGTCTTATTGCCAAAACAAATGGAATTATTTAGAAGGAAATAAAAAGAGAGATACAGGAATGTGTTCTGATTTCTTCTAAAGTTATGGCTTATATTTAAAAGTATATACAAAATAGCAGGGAAAGTACAGAACAGAGAGGGGTCTTCCTGAGCCAGAATTTCAGCAACATCACCTGCTGTGACCATGGGCTTGTAATATTACCTCACTTTCTTTGTCCTCAGTTTTATCATCTTTAGAAGAGGAATAATGAGAAAGCTTTTCTATAAGACAATGAGGAATTAATAAGATGCTAATTAAAAGGACTTAAAATAAGCCCATTACCTATGTGATGCTCAATGAGTGGTGTTATGAGTAAAATGAATATGCTGCCAATAGAAAATTATGATTTAGTCCATAGAAGCAACATATTCTTTGGTGTACGTTGAATTTTAATCTTGTAAATTTATATAATACTTATCACACATGATTGCAAATTATCATATCATTAAAAGTACTTGTTTTAAATAGAGGCATACACCTGATTGCTAAGAAGAAAGAGACCTACATATTTATGCTAAGTTGTCATCTGACAAGGGACAGGAGAGTATCTAAAAAACACCCAAAAAACTTACATTTACATTGATGGTAGATGACTTCCTGGATAGAGTTATAGCACTTTCAAATGAATTTTCCATTATGATGAATCCAGAACATCAGGTTTATTTTCCTATCAATGATTGACAGTGCAGAGATTGTTAAAATTACTATACATCTTTATTAGATGTGTAAATATAATTTACATATTCTGGGTGCATTTTTTAAAGCTAGAAAATGAGATCTGTAGACTCATCTAAAATAATCTGTAATATATGGAATTTTGAACCACATAAACTTCATATGAATATTTATTTCTTGAACATCTGCTTGAATACAAAATGTGTGACTTAAGTAAATCCAACATGAAAAATATTGCAATTAAAACTAAAAGCATTTAAGAGGTAAATTGTCTTGAAAGCATTAGATTTTATTTGCCAAAAGTTGAAAAGATTATGAAACAGTATATAAATAGACAACAAAGAAAAAAGAAATAGTTTATTAAAATTAAACACTGAGAACTGTATAAAGAATTATACATTCTTATATTCATATATTTCAATAAAAACACAAAAGATATTGTAATAAAACCAACTGATAAAATTTAAGTAAAGTTTGAATCTTATTTGTTTTAAAAGTAATCTGCCTGGGGGGGATTAAAAATACAGGAAAATATAAAAGAGAAACCACCACCCCAACACTATTCTATCATGTTATTATATATTAAATCATGGCAGTTTTTTATACAGTCATTATAATTTTTAAAGGGTAGCCTTGTAATGATTTTAGTGCTCTCATTTGTTTCTGCCAGAGATATCAGTTAGGTCAAAAGGAGACTAATTGGCTAATCTGCAAAAAAATTCTGGGTTAGGGAGAATCTAGAGTTTAGTCTGCCTTTTCTGGATATCCACACAACGTACATGGGATTGTGGTATTATGGCCAGGAATGTCTAAAGAACTAGAAACAAACATTAATATTTGGCATACACATCAGAAATGTCAGGAAAGGTAGAATTCTTAATCAAATTTAAGCAACTTTACCTAGAGAAGCAAATCTCTGAATGCATCTTGCTGTGCTTTGAAGAGTTAACTGCAGTAAACTCATTAGTGGCAAGCATATTAGACAAGGAGGAGGTGATGACTCTTGGTTTGTCTTTCCCTCTTGGGACATTAGCAACTTTTGATTAAGTTCTAACTTAGGTGATATAGAACCTCCAATTTCACTTTTCCTTTCATGGCACCCTACCTTTCACACAAGACACAATCCTGTATTGAAAGAATATTCAAACCCTGTATTTGGTGTTGACTGGAAAGCAGTGTCCAACATCTTTTCTGTCATATACTTACTGGCCAGTCTTTCCCTATATCTACTTCATATATAAATCAAACGTTTAAAATGTGTATCTCATGTCTACTCTTCCAGTACTGAGTCCTGGCTCTTTCTGTGAATCCACAACACTCATGATGATGTCAGAAAATATTCCATGTAATCGGTCCTAATCATTGTTCAAGCTGATGAAGATCCGTCAGTTGGCAAACCAGGTAAATGAAGTCCCTTCTCCTCAGAGCTTGCATTCTAGTAGCAGGGACCAAGAAGTGTATGGATGTACACGGGTATATACATGCACATGTACCCACACACCATTTCCATTAGCAGCCGGTGCAGAAACACTGAAGAGAAAGGCATGATGGTAGGGGAGAACTCCTGTCCTCAGGATGGTTTTCCTCTGGAGGGAATTGGGCTGCACACTCACTGCTGTGGAAAGGGATGCCTGAGTGCATAGGTGTAGATTCTATGAGCCTGGAGTCAGCACTGCTCAAGCTCAGAGATCCAGGAAGATTCACTGGTTTTAATTTTGCTTTTAATTCTTTTTTCAATATGAGAGGTTTCCAAACCCTATGTTCATAGTCATTTACATACAAATGTGTCTCCACCTATTATATTTTTGACATGCTATTTATTGTCAGCATCAGATATGTTTAAATGTTTTTGTTATGATCCGTATGTATAATAAGGAAACATTTAGGTTGTGTTATTCCCATTTTGGGCTGTGGGAGTAATGTAATTACAGGCAGATACACATTAAGCATCCATGAGAACAAAGTGATGGTTGATTTCCATTTTCCTGCCTGTTGATTTTTTCCTTCCTCTTGATTCTTTCTATCCATCTTAGCATTAACTAACACCAACCTGTAAGATATTCAAATGATTCTCCATGTTGGCACCATCAGAATAAATGCTGTCTGCTTGAAATTAAAAATAAAACATGACTATCCCCAGATATTGTGGGGAATCTAGGCCTCAGTTAATCCACTGGGATCCCTTAGAGTAGAATCTATTTTTGTTTTTCCCATTCATGATGTCATTGATCTTCTTGGTATAGACTTTATTCCAGAAAGATTGAGTATTAATACTCTCCTTTTTTAACTTTTGAAAAATTATAGTAATTCCTCTAAAAATAAAATCCTATTCATTAAAAACTATAGTATTTAAAAACTTATCTCTATATATAGTCTTTCTTTTCTTCATCATTCTTTAAAACTTTCAGGAATTAATAGGCTTCTATTTGTCTGCTTGACTTTTGTGAACATTGCTTTTCTTATCTTCTATTGAGGATCAGAATCAGAAAGTAAAGGATTTTTTTCTTTTTAAAGACATTCTAGATGGATGCAAAAGTAAGGTAAAAATATGAGGCTTATGAGGCAAAGCAGACACATCTCTAAGGATTCTTTTAGGATAATTAAAGAGCTTCAATTAAAGTAGTATTTCTGCTTCTTTAGGAAGTTGAGGTTTTTCAGAACAAATTTTAATCTAATATCAAAATGTATAGTCTTTAGGAGGTACATTGAATACGTATTTAAAAATAAAAAATGTATACAGGATCATAACATGAAAACTCACCCATAAAGAGAATATTTGACAGTTTCTTTGTAAGGTTTTACAATGTGGTCTGGGTTCCCAAAAATCAAATTGTAAAAGCAAAGTACAAATAATATATTCTAGTTACAGTTTGATATTCACTTATATATGCACTCAAATATTCATGAAGTTTCCAGACATTTTAGGAGCTGGCCAGAATGTTTTCACAAAAAGAAATGTGGACATTTAGGAGCTTACTTTTCGAATACAAATTTTTTTGGTTTGAAAACATACCTTTCCCATATCCACAGTTTTACATTCTAAGGTAGGTCCTGTACTGAAGATGAGACAAAGCACATTTTCACCTCAAAGAACTAAAGGTCCAATTTGCTGACAAATTTCTTTCTGATTAAATTGCAATCATCAAGTAATATTCCTTAGACGCTGTACCATATGCTTCACCACTCTTTACTTTTTGTTTAAAAATAAAAGTATGCAATAATCCTTTCAAAATTACTTCATAGTGTGCTTTTTTAAAAAAAGGGCTGTAGAGTTATTACCTCCACCTGTTCTGCCAAACAGGGAGGTAGTGGCTTTTGGCCAAATTATTAAAAAGCTTAAAAACTTTCATCCAACTCCTGTTGGCATACTGCCATTACAATTTTCTTTCCTTTTTATCCTGGGCTAGTCTTCAAACAACTCTGAAAAACTGCTTTTGAGACAAAAAGGTTTCTTTCTGAAAAAGATAGAGAAAATTTTGCTTAAAATCTAAGGAATCTAAGAAGAAATCCCTCCTTAAATTAAGAAAGTTTTGTCTGAGATGTGAAGTGCTGAAAAACAAAACAGAAAGCACAACCTACACATGTGGTTTAAAAACATTTAGTTGTTCCTCAAGGGCAGCTACTGTGGTTATTTTCTTCTGTTCTTGCTCCTTTGTCTTAAGACACCAGGAACCTTGTGAGAAACCATTGGTTCTGGCACTCTTAGAGGCCAAAGATCAGATTCCATTTTGAATCAATTAGTGTGACTCCCTTTTGGCCTGTCTAATTGTACCCAGCCATATAGGATCTAAGAACTAGCATAACCAAGGGGGAATCTTCCATCTAATTGTCCTTGCCTTTTAGGAGTTTCATTCAATTTTATTTTCTGCTGAACCCCTGATGGGTCCTCTCCTGCCTCTTCTGCTTTGCCTCCTGGGAGGGTTTTCTTAATTTGCCCTTAAGTCTCATTAACTGTGGTAAGCCTGGGGTAGCTGATTTAGGTGGGTTCTCTCTGTTTCTAGCATATTTTTCAGCTGGTAAATAAATTTCCCAGGCTCATTTAGTGCAGTAGCCTTTTCCTCAGTAGCTGGCCCCACTTAGAGAATGGATCTTTGAGTTTTCTTCTTTGCTTTCTGCTGCCAGTAATTTTTTTCAGGAAGTGGAGTTATCATTTATTTATGGTTAGCATCAAGAGGAATTGAAAAGAACAGGTACTCCAATTATTCTCTAGTTTTGGAGAACTAATCTTCAATGCCATTTCTTCTTTTCTTTTCTTCTTTCCTTTCCTCCTTGCCTCTCCTTTCCTTTCTTAGCCTTCTGATTTTCCTGAGAATACTTCCTTGTTTTCTAAATTTCTGAGGAGAAATAAATGTGACATTTTCATTCCTCTAAAACCAGGCCACAAACATGGTCAGATTTTTATGATATCTTTATCCTGGTCTTCAGTAATCCCATTTTTTAATCTTCTTGTAGCTTGTCCAGTCTTGTATCTCCTATTTTTAGCATTTTATCTTTCATTCCAGCTTTGCTTAGGACTTCTTTGTAATGGAAATCTCTGAGTCTGTCCTTGAAGCAAAACAAGCATATGCTTACTTGGGACTCAGGATTTTTGCATATATTTTATTGAAAGAGATTATGGCATTTCAGCTGCAACATTTTCTGAAGATGTCCCAAGATATGGAAGTTCATCTGAGCTCTAGCATATGTGTAGCTGATATTTTTGGGGTTTAACAGGAGTCTTAGGAACAAGGTGTTTAGAAACTACTCTCTGCTCAGTGATTCTGTTTTTAAAGGGGCTCTTTGGCTTTAAAACTTGCAGAAGTTTTGTTGGGGAAGTCCCTTCTGAAGAGGCACCTTTTAGGTTGAGACATGAATTAAAAACAAGGAGCGAGCCTTCCAGTAATCTGAGGGGAAATGTAAGAACTCCAAGGGCAAAGGCTGTGAGCTTGCAGTGTTTGAGGAAGAAGAGTAGACCATATGACTAGAGTGCGGAGTTCCAAGGAGGATGAAATATGAAATGAGGCTGGGGGGGGAAGAAAAAGTACAGATAGCACTGCATTTTGCAAACAATGGAAGGAGTAGTGATTTCATTATTTAATGAGGAAGAAAGTCATTGGAGAGCATTAAGCATTAGTGATGCCATTTGATTTTTGTTTTAAGTAATCACTGAAGCATAGCTGTATGGAGTATGGGCTATAGGTGTATAGGAGGGGAGCAGTGACCCCATGTACGGGCTGATTGAAAGATCAAAGGGAGATCAGTTGAAATGTGGAGGAATGGGTAGATTATAGTGTTTAAAATATTATAGTATTTAGAGATGTTAGCATTCATGGCTGGATTAGTCTAGGGTTGAGAAAGAGATACTTCTAAGTTTTTGGCTTTAGAAATTGTAGGATCATTTACTGAGACTTGGAAGATACTTTGGGATCATTTTAGACATTTGAGATACCCATTAGTATCAAAGTGGATGTGTTGAATGGAAGTTGAGTGCACACAAGTGGATTATCAGAGGGATATTGAGCAAACTGGGAATTGTTGGCCTATGAGGAATTATCTAAAACCATAGGACAGAAAAGTATAATATATATGGTAGTAGAAAAGCAGGCAGAATGAGAGGGGGTCCTAACTGACTTTGGAACAATCCATCTTTTGTGGCCTTAGTAGGAAGAGAAGTGTAACAGATGAAAAGCTGTACTGTAACAGGGAAATTGCTAAAGTCATAGAAGCAAAAAAGAATATTTTCAAGGAAGAGAGAGTGTGTGGCCAAACAACCAAGTATGGTATTTCTGGACTCAGTGCCTGGGAATTAGGAATGAAACACCTACTCCTGAGTGGGTTTTAGCTGCCTCCACAACTCATTAAACCATTCTTCCTGTCAGAGGATTTTCCCTTTTCCCTGTGGGCAGGAAGTGGGTACCTCCTCTCCTAAAGGTTTTCCATATGAAACACCTTTAGTTAGAAGTAAATCTACACAATGACCATTTGTCTTGGAGGATGGTCTCTATATTCCCTCTGTCCTCATCTAAAATGTATCCTTCCAGGTTTTGCAAAGGGGAAAAATGGCTGTGAATGTCCATTTTATGGTTCTGGTGTGCTTCACAGTCATGACAGATCCTGGAAGTGCTGAAGCATTTGTCCATAATTCCCCTATTGGGTGAAGACAGTAGGGCTAGTCAGTTTGATTTGAGGACCCAGTGACTCACAAGCACTTTCCTTTTTTTGGTCTCCTATATTCTTTCCTAAAGCTACTAATTGTTCAATTTAGATCCTGCTTTTGTACTTTTTTTTTTCCAGGATTACTAATTAACTACTTCTTTGAGTTTAATATCCCCAACCAGGAAATCTAGGCAGCTCCTCTATGAAATGGTTGGTGAAAGAGATTCAGATCTGGTTGATCTATTTACTGTACTCATTTTTAGAATGAGGAGACAAGTCTCCATCACATGAATTTGCAGACACAATCTGGGATGTCTAGTTGTTGTGAACAGATTGGCCACACCATGGTCCAATCCCTTTGCATCAATAGATACTCTTCACATTTACAGAGTTATCAGCTCCCCCTTTCATCTTTTTCCCTCTTATTTCTTCTTAAATTACCCTTTGAGTCACTACCCCAGTTGTCACTGTGATTCATTTTGCTCTGACATGAATGAATGAGGCAGGCTGACTCGTGCTTTATTTCTTTGCCTGTAACATTTATAAACAGTTCTGTACATATGCATTTTATTGTTATACTGTTATGCCTTCATTTTTGTATTTTCTGACAATATTCTTATTTTATTGGTCTCTTGTTCTTTTTATAGAAGAATGTTTGTGTGTGTGTGTGTGTGTGTGTGTGTGCTCACACTCAGGGAAAGTGGAATAGATATTGGTTGGAATGAAATGTCACTTTTCTTCACAAGAGAATGAAGTCTGACAGGCAAACATAACTATCAAACTCCAATCACAGTAGAATGTAGAATTCTTCACTCTTTCACTGAAGCTCAGGAGGAAAGCTATGATTAAATCCATAATGGGCAAATGCCTAGGAGAAAACAGAACAATGCTGACATTTAAATACTTGATTCCTTTTCTGGCATAAATGAGAGGAAGTCTGGGTCATAGAGGATAGGAGCCTTTGTTCCAATGCTCGTTTCTCCCAGACGTACTGAGTCCAGAGTCCCATGTTTAGAATAACCAGAGCAAGAATTTGCCTCATATGTCTCTAATGTGGTCTTCTAAATATAGCTGGAAGAATAAAATCTCTTCTCTGTTCTGAAACTGGAGAAAGGATTCAGTCATCCAAAAACTGCAGCAGATCCTTAAGCAAGACTTTCAAAGTGTTAGGAGGATCTTTGTCTTATTAGGAGCAAAGCTGCTCCTTTATTTGAGGGTGCAGTTACCTCTTGAAGAAGGAACAAAGTGACAAGCTCATTTGCTTTACTGCAGCAATCCCTCCTTTCAAGGTACTAAGAGATTTTGCAAAGGAATCTTAACTGAGCTTTCCGGTGATGTTGATGCAGGATGCTTTCAGTTGTCCATGTTTTTCTCATCACCTGCCCAGACCCAGCTCTATACTCTCCACTGATGTCATGGCTTCTGTCCTGCTGGTGCTGAACCCAAACAGCCTCTCCTTTTGCAATTAAGCACCACAGTTGTAAAGCCTCCCTAGACTGTTGGTTTAGTTGGGGTGTTGGCAGTTAGATTATTGGCACTCAGCACAAACCTGTCTAGTTTACTTTGCTCTCAGATGCTGGGGCTGGGACACTGTAGATCACATTTCTTTCTTCATTTTGCCGTGTGAGTCCCTGTTTGATTCTTTATTGGGAGAACTCTTTACTACAAAAAAGGGAAAAGGAATTCACTCCTCCCTGCTTTGCTTCCTGTTGCCGTCCATGTCAACCCAGAATCAATTCTTTGAACAGGCAGTTGCTCCACAGCTTCATCCACATTCTCAGAAGCACCTACGTCCTCGGAGCATCCAGCCCCAGACAAGGCCTCCTTCCTCAGGGCCCTGCTTTCCCAGTTCTTGCAGGACTCTTCCCTCAGAGTTTTCAGATTCTGGTAATCCCAACTTTCTCTGTTCCTTAGCCTCAGGGGTGCAAAAACTCCATGTCTCAGTTCAGTGCCTTTGCAGTTCTCTAAAACTTGGTAGATCAGATCAGTATTCTGACTATGCTTTTCCTGATAACAGTGAAAATTTTCCAGAGCCTTCCTATAGTTAGCTCTGTCATGAGCACAGCCAGAGGTACCTGGAGGTAAGAAAATGGACCCAGTGACCAGTTCTTTCCCCTTCCCTTGTCATACTCTTTCTGAGTAGGGACTTAATATCCTGTGGGAATTTTGTGAAAATTCTCTAAATGCAGTTTAATCCACAATTCCCCAGATGCCTATATTTTCCCTTCAAGCTTCAGATTTCTGGGAAGTTAAATACTGTGCTGAAAAACTGTACCACCCCAGAAGTGAGTTATATTTAAATGACCAAGCAATTCCTCAGGAATGAAGTCGTTGAAGACTAAATGAAGACAAATAAAATGTTTATGCTTATAAAATTTATATATTATACACATGGGAAACTCAGGTTCTTTCCAAAGAGCTGGTGAGTTTTATAAAGTGCATGTAAATTTTCAACTTGGATCTTGATCTGTTTAAATTAAGAGCCAGAGATTTTTCTAAGTAGTTATACCTGGGTTGTAGTTTTTAGGTTAGTTTACTATAATTTTCATTCATGAAAAAAGGAAAGTTCATTTTGTGCTTTCATTAGTCACCAGCATATAAATTTATTGAAAAGTCTTCATCATTCATCAGATGCCCACTAAATTCTTGAAAAATATTTGTACACTGTTAATCAGTTTTCCATTATTATAAGGAAATACCTGAGACAATTAACTCATAAAAAGAAAAGGTTTATTTGGCATCAAAATTTTAGAGGCTCTGGTCCAAGATTAGGCAGCATTATGCCTTTGGGCTCTGATGAGAGTAGCATATCATGGCATGAGCATGTGGCAAAGCAAATTGCTTATTTCATGATCCAGGAAGCAGAGAGGGACTCGGACTGCTCTCTCACAGTCCCATTTGAGGTTATGCCCCAGAAGACCTAAGGACCTCCCACAAGACCCTACCTTCTAAAGGTCCACAGTGGCTCCCACTAGTGCCACTCTGGGGATCAAATCTTTATCACATGGCCTTTGGGGGACATTATTCATAATTGAACTATGGGACATGTCTTGTCTTGGAAACAGGAAAGGGACACAAACAGAGTTCTTTGAGAACAACTATATAACATGTGATATAACACATGAGAGACTGGAGATGGGTCAGTGATGAAAGGAGGGTGTTACTTCATGGCTTTTTCTTTTTGACTTTTTTTTTTTTGGTACCAGGGATAGAATTTGGGTCCTTGCGCTTGTGGAGCAGGCTGCAGAACCACTGAGCTAAATCCCCAGCCAGCCTTTTCTTTTTAATTCGAGTAAATGTTGAATGCATTTTGTGCAAAAGTTTATTTTGTAATTTCTGGAATAGTCTAGAGGACTGAATCTTTTAAAGGGGCAAATGAGTTAGAACTCTTGAAATTTTCTTGCTGGTCAAAGTAACATCATACATTTTCAAATTAAAATGTATAGGGGTTTGTGTTTGTTTATAATTTCACCTGATTGCAAGTTATTTAAGCCATGGTAAAAAGGATAAATTTATTTTTATTAGTGTATGTTTTTATTTTATTAGTGTATATATTTTTAGTGGATTTATTCTTTTATAGTAGTTTTAGGTTTACAGAAAAATTGAGTGGAAAGTATAGAGAATGTCCATAAATTTGTCTTCTCATATTCACAGCCTCCTCTACTATCAGTCTCATAGAATTGATAGTAACATTGTAAATGTTTTCAATTTTTGCCATTCTAACAGGTGTGCAGTAGCATGTCTTGGTGTTTTAATTTGCAATTCTGTAATGACATATAATATTGAATATCTTTTCACATGTCTATTTGCTACTTGCATATCTTCTTTGGTGGATAGTTCTTCATTTTTAAATTAGGTTGTTGATTGTTGAATTTTAAGAGTTCATTGCATATTTTGCATAACAATACTCTATCAGACATATCTTTTGCAAATATCTTCTAGTCTGTGGCTTGTCTTGTCCTTCTCTTGATATTAGTATATTTTAAAGTACTATATAAATATATAAACATGTAGTTTTAAGTACAAAAAATAATTTTATGTATACTATTTTATGTGATACCCACAGTAATCCCTTGCCTTTGGTATTAGCCTCAATTCCATCCCCTGAAAAATGCAGCTAATAATAGTATCTTCTCCAGAGAAGTGAGAATTAGAGTAAATATATAGGTGATGAGCTTAGAACAATGGCTGAAACATAGTACACGCTATGAAAGTGTTATTTGTTCCTATTATTGTTTTGAAAATGAAGAAATTAAGACTCAGAGATCCTGCAGCCAATGACAAAGAAATTCATGACTTCATTCTAAAGGGTCTGATTCTAATCACAGTCCTCTTTCAATTGTAGCACTATGGGAAGAACAGAGGGACAGGCTGGTGAAGTTGATCTAATGCCTAAAGGGGCCCCTGCCCTTCTCTAGTGATAAGCTTTAATAATCAGGAACTTATTCCTTTGGATTTATAAAAATTTTTGCCTCTGCTCTGACTAGCAACATTACCCTATTTTGAGTTATTTGCTGAGGGATTGATTTTAAAGATTCAAAGTGATGGAAGAGCTGTTAATCAACTCTTTTCAGCTCTGTATTCAGCATCTAATAAGCTTCAGATAAGGAAACTAATGAGGCACAAAGAGATTGATCAACTTATCCTGTATCTCCCTGAGTCATGGGCAGACACATGACAGCAACTTTGTTTCCAAACTTAACAGGGAGTTCTTTCTGCTTTTCAGTTCTGCTTCTTGGTTTTATTCTCCTCCTCCCTTTCCCTTTTCTTTCTCTCTATCCTTTCTTATTCATGTTCTTTCTTCTTTTCTTTTTCACCATGTCTATCTGAAATATTACTAGGATACAGAAAAGTGCTACATGCACAGACTCACCCACACGAGTACACACACAATCACACACAATACTGTACTTGTAAAGCAAACTGCTATCAATTAACACCCAGGTCAAGAAATAAAACATATCAGCTCCTCAAAGCCTTAGAAGTTCCTCAGAACACCTGCATACCTCCAGCCCTTTTCTTCAAACCCCCACTCAGGGGAATTTGTATCTGAGTTTTTAGTATGATCCTTTATCTGCTCTTTTTTGTAGCTTTACCTTTTTTTTTTTTTTGGTACCGGGGATCAAACTCAGGTCCTTGTGCTTGCGGGGCAGGTGGCGGAACCACTGAGCTAAATCCCTGGCCCAGTAGCTTTAACTTTTATGTATGCATTTCTAGCAAATGTAATTTTGCCCATTTTTACAGCTGTTTTGAGATATAATTTCTGTATAGCAAAATACATATTTAAGGTGTATGGTTCAATAAAATTTAATATATTTACCCATTTGTGGGACCATCATCACAATCAAGCTATTGTACATGTCCCATATCCCAAAGGTACCTCTTTGTATCTCCTCTTTTAGGCTGCTGCCAGTCCCATCCACCTACCTCCACATCATCTCTAGGTCAGAGATCATGGATCTGTTTCCTGTTATAATGGGTTACTTAGCACATTTTAGAATCTCATATAAATGAAATGAATGTTACGTGTTTTGGGCATTCATTGTAAAAGGCATGTAGCAATATCTGCATACATATGTGTCTTTAATTTGCATTTTGTCGTGATGATTAATGGTACTGAGCAACTCTTCATGTGTTCATCTGTATATCTGATTTGGTAGAGTGTCAAAATCTTTTCCATACTTTTAAATTTTAGTCTTCTTCATATATTCTATACAACTATAAATCAAAAATATACATATATATTTAATGTATGCAGCATATATTTAATGTAATTATTATAAATATTTATTTCAAAAATATAATTCTAGAAATATATATTATAAATTATATTAAATATATTATATATTAAATATATAATGTTTTAAAATCTAAATATATATAAAATATTTTCTCCAAGTTTATGGCTTGCCTTATTTTTGTGACAGTGTCTTTTGAAGATCAGGGTTTTTAATTTTGATGACATTCAATTTCTTGAGTTTTCCTTGGTAATTAATTTTATTTTGTATGTGTTGACTGAAGAAATCTACTAGCACTATGTTTTCTTCTAGATATTTTAACTCTTATATTTAAATGTATAATTCATATTGATTTGTGTACATTGTAAGAAAAAGCCAGGGTTCATATTTTTAAGTCTATAGCTAGGCAATTTTTACAAAATTATTTGTTTGAAAAGATTAATTTCTCCATTGAATTTCCTCGGCACTTCACTCAAATCTAATTTGCTGTAACGTGTCTCCTTTATTGTCTTGTATTCTGTTCCATGTAGGTCTATTTTATGCAAATATAACACTGTTTTATCAACTTTATATAGTCTTGAGATCAAGAAATTTAAGTCCTCCAACTTTAAAATTCTTCTTCAAAAATTTCTTGGCTGTTCTAGGTGGATTACATGTTTGTACAAGTTTTAGAACCAGTTTGTTAATTTCTAAAAATACATCCTGAGCTGGGCATGATGGTACATGGCTGTAGTCCCAGCACTCAGGAAGCTGAGGCAAGAGGATTGTTGTGAGTTCAAGGCCAGTCTGGACTACATAATGAGGCCCTGTCTCAAAAAAAAAAAGAAAAAATAATCCTGAGATATTGATTGGGATTAGATTGTATCTTTAGCTCTACTAGGGTGGAACTGATATTTTAACAATATTTAGTGTTCTCATCCATGGATATGGTATCCCTCTCCCATGTATTTGGGGATCTTTAATTTCTCCCAGTGAGGGTTTTTATATTGTAAAGTTCTTTGTCATTATTTTCTATGTTTGTTCTGGTTGGGGTTCCTTCAACTTTTAGATCTCTGTGTCTATAGTTTTCATCAATTTAGAAATATTTTAGCCATTATACCTTCAAGTATTCCTTCTTTCCCTACCTCTTCCTTGTCTTTTTATGGGAGTTCAATTTCAAGCAAGACTGTATTATTCCAAAGATCATTATGGTCTGTTCACTTTTTTTCTCCATTTGCTTCATTTTGAAGAGTTTATATTGTTGTGTGGTTGGGTTCCCTGGTTTTATCTTCTATCAGTGTCTAATTTACTGTAGGCTCAATTCTGTGTATTTTTCATTTACACATTGTATTTTTCATCTATAGAAAATTTATTTGTTTTTATATGATTCATTTTTAACACAGTACCTGCATTTCTTTTCTCATGAAGGTGATGGAGTAAAATTCCATGGAAGACAGGATTTTTTTTGGTACTGGGGATTGAACTCAGGACCTTGTGCTTTCAAGGCAGGCATGGTGCCACTGAGCTAAATCTCTGGCACATGACAGGATTTTTTTAATGCTATGTACATACATGTAGTTATTCCTAGAGCCATTTTTATATCTTCCCATAGGCTAAAGAATCTTTCCCTAGGTTTATGAGGAAGTTTCTTGTTGAGAATCCATCAGTCCTCAATGGTATTCCAAGGCTTGTGTGACAAAATTAGAGATTTAAGAAGTTTCAAATAAATGACCATTTTCTTCACAAGTAGGTGTGCAACCAAGCTAGTATCACATTAAATGAGGGTTAAAGCTTAGTGATATTTCTTGAATGACAGATGAGTCAAACCTTCACTCTAATTTCATATAAAGGTCCACTTAATTTTTGGCTCACCTCTATATTTATGTTGTAATTTCTAGGACCAGTTCACAGAGGACAATGAGTATATGTCAAAGGCTAAGTATATTTGGTTTTTAATTTCTGTGCTTTTTATTATATGAAGTGAAAAAAAATAAGAATACAATTTGCTCAGGGTGGAAAAATGACCATGTTGCAATATCATCTTAAAATTGCCTTCACTGCTTTGGCCTTTAAGTAAAAGTCAGTTCCAGTTATTGACTTAATGCCTCTAAAAGTCCAAAACATCCTTCATTACCATCTCTGCAACAATAGATCTGGAACCCTTATTTTTCCTTTGCCAGGTGGCAGGATATCATACTTTATCAGAAGATAGTACTAAATATGGGAAAAGGAAGAATTTTCTTTTTTGGTTCTGGTATGTTTCTCTAGGAAGACTTCTACTGGGTTTCTGAAATACTTTTGGCTTTGATAGCATTTAGCTCTAGCAGTGCCTAATGGCCAGGAGAAATCA
Source organism: Heterocephalus glaber (assembly GCF_053883595.1). Taxonomy (NCBI): domain Eukaryota; kingdom Metazoa; phylum Chordata; class Mammalia; order Rodentia; family Bathyergidae; genus Heterocephalus; species Heterocephalus glaber. The sequence continues at coordinate 17,627,596 of NW_028258406.1, read as the reverse complement.
GGACTTCTCCATGGCCAGCTTCCCCTTTCCCCTAGTATCCCTCTAAGATCTTTTTTTTCCCCTTAAATTCTTTTATTGGTGCATTTTAGGTATACAATATGTTTACATTTATCATTGGATGATTATACCTGTACATGATGTATCTTGGTTCTTATTTTTTCCCCATTACCTGTGCACCCTTCACCCCCTCTACCCTTCCCTATTTACATAGACTTCATTTCCATTTTTTTCTCATAATTTTTCGTTTCCCTTCTTTCCTTTCCCCTTCCCCTCCCACCACCCCTACCCCTTTCGACCTTTTCTTCCTATTTCAAATTATCAATTATTCATTTTAATCATTTTAATCCGTATTTACACTTTCGGTTTCTCACACTAGAGAAATTATTCAGTATTTACACATGTATGTCCTATTTATTTCACTTAAGAGTATGGCCTCAATATGCATCCATTTAGCTATAAATGTCTCTAGTTTCTCGTTCTTTATGGTTGAGTAGTACTACATTTTATAAAAAAAAACACATTTTCTTTATCCAGTTTCCAGTTGATAGGCACTTGGGCTGTTTCCAAGCTTTAGCTATTGCAAACTGTGCCGCTATAAACATGGGTGCACATATATTGCTGTGGTATGATTCTTTTAATTCTTTTGGGAAGATACCCAGCAGGGGAATAGCTGCATCAAATGGGACCTCTAGCCCTAGTTCTTTGAGGTATCTCCATACTGATTTCCACAGTGGTTGCACCAGTCTGCACTCCCACCAACAATGAAGAAGGGTTCCTTTCTCCCCACAACCCTGCCAGCATTTGTTATTGGTTGATTTCTTGATAGCAGCCATTCTTTCTGGGGTGAGGTGGAATCTCAGCATTGTTTTCATCTGCATCTCTCGAATGACCATTGATGTTGAACATTTTTTCATATATTTATTTTCTGCTTTTACTTCTTTGTCTGAGAAATGTCTATTCATTCCAAAGCTCATTTTTGAATTGCGTCTTTGAATTTGGGAGGTCTGATTTTTTTCAGTTCTTTACATATTCTAGATGGTAGTCCTTTGTCTGAGGTACAGCTGCTGAAAATTTTTTTCTCACATTGTCTTAGCTTTGTTGGTGGTTTCTCTTGCAGTGCAGAAACTTTTTTGTTTTTGGTACCGGGGATCGAACTCTGGTCCTAGCGCTTCAGAAGCTTTTTAATAAGATGAGATCCCAGTTGTTGATTCTTTGTGCAAGTTCCTGTGCTACTGAGGTTTTGTTCATAAAGTCTTTTCCTGTGCCAATGTCTTCAAGAGTTCTAGCGAACTTATCTTCCAGCAAGTTTAGTGTTTCTGTCTTCATATTTAGATCTTTAATCCACTTCGATCCCTCTAAGATCTTTTTACAGGCTCCGAGGAATAGCTTTGCCTAATGTTCACTTCAGTAGCTTTAGTGTGTAGCACACGCTCCTGAGCAACTTCCTCTGACCTAGGCTACCTCCCTCAGAAAGGGGCTTTGCAATGAGTGGCACTTTACCACAGATGACTTTCCCCAGAACCCTGTGGGCAACTGTCTTATCTAATCCTGGATGTATTTAAAAATATATCCTGCCTCTGCAGCAACATGGATGGTTCTAGAGGGCTTTATGCTGAGTGAAATAAGCCACGCCCAAAAAGATAAATACTGCAGTCACTTTATAGGTAGAATAAAAAAAATCTCAGAGAATCAGAGTAGAAATGTGATTCCTAGTGATTAGTAGGAGAAAAAAGAGGGGGCGAAGGGAACATGTTGGTCAAAGTTTCAGTTTCAGACTGGAGGAATAAGTTACAGTGATCTATTATACTGCATAATTAATAGGGTCAATAATGTGATATGTATTTCAAAATTGTTAAAAGGATAGATTTTTAACCTCACCACAAATAAAATGATGTTATGAGGTGATGGATGTTAATTAGCTTGATTTAATATTTCTACATTTAATATAGCCAAACATCACACTGTGCTCTCAGAAATAAACACAATTATTGGCCAATTAAAATTTTATTTAAAAAAGAACATATAATTATAATTCCTCCAACTTATTTTCAACAATGGTGTTGATCTAAATAATGTAGCCAGTGTTTACTAAAGACTTGAAAGGCTGCTTGCTTTTTTTCATTAGGCAATATGCTGATCATTGCAAGACTAAAGTCAAGGAGAATAGAACACAGGTGGAAATCATACCATTCTTCTAATAATCAAAGTTGTTTTGATTTCTCTTTTCTCCCAAGGTAAACTCCAGCCTCACTGGCTGGCTTTCATAGATGGCATGTTATAACTTTGTTGCCATTATCATTTCAGACTCATCTCTTTATGTATTTCTACAAAAGCTCTGAGCTCTGGCCACCCTGAATTCCTTGTATATCCCTTCATGCTCAATACTTTTTTCTATCTGGCCTTTGCACATGATATTCCATCTGGCAGATTAATTCCCATTCATGCCTTAGGATGCAATAGAATGCAGTTTGGACAATCCCTTGGAAAACTTCTACTGGCCACTTCGGTGTGTTTCCCCTTGGTGCTTGCATTTCTGCTCAGCATGTGATACTCACCACCGCTGGTTTAAAAAGCCACTCATTCATTCAGCAAATACCTGGCTAGCACATTCTCATTCCTCTCTTTACCCAGACAATAAAGATACTATACAAATATGCAGAAGGCAACCACTGTTCTGGCAATACAGTCTCATTTGTACTTGACTAACGGTGTTTCTCTTCCTTAGTCTATTACGAGGTTTTTACCTTTTCTTTTCTTTTTTTCTTTCTTTTTTTTTTTGGTACCAGGGATCGAATTCGGGACCTTGTGCTTGTGAGGCAGGCGCCAGAACCACTGAGCTAAATCCCCGGCCCCGGTTTTTACCTTTTCAAGACCCATTACATTAACTGCACATAATACCAAATAACTATTTCTTTAATGAATTAATGAATTCTGTAGCATAACAGAGAGGAAATGGGACTTTCCAACACAGAAAATTTGCATTGATATATATCAAAATATAAATAATGTTTTAGCTTTTTGTAGTAATTTTTCAGGTGAATTTTACTTTCTTTTTGGATTTTCTGTATTACTTGATTTGTGTATAATTTAACATATATTTTATTTTTGATATATTTATAAACAAAGATAAAAATAATTAACATGTTCATAAGACTTAAAGCAACTCTATAGGTACTCCTTCCAATCCCAGACACTTATATATTATTCAAGAGCTGTCTCAATTCAACACATCCTTCTGTTTCCCTCAGTTCTAACAAATCAGAGCTTAGAAGATTCATTATTAAAAAATAACTATGAGAACTTTTGTTTAACTACTTCAGAAGCTGACAAACAAATTACTGTCAAGGAAGACGTGTAAAAATCTGGCCATTCAGAAACGTTTCTTCTTCATAATAATTCCCCTGACCTTCTAAATCCAATTCTCTCTGGCAAAGTTCAAATCTGCATTTTTATAACCGCACTCTCAAAGCCTTTCAAGAACCCATGTCAGCACCAACCTGAACAATAGCTCATACTCTTTTCACCGCTGACCTATTTTTAGAATACAGTACTTATCTTTTCTCCACAGGGTCCTAGGTTTTGCTTTTGTGCTTTTGAGTGATTACTGCACACACATTGTGGCTAGGACACATGGGTGCTATCTTGCCCATACATCCAATTTTAGAAAATGCCCCACTATCACTCAGAGGTGGATAGCCGTGAGCCAGGAGCCATGGTGAGTGATTCTTTGATTAGCCTCTTCCTTGATTGTAGTGAAAGAAAAATTTAAAACTTATAGAAGGGTGAGTCAATACTAGGGAAAAGAATGTTATTGGATGCCTACATTAATGAGTGACATCTTGGGAACAGTGTTTTTTACTGGAAATGGACTCGAAGTCCAAATGAAATCCCTATGCATATGGTTTATAACATTGTCCAGATTATCTTCTCAGAATTCAACATTCACATCTGTAACAAGGGGGATGATATCAATTTCGATCTCAAAGGAATGTTATGAGGATATTGGTGTCGAGCATATACACAAAATATAATATTTGTTTCCCTTTTCATTAGAAGAAAAGGCCCTTGGAGAGTAGGTGCATTGCTTGGTGTTTACTTAAATTCACTCTGTTGACTTCCTGGGTTGCTACAATTCTTTTCTACGAGTATAAATTACTTTTATAAGTCAAGTTTCAACAGAACAAGAAACAATATTCTGTAAGCCTGAAATAAATATTAGGCTCAAAAATCAACACCACACATATGCCTCAAAGCAGAAATTCAAAAATGTTGAAAGTAAGGCAGGCCCAGTGGCACATGCCTGTAATTCCATCATTCTGGGAGGCTGTAGCAGGAGAGTGACAAGTTCCAGCTCAGCCTGGGCAATTTAGCAACTTAGTGAGAACCTGTCTTAAAATGAAATAAAATAAAATAAAAGATGTATTCAGTGTGAAGGCCCTGGACTCAATTCCCAGTATCATAAGAAAAGAAAATTGAAGTAAAAACAATAACATCTAAGAGAATACTGAAAAGGAAGGAGAATTTACTGATTCAAGAAATGCTGCCCAAGGGAAGAGAGGGATGCCCCTTTCAACATGCTTTCTTTGCATTCTACATTCTCACCCCATCTCTTCTTACTCTTCCCTACAACTCTTCAAGCCTAAGTTTGGGTGGGAGGTAGAAAAAGAAAGTATCCTACAGAGGCTTTCCCCTGATTTCACTGGTTTTCATCAAAAGCAATAAGTCCCCTGGGTTATGGCAAGGGAGCCATTCCATGATTACAGTTCAAAAAGGACACTTCAAAGTAAATGTAGATTTAGAAAGAAGGAAAGGGTTGGCTGTAACTGTACCAAAGAGGGCAGTAGGGAATTTTCAACTTTTCTACCCTTGAGGTTGAAGGCAGTAACCTCAGATGGAGAGGCACATTGTATCTAAATGACAGACTTAGCTGTAATGTTGGCACACACCTGTAATCCAAGCACTCTGGGAGGCCAAGGTAAGATGATCACAATTGTGAGCCCAGCCCAGGCAACCCAGTGACTTAGTGATACTCTGTCTCACAATAAAAAATAGAAAGGTTTGGAATATAACTCAGGGTGAAGGCCCAGGGTTCAATTTCTAGCATAGAAAAAAATAAAAAAGACAAACTCTATAAAGACTATGAGTGATCTGAGATACAATCTTTTCAAAGTTTTCCAGGGGCCAATAAAATTGTGACATAATTGTCATTAAAAGTAAACTTTATTGAGCAATTGGAAGGTTCCAGGCACTATCATTACCATACCAAATGAAGTCTTTTCTGGGAAATCTTGGAAATAACAATAACTAGCACTTTATTGAGATGCAGGAGGAATTGTTACAAATGTTTATGGGTGTCACTGAGTCATCATTATAATCTATGAGGTAGGTACTTTTTAAAGGCCATTTTTCTGATGTAGAAACTCAGGGATTCAGGAAGGTTAATGAGTTTGGTAATTATGGTACAGCTAGTAAGTGACAGGCCCTGACTCCAAACTACCATGTTGTGTTCCTTGATAAGTTGCAATCTAGTAAATGGGTATTCAAATTCAATGGTGGGTAATTATTATGGCTATTCCTGTCTACAGAGGAGAGGACTTAAAAGGAGATGAGAGGTGGCAGCAGGTTATTTTAAACTGATGTTAGCAATTTGGTTAAACATTTTATGAGATTTTTTATAACCTCTATCCAGTCACAATGAAAGAAAATCTCCAGTGGAGTTTTTTTTTTTCCTTATGGAGGCAATTGTTAGATAAATGTTCTTTAGCAAATAATGCAGTAAATATTTCCCATGTATAACAACTGCCCCTGTTTGAAAATTTAACTCAAGCAGACCAATAAAATTTCTAAGGTAAGATTATTTACTCCTATGTAGTAGGCATTTGTAGTTCGGATTCTCCTAAACTAACAATAGGTATAGAACTGGTTAGAAGATCGGGCAAGGGACGGCATTCCTAAGGGTGGAGGGTACATATATAGTTAGTTTCTTATATCCTGTGTATAGGAGGGTGAAGAGCATCTTTAAATAATTTTAGTGAATCTAAAAACTAGAATATCTTTTTTTCTTCTAAAGAGAACTCACTTCTAATATTATCACATTAAATAGTCACTAGTTCTATCAACAAAAGTTTATTTTGTTTTGTAGTATGCTACTGAATAGTGTCAATTGTTTATTGAGGTACTAATGGCAGGATGGCATAGGAGTTGCCTCTGGGATGTTGCTCTTCAGGTAAGTCATCTGACTGTCTCCACAATTAAACTAATTGGCACAAACATGCTATGTGATTATGCTGAGCTACCTCGAAGTAAATCAAAGATCTTTGTGCAGCATTGTATTTCTGATTAGCACATTTTTGGGGAACTCTCCTATTTCTCTTTTGAATAGTGCTTTTATTTTTGGAAAGACAATTTTCTTCAATTGATACACTTTGGCTTTACCCATGAAAAACAAATACTGGGTTGCTCTTTTGTGATGTGTGTGACATTGTGTAACAGTCAAATCATTTGGAGAGCAATAACTGCATGTATTAAGTACTTACTGTGGTACTGAAAATTTTATTGAATATTTTGGAGATAATTGTTTAATCCTCAGAGCAATACAATCAATAAGTTGTTGTGGTTTGCAGTAAAATAAATTGGTGGTTCTAAAAGTTTAGCTAATTTGGCTAAGGCCACACAGTAAGTGGCAGGAGCTTTGTTCAAAACCTGGACTGAAACTCCAAGATGGATGTTTTAATCAATCACTATACTGCTCTAACAGAGTTATTTAAACACATTCATTGTTTCTTAAAGGTAGTATATCATTTATCCTAATGGTTAACATTTTAACCAGTGTTCAGAGACAACTATAAGAGGGTGAGATATTGTTTATCTTTTTGGTACCTCTATAAATAAAAACTAATGGGGGGGCACAGACAGATATGTGTTTGTGTCCACTTTAAAATATCTGTTTTTCAATTGCAACCTATTTTGTAATATTTCAAGACCATTAAAACATAAAATATCTTGGATTCAGATTAAGAATGTTCTGGTCTAGAAAGACATAGTAATTTTTGATTAACAGCCCAGAAACATTCTAGATGATTGAGGAATTGTTTTTTTTCTTCTTTTGTAATGAATTATTCTTTAGATTCCAGAGAATTGTATTCCTGCACTTGCAACATGAGGAATAAGTACTGTAGGAATTTTTCTGTCATTTTGCAAATAACTCAGTGGTAATGAGCATATTATTGCAAAATGATTGCAAATCGTATGCAAAATATTTCAGATAGAATTAAATCATTAAGGGATTAAAATATATCTAAAAACACGAAACAATTCCAGATCATTAAGCTTAAAATTTGTAGACAATGAAAAAGACTTAATCGATGTTTACCCACATATAGGCCAATCCATCCTTGAGAGAAGGACTCCATGTAGTCACTCAGCAATCTAGGCAGTTGAAGAGTTGTACCTTCAATATGGGACTTTCAAAATTGCCCTGGTCACAAAAATCCAGCTGAAAGTTGAGGGAAAAGACAAAATTGAGGATTTCATAGAAAGTTTATACTGATTGTTCATGAAAGTGGATTATATATCTTTTTTGCCTACATTTCACTGATGATACCTGAGCTGCTTGGCTCTCTTAGGTGCAAGGGAGGTTGGGAAATGTAGCCTCCTTTTGGTCAGAAGCTTCAAAGTAAAATCTCTAGATTACATGTAAACAGAAGCCTTACTACTGAAAACTAGTGGTTCCAGTGATGTTCCATATTTTAATAAACAAGCTGAGGAGAAAATTGCAGAAAACTCTTTAAGTCTCCACATGGTAGGTATAAAATCTTTTCTGTTATTTGAATAATATTTCTTAGGAATTAATATTCAGGGAGAGATTTTCTGAAGTTAAAACATGGGAAGACCTGCTTGTTTATACCTAAAATGTTGTTAAAATATTAACAATTATGGGAAAAAGGATCCATTATCTTTAAGTAATAACTTGTGTTTAATAATAACTCTTAAAAATTATTGTGTATAAATTAAGAGCTTTTGCTTGCCATCAGTCAGAGTATGATAACCAATGTTTTAGTATAGGAGTATATGAAATGATGTATTCAAGAACAATATTTCAAAGTCCACTAAAAAATAATGGCCATTAAAGTTTGTACTTCAGGAAAGACTCTGAGATTTACTGTATACTTTCCTGAAGTCATCATGCCCATAGAGAGCCAGGACAACAAATTCACAAAATACTGGAGATTGTTACAAAGGATGTTAAACACAAAGCATAGAATCATCTTAGACAAACATGGCACAACTGGCCTTGGATCATCTAATTGTGTCACATTTATTGAAGGCAATATCCAAAGCTAAAAGCATTGTTTAAGTGAATAGTTCTGAAAATAGAAATGTTAAGAGAAATACAACTTTTATATTTCTATATTGTTTCTCTTATTTGATTGAATAACTCATTTATCTTTATAGCTCCATACTTGTGGTTTATAAGTGGTGTGTGTGTGTGTATAACTTCTGTGTGCAGATATATTTCTCCCAGGCTTTATTTGTGTAGTAGTATCAGTTGCTAAATAAATTAAAATGTATGAAACCACTAAGTTCTATGTACTAGGGAGCTGGTACTTTTTGAATCCAGATAGAGCTTTCTGAAAATTCTTAGTTCACAGAGCCTTCCAGTTGTGCTGATTACACATTTTATTTCTGGATGACTCATGTGTCTGTCCTCAACATCTTGACTCCTCCCACCCAACCTGCTGCACCAGGTCATTGCAGCCCTGACTCTGGCTACCTGAGTCATACTACCTGATCTTAAAACCCTCATATGGGCCTTGTTTGTACTCCTTCTTTCCCCATGCCTTGCCATACTCAGCTGCAGCATACCCATCTTTTCTTTCATTGTGGAACTTAGGGTTCAGAAAAGCAGAGAAGTACATTCTTGTGTTGTAGCACAAGTACTAAGCACCCTAAGGTACTGGCTGCCTACTGTAATATGAAGAAAAGGCAACTACTGCACTCCTATGGAGTTTATTTTTTCCAGGAATCTTGTCTCATCCCTAATAGCTTGTGCCATGTTGCTTGCCATTTTCCTCCCAACCTTCTGATGTTCCCTTCAGTTGCCAGGGGATCTTGGTGGGTCTTACAGTTAGGGTTAGGGTTAGGGTTAGGATTATGTTAATCTTAGCATCCAAGTAACTACCTCTAAGTGTTTAGTATTCTTTACTACCCTTCCCCCCAAAATCGATCATACAAAAAGGTATCCTGGTGGTCTGCCTTCTGGCTCAACATCCTAGAATTCCAGAGATGGTTAAAGTTATGAAACATAGCATTTCACTCCTCTTTCTTTCCTGCCCCTCCCCATGTATTAACAGACAAAGCAAAGTTTTTCTCACTTTTAATCAATGAAAACTCTAAAAATAATCCTCTGAGGATTCTAAGATTGTATGATATATTGAAATGATAAAGGAAATTGGAATTATTCTGTATCCTTTGTAAGACACATAAAAATAAAGCAAAGATAATCTTAATAGTGAGCACACAGACTCACAGAATCTGGACCCAATATTTGGAACTATGGATTTGTCTCCTTTAGGAGATGAATGGGTTGGTGTATGCACAGGTCTCAGTTTTCAGACATTCATGCTTCTTGTGCAGAGTTCTGGGGCAGTGTCTGTGATGGGGGGCGGGGGTGATCCTACTTCATGAGAGACAAGCAAGAATTGGCAATCCAGTATTTTTGCAAGTAAGTTTATCCTTGTTTCATAGTTTGTTGGCACCCTCCAACAGTTTCTATAATTGTTATTTGAAATCACTGAAGGTCAAAGAGAAAAGGACCTATCCTTTAGAAATCTAACAATAAGACTTTAGGATATAGACTGTAATCTACCAAATATATTGTCTTGGATCACTGATTCATTACTTCTGAATTCCTGGTTATATTCAGAGGTGGTATCTCATCAGCTTTACAGTCACACAAATACTCCTTGAGTATGATCTGTGGGCTCTTGGAGAGAATAGAGGGCAGCCTGACTCATGGACTCTCAGGAGATTTTGGTGATGGTATGATGATGCTCAATATGTGATCAGGCCATAACCCATTTTAAACTTGCCCAGCATTGTGCAAGATGTCTTAAATACAAAGATGAGTAAGATGGGATCCTTTCTTTTAAAGGTAGTTTACTTCAATGGTTCTCAAAATTTAACATTTATAAGCATCATGGAAAGCTGTTTATAATGTGTATTATTGCCATCCACCCCAGATTCTAATTTAGAATGTGCTGATTAAATTTAGGGAATCAACATTTTAAGTTTAAGTCCTCAGGTAATTCTGCCCAAGAATCACACTCTGAGACGTATTGATCTAATGAAAGGTAACTGAAAAATGAGATGAGACATGATGATGAGCAGGGTAAAGGGGACTATTTTATCCCACAAATGTCTGCAATCACATCTAGCCAGAGAATGTGATATTCATTCTTTAGCCCATATACAGAAGGAGGTAATCACACATACAATTTACTCATTTGCACCTACTAAAGAAATGGCATGCTCATACATGCGACTGCTGAGATCAGCTTGGGGATCCCTAATTGAAAATGCACAACTCGGAGAGATACATGAATAATAATAGAGAAAAGGTCACTAGCCAGATTTATTATTTTCTCTCATAGTTGTATTTTTCTACTGAAAGAATAAGAGGCAGTAACATCTCAGGTATATGTGGTTGCCATAGGGACAGAAGTTATGATTTACTGGGGAACATTGCTGCAAATAGCAATAAAATAGCAATTCAGCAGAGGTCAGAAGCACAGATTCACTGAAGCCACAATCAAACCAGACAGCTGCTCAATTCATTCGATAAGAATTTTGCAGTTGCCATTGTAATCTAAGTGGAAGAATAGTGAATCAAGAAAAGAGTTTCACTAAGGTTTCTACCTCCCAGATACCCTGAACTCCTTCCCCAAGAGCTTTCAAGTTGCCAGGCCAAATAATCTGGGAAGTTGAAGGGGTGGCAAATAGACAACAGTGTTATCTTTAATTCCATGAATCAAAAGCCATAATTTAGAACCACAATTCTAAAATCTGATATCTTATAATCTAATATAGAGATAAACAGTACTACATATTGAAAATAAACCCAGAGTTTGCTGCTCATGTTAATCTATAAGACAGTTTCTATCTTCTTAAGTGATACTTGGCAATTGCAGCATATGAAAAGGAATATGTGTGTGTATAGATGTGTATATATGTATGTGTACAAACATAATTTTTGTTATTTTAAGTGGAATAGTTATATCTACCAATAGCCTCTCTTCTCTTCTTCCAACTCCCTTTTTTTTTTTTCCAGAACATAGTGTTTTACAAGGAGGTCTGTCCATCTGCTGTCTTAGGGTGACATGAATCCAGCATGTCTTATGCTTTTGTCTACAACCTTGCTTCCATTTTCTCTTACATAGAGTTTTTAAAAATCATTTTATGTTTGAGAAAGGGTATTGCTATGTATTCTGGGATGGGCTTGAACTTGGTGATCCTCTTGGTGATTCAGCCTGTTGAATACAGGGATTACGGACACATGCTACCACCTCTGGGCTAAATTTGAGTATTTTATATTTACTCTTTCTTGTACCCTGATATTCATCTGCTACCTCAAACAGTACTTTCTCTTACACTTTTTATTTGGTGCAAGGATTTTGTGGCAGGGTTGTATTGGTGTTCTGAAACATGTAGTTTAGGCTTTACATAAATACTAAATTTCTCTCTAATTATTAAGTATGTAGTAGTAGCCTATTTGGTACCTATTCCCAAGTGATGGGGTATAGAACATGAAAAATAGCACTAGCTACAATTTTTATCCCAAAGGAATGCAAAGTTTAGTGAGACTCTAGGAAGAAATTATTAACACAAAACAGAGTGGACTACAAAGGAGAAGATTAAGCATTACATTGCCTTTTATAGGAATGATGTTCATCAGAGTTGGAATGACTCAGTGTCAGCTGAGTGCCTCTGAAATGATGTAGCAGGAAACATGCTTCAGAATGTCCAGTCCTCAAAAGCTTTCCTATCTAACAGCAAAAAAGGGCTCTCAGACGCACATGTTTCATCTTTTGATCGGCTGAGTGAGTTATTAGTAGTTACATATCTGTCTTTTTCTTTTATCAAGAAAGATAACTATTTCCTCTGGAGCTCAAGCAAAAAAAAAAAAAAATGCAATTTTCCCCAATGCTGGAAGAAAAACTAGTTGTTTTTATATTAGTGGGAAGCTCTAAGTCAATTTTCAGTATATCTTGTTCTTAAGTAATATTTTATATTTGTCTTTCTCTTTGAAGCATCTTTGGATTTATTTGTTATTAATGTAAAAGTGAAGAGTTAATCGGCTTTGGTTAATTTTAATGTACAGGTAATCATAGTGTCATCACTGGAACTCTAGGACGTTATTTTACTATCTTTCTCCTTAATCCCTGGTGTTCAATACTGTTATTTTCTTCACCCAGCCCTGCTTTTTCTTGTATTAACAGTTACTTTATTCTGCTCAGTGTGTCCTTGATCCCTTCATTTAGTAAACATTTTTGCCTAAATTTACATCTACAAAGAATAAATAGAGTTGTTTTGCAAGGTGTAAGTCTAGTAGCTCAGAGTGAGGACCTTGGGCTGAGGCCACAGGCTTGTGTTCCAGGAGCTTCTTAGTTAACCTATGTGTACCTCAGAATCATCTGGATGTGAGGATAGTAACAGTACCCACTGCAAAGGCAGTTCGTGGATAAAATACATATAAAGTACTGAGAACATGGACTAGTACACAGTAAATACAACATACATATTAATTGTAAGGTTTATTTAATTTATACAAGTGATACTGAGCTACAGAGCTCATTTTTCCATAAAATTTTTATATAGTTTTTTGTATGATCTGTCCATTTTCTTTATAGACCTTGTTTCTGAATTTGTGTAGTATTTATTCTACAACACCCACCCTATTTATTTACTTGCCTATTCTCTAAACTGCTAGGTTGCTTCCACCTTCTTACATTGTAAACAAGGCTATAATGAATTTCCTTATTCCCCCAAGGGCCACGGGAGAGCTTCTTGGGTTGTACATGAAATAGTGAGTTTTCTGCGCCCCTGGGTATTGAAATACTTTATTTTGCCAAGAACTCCTTTTATGTTCTCTGTCTACTCTTATCAGTGATGCTTGGGATTTTCCCATTCCTCTTACTCTCATCAACATGTTATGGTCTGACTTTCTGACTTTTGCCAATTTGTTGGAAGAAAAGACATCTTATATTGTGATATTTATTTTTCATTTCTCTAATGGTAGGCAAATTGAGCATATCTATATCATCTATATCTATATACATAATTTTAGTCATTCAAGTTTGCTATATTGATGCCCTATGTCTGTTTTTATATTTTAGTTCTTTTCTTGTTATTATGTAGGAATTCCTTGTATATTTTAGAAAATAATATGTGATCAGTTTTAAATGCTATCTTCTCTCAATCTACTGCTTGCCAGTTCATTTTGTTAAGGAATATCCCTTACATTTCCCTTTTTTGGCTAGTTTTATTTTCATAAAGAAATATCAACATATATATTGACAGATATCTGCATACATATGTAAAATGCTTTTTTCTCCATTTATCCTACTTTCATTAATATGGTGAATTACAATAAAGTCTTTTGATATAAATTTATCTTCTCACACCTTGATTAAAAACTACTGTACTTGATCATGTTGCATTTTTAACATATTGTTGAAATAAGTCGGGTAACTTTATTTAAAATTTTATATACACAATAATAAACGAGTCTATAGTTATTTGTCATTATGACAAATAATTATTCAAATCTCATAATGAGTTGAATAGATTTCACTTATTCTTTATTCTTTAATTATTTTGTACTCATAAAAGAGGACTGCATGTTTCTTGAAAGTTAGGTAAAATTTATCTGTATAACTCTTTAGGTATAAAGATATTGGGGGTAATGAAAGATAACAAAGATTCTAGTTCCTTCATCTTTTAAAATGTATAAATACTTGGTTAACTATCTCTAAATGGTTTAATTGTTGATTTCTGCTTTCATTTCTTCCCTTTTTCTTGGTGTGGGGGTAAGGGGTGGTGATTGTATTTCTCTTTCTTTTCATGTTCTTTGGATGTTTTCTATTTTTCTTGTTTTTTTATAATGCATTTGAAAGTATAAATTTCTAAGTATTACTTTAGCTATATGTTGAATGGGTTTGTTTTCTTTAAGTTTATTGGTACATTTTAGGTATACAATACAGTTTCATCATTGGGAACTTGTACCTGTACATGGTGTATCTTAGTTCTTATTTTTCACCATTCTCCTGCCCTCCCTTCAACCCCTCCACCCCTCCCTATTTACAAAGACTTTGTTTCCATTTTTTCCTTTCCCTTCTTTCCTTTCCCCTACCCCTCAAACCTCCCGTACCCCTTTAGACCTTTTCTTCTTATTTCACATTATCAATTATACATTTTGATCCTTATTTACACTTTTAGTTTCTCACAGCAGAGAAACTATTTGGTATTTGTACATGTGTGTCCTATTTATTTTACTTACAAGTGTGCCAGTGGTTTATTTGGTAGTATGTTCCATAGTTCCAGATGTGATTATCTTTTTCAGAATTGATTTCTATTTTTTGTTGCATAACAAAATCCTAGAAAACATACTCTGTATGGCACTGCTTCTTTAGACAGTATCAATGTTTTCTTTATGGTTATTATGGTTGGTATTTTTTAATAGTTCTAATAGGAGTGTGAAAAAATGTGTGTGTGTATATACACACACAAAACAAGAAGTGCACCATTATGAGCTTATATTTTACAACCTATGTTGTTACCAAAGGAAAACCTAAATGAATCCTTCCTAGTTTCATTTGCTTTTAGTTGACTTTAAAAATGACTAATTGTATGCTATGCAACTGAGCAATATATTATTAGTCTTCCACTTTTTTTTTTTGCAAATGACACCTTTGGCTGAAGCTCCTAAATGGTTCTTATGGTTTGATTTAAAATGTTCCTCAAAAAGCTCACATGTTCAAAGGAGGGACTTTTGCAGGTAATTGGATGATAAACATGTTGCACTCATTAGTGGACTAATCTATTGATAACTTCATAGCTTAATGTACTGTCAGGAGGCAGGACCTGGTTAGGGGTCCCTGGGTAGTGCCTTTGTAGGATGCATCTCTCACTCTTGCTCTCTTCCTTTTCTCTCTGCTTCCTAGGTGGCATGAGTTAAACAGATTTCCTTGAATCTGTCCCTCCACCATGATGTTTCTGCTTTAGAGCCAGCTGATCATGCACAGAAACCTGTAAAACCAAGAGAAGAAACACATTTTTCCTCCTTTAAGTTGTATAGATGAGGTATTTTGTTCCAATAAAAGTGGTTCTGTGTGTAAGACCCCAATGAGACTTAGTACAAGTAAAGCCTTCTTGTTATAGGCCCTCCATCTTGTCCCTGTGGGTTTCGGGTTCACTACAGGACACAGAGTTCCCGGGATGTACTTGTTTATCTGTTAAGACACCAGGAATGTACCATTGTTTCTGTGTAAGGAACATCCTGTTTTTTAAGTAAAGAACACCTGCAAACACCCCCCCCCCAACCATCCCCTAACCGCAAAAATTCCACTTCTGTAGTTCTGCTTGCTAAGCACCCCTGCAGCCCCTATAAAACCTTCCAACCCCCTGAACTCGGGGCCTTCTCTAAGCCTGTTGCTTGGAGAGTGCCGTCTGGCCAGACTAATAAAGGTCTGTTTTACTTTTCCAACTTGTCGGGTGTGTTCCTTCCTGGGTGTGCTTCCCTGCAGTCAGCTCCTTGGAGCATTTGGTAAGGCCCTTGGTCTTACATTGTGAAAGCCCATTTCACTATCTTGTCCTGTGAAAGTTACCTTTCATTTTCTTTCCCTGTTCCCCTAGAGATGGTTATCTTTTGATGTCTTTTCCTATTCTTTGGTGAAAGATGTTTTTTGTATCCTAATGATTACTGCCAAGATTAGCTATCTGTGGGAAAAAGAACTAAAAAGACATGAGTCATAAGATTTACCAATTAGTAACTTTTCTTAGATTTATGGAATCCAGAATCTCTGATGCCATACAGATAACAATAGCCTGTGTATCAGAAGAGTAGGTCGCCTGAAATTTCTAACTAGCTAGATGTATGCCTAATATGCCTCTCTCAAATTTCTATGTAAGCCTTGCATCCTTAACCCCTAGGCAAGATGGCTTTTCTAAAACAAGAGTCCTTATCTTTTAACTTCGCAGCTATTCCAACAAAGCTCTTTCTTCTCCCATCATTTTGTCTCTCAAGTACTCCATTTCATTGGGCAGCACATATGTTACAATGGTATAAAAATTTTTAATAACTGCTTATTTTTGGCTCCTTGATCTTCAGTTACTGAAAAGAATGGTTATGACCTATGATTAAATGTTTTGCTTTCCAAGTTCACCCAGTTAAAAGATCACACTATAGTATGAGACAATATGTTAATAAAAAAGACCTCTAACCCACATCCTAATAATTCCTTTTTCTGCTTCCCAGAAGCAATCAAATCAAACTTTTTGTGATTGTTTTTGTTAATTTTTTTATATTACTAAACTTTAAAATTATATTGTATGTATGTATGTGTTTATACACACAATGTATATATTACATGTATGATACACATGCATGCTGTATGTATAATTTATATACATTACAATTTTTATATGTGATAAATTTTAAATATTGTCTATTGAGTACATATTATGGATGATGAGGGTTAGTTATTATTAAACACACTTTTTGTTCCTTCATTTAATTCTTCCATCACAAAATATAGTTACATTAGGGGTAATAGACTGAGGTACATAGACTGCTGCGATTATATATTCTTTATAATTTTTTATTGTTTCATGATTGCCTCATTTTTCTCACTTGCTGTTTATTAAAAATGTAAAACGTTTTCCAGTACAATCAAATATACCAGATAATCTGTCAGTTTAAATTTTTTTTTTTACATTTAATTTGAGATTGACTATATTCTATGCACTTTTAAAAAACTAACCTCCTAGGGATTCTCTTATTTCTTTTCTCCTGTGAAGTGCTGTTTTTTGTTTGCCTTGTTTTTATCAACTTACTTCCTTATTTTGTGGAGCTCGTTCTCCAGATGCATCTTGACATGGAATCTATAGAAGAAAGATTTGTGAGATTTTTCTTGGCTGAAAATACCTTATTTCCTTTCACACTTTATTGAAAGATTTCACGGTATATAATTCTGCATTTCAAATCATTTTCCCTTAGGATAATTATGGCTTTATTGTCTTCTAACTTGCAGGATTGCTATTAAGCCATCCTTCTTGAGTTGTTGCATCTATTCTAGAGTAAAAAGAGCGAGAAGATAAAGGAACATCAAGGATAGATCTGCCCACTCATATCTGTGTACCTTCTGGTATCTTCTCTAGGCCCCAAACAATCCTGGCCTGATGTCTCCAGATCACCTGAGACTGTCACATAAGGCTGAAAGAACTCATTTTTTGCCTCACAGCATTGCAGAATGGTCCCACCAGGGCAGTGTTAGTAGAGAAAAGAGAACACTTAGGAAGCATTCCCCAGGCTTTCCCTATTTTGTGGCACCCAGCATTCTTCTCCTGTACACTTTTCACCCAGGACCCAAGTACCTTTCTTTCTGGGATTCATAGACTCAGATATCACCTTTTAGACTTGAGTTGAATACAGCAACCTATGACAATCATGCACCCTTTGAATTCTTCTTTATTGTGAAAGTGAAGCTTATTCAAATATATGCAAAATTACCTTAATTAGTTAATTCTGTTGTAATAAACTACCATGGGAAGATAATTGATATGTTAATCTGTTTCCAGTCTTTTCCCTTTCAGTAAATAGCATCTCTGCTCAGCCAGTAGCTAGTCTGAAATCTAAGACTCAATCTTGGTTCTTCCCTTTCCCTCATCCCATTGTAAGACCGAGGGCCTTACCAAACGTTTTGAGGAGCTGACTGTAGCGAAGAACACCCAGGGATCACAGCGGGGCCTCCAAAATGTAAGACCGAGGGCCTTACCAAACGCTCTGAGGAGCTGACTATAGCAAAGACCACCTGGGAAGGAACACACCGGACAAGTTGGAAAGTAAAACAGATCTTAGTCTGGCCAGATGGCACTCCCAAAGCAAAGTAGCTTAGAGAGGTGACTAGCCCAGAGTCCAAGGCTCTTTTTATAGGGGGTTGCAGGGGAAGTTAACAGGCGAAATTTACAAAAGAGGAACAAAGGTTAGTGGTCAGCTGACACATACTGATGGTCAGCAGATGTTTGTAGATTGTTCTATAGATAGCGGTGTCCAGAACATCAGTTTCGAACAAAGAGTTGAGTAATTTACTTTGGGACCTTATGGCTGATACAGAGCTTATCTAGTGTCCCCGAACTAACAAGCATCTTTATCTATTTACTCACATTTAATCACAGTTGGGGCTAGGGAAGTTTTATGATTACAGAGTTATGTAGTCCCACACCATATATTCATTTCATTCATTTCACCACCAAATCACATACATACATTTCAAAATATATCTTAAACCTGTCCTCTTTCCTTCATGTCCTCAACCTACTGGCATCATAGTCCAACTATTTCTTACTTACATAACCTTGGTAGCTGTACATGATCTCCTACCAAATTTTGCTCCCATTCTAATAAACAATAATCATTCTCCCACAGCTGCCAGATTAACTTTTTCAGGTAGCCCTCCTTGGTATAAAAGGCTTCTTGCTTTTTTCTCCAGTCTCCAGAAATATTCTTTTCTTAGTCACTGAATTCCAGTTCCTGTAACGCACTCCATCTTTCTCCAAGTCTCTGTTTTGTGCGTGTGAATTCTTTTTCCCTTGCTAGCTATTGCTCATCCTTTAAGGGTCAACTTGAATAATACTTCAGACAAGATTTCTTCACTCATTCTAAAGTAAGTGATCCCTAGCATAATTTCCTTAATATTATTTCCTGTTCTTTCATCTCATTTACTAAAAGTGTAACTCTGTAGGTATTTATGAGCTTACTTAGCATGTTTCTCATCTGGTGAGGTACAAGCACCACCAGGCAGGTGCCAGGTTTGTTTTGCTCAAGTTCTTGAATCTGAGAATTCCTGGCACATAGTCAGGACACAGTGACAATATGTGCATTCAATAATAAGTTTCACGCTGGGAGTCTACTTCTCTACAGATTTAGCTGAAGAGGCCATGGTGCAGGTATGGTGGTGTTTCCTGCCATAGTTGTAGTTAATTTTTGCAGGAGACGAAGAGAAGAGTTTGAGGAGTAAAGGGAAATGTTTCTGTGTGTGTGTGTGTGTATGTCTGTGTGTGTATGTATGTGCATGATTGTTAAGGGTATGTGTTTTTATGGATATTAAGCTTTGTGGAAGAGCAAAAAAGTTGGAAAATAGGATACTTTGAAGTTATATAAGTTGATATCATGCATTCATGGTTTCCAATAATGTGGAGGGATTTTTTCATTCCCTGAGACCTGACTAAGCATAAGGCTCTGAACTAGGTACTATAATTTAGGAAATGTAGACATACAGTTTGCACTTAAACATGCAGTTGTGTTGGAAAAGAAATCCTATATACTTAGATATAATGCAAAGGAGATTAGTTTAAGTATTCCCACAGAGCTCAGCCTTGAGTTGATGGATATGGTGGGATTTAGGTAAGACTCGAGAACAAAGATGATAGCTTAGTCTTGACGCATATTTAGGATTTTGTCAGGTAGTATCTGGTCTTCCTTATCTCTCAAACAATATGAGTAATACTGTGAAATGGATCAAGTCTGGTCAAGATGGATTTATTAGGATTCTCTTTCCTCCATAGATTTTGGTATCACAAATTAAAATGTATCCTTATAAAAATGGCATACAATTTAAAGACTTCAGATATATGTGTGTTGTTATTTTTTTTTTTTTTTAGTACTGGGGATTGAACTGGGGACCTTGCGCTTGCGGGGCAGGCACCAGAACCACAGAGCTAAATCCCCGGCCCAAGATTTCAGATATGTACTAGGAGAGTAAAAAGAAGTTATTTGGTACTAATTAACTGAATTTTTGTTGCATGATTATCCTAAAAAGAAATTAACTCATCTGAATCATGACTTTTCTTCAGTGGACCATTATGAATTTTGAGAATAAGGTATTTTCAACACTCTATGCATTTTTAAGCAAATGTAATCTGTGAAATTTAAAATTCTAGAAATCAAGCAATTCATCTACCAAAATCTTTTTGTTTGTACAAACACAGACTTATTTCTACTTAGGATACAATTTGATTCAGTTTGAACATAATTCTTATTTTCCTTTATGAACATACTTAGATTATGCTATATACAGCACAGCTAATTGCTTCTGAGCATTTTAATGCAAGAGGGGATTTCGTTTCCCTCTCTTAAGGAAATTTGATACTGTAAATAGCCAGGCAGTCTTATAAATGCAAGTCACACAGTGGTTGGTAAATGTTAGAGCCTTTATTTAAAGGTGAAATGATGAAAGCAAAATGACCACTGAGGATTTAATAATTCATAGGACTCTTATTTTCTGTTGCATAACCTCCTTTTCCTTAGGAAACCTTTAGTAGTGTGTAAGTTACAATGGAAAATAAAAGAGGTCACTGAGAAATTGGAGTCATAGGCTTGACAACAGCCTCTTATCCCTAGAATTCTTTATCAGCTTCTACAAAACTGTCAGCCAGCTATTTCTCTCTTTCCCTTCTGAGGCTACACTGGTTTTATGAATCTATGGTCCTTGGGGTAAAGCAACAATGGCTTTACCGGAGAGTGAAGGATCAAATCGAGTCTTCATGTCTATCACAACTGCCCAGGTAAGGTTTTTGATGTTTCTGTCTAGCCTATACTATTAGGATTCTAACTTATCTCTCTTTGCTTTAGGATTCTCTCTTTCATATTTCTCATAGCCTGACTTTAGATCATAAAATTTATACAATTCTGTTACTTTATATTAAAATTCCTATAACCTAGAGGCTAAAATTCAAACTCCTTATTGTAGCACTCTACTCCCTTCAAAATTTTGTTCCAGCCTTGCTTTCCAGTCTTGTCTCCTGGCAATCTTCTGTCTGTCAAACATACCAGCCACATGGTTAATGGTTCCCAGAAAGCACTATACATTTCCATTGCTGAGCATTAGGCTGTCCTCTCTGCCTGGAATATATTTCCTTCACTTCTTTCTTGAGCCAACTGTTCTAATTCTTCACTTTCATGTTGAATCCTACCTCCTTTGTGAAGTCATTGAAAAATCTGTAGAAGAAGTTAATTGGGGGGCCAGGGATTTAGCTCAGTGGTTTCGCTGCCTGCTGTGCAAGCGCAAGGACCCGAGTTCAATCCCCGGTACCAAAACAACAACAACAACAAACTTTGCAGCAAAGAAATTAATTGGTTTCTTCTTTGAGCAACCCAGCACTCTAGTTTTCTAATATCATGGCTCACACTGCTTTCCTCAGCCACATAGTGATCTCCTTAATGACAGGATGATCTCATATCCAACTTTGTACCCCAGATCCTTTCCCTACCCTTAAAGTTAAGCATGACCAGCAAACAATGGACACATAGTAAATGTTCAGTAAAGGGCTGCTTAAAGAGCAGAGGAAAATTTGTTTCCAACTATGTTTGCTAATGGAAGGAAAGTAGCTCCCCCTTCTGCTTGGGACTTGGTGTCTTCCTTGGCTTGGACACCCATCATTCTCTTGCCTTCTCTGTCCAGGGACAATGTGGGACTGCATAACCTTTGTTCCTTTTTCTCCAGCCCCATTGTGATTAAAATGTGAGTTAATGGATGGAGACGCTTGTTAGTCTAGGGATGCTAGATAGGGATCTGTAACAGACCTAGAGTCCCAGATAGTCTAGGGACGCTAGGTAGGGATCTGTAACAGAGCTAGAGTCACAGAGTAAACTACTCAACTCTTTGTTTATCCGGAACTGATATTCCAGGCACCATAATTGTTAGAACAAGCTGCAGATGTCTGCTAACCATCAATATGTGACAGTCGACCACTAACCTTTGTCCCCTTTTCTTTGATATGTTAACTTCCCCCTCAACCCCCTATAAAAACAGCCTCGGATTCTGAGCCAGTTGCCTCTCTAAGCTATTTTGTTTCGGAAGTGCCGTCTGGCCAGACTAATAAAGGTCTGTTTTCCAACTTGTCCCGGTGTGTTCCTTCCCGGGTGTTCTTCGCTGTAGTCAGCTCCTTGGAGCGTTTGGTAAGGCTCTCGGTCTTACATTCTGAAGGCACCACTGGGAGTCCTGGGTGTGCTTCACTATAGTCAGCTCCTCAGAGCGTTTGGTAAGGCCCTCGGTCTTACAACATAACAGTTCAATCAACTCTAAAATTATTGAAAACTCCTGGATGGTGAAGGAAAATGCTGGTTTACCTAAGCCATTTCCCCGCTCTGATTGGATTTCCTCATCTGGGAAGGAAATGGTGAAAACAAACACATACTTAAACACATGGCTTTTAAATTATCTTTCATAGTATGTGATGATGAATATGTTCCACAGGAGCAATAGGTATACTCATCTCTTTTAAAATGAAGCATCAGTCCAACACAGTTGGAAAAACCAGAAAGGAAAAATGAGCTACAGAAAAGTATGAATAGAAGCCTCTCAATTGAATAACGGAAGGGAAGTAGCAGAAAAGGTACAGACTATCAAGAAGTGAATTAAAAAGTCACAAATTGCTGGATCCTCATCACCAAACCCAAAGGGAAAAATCCTCCCCTGCTGAATGTGGATGAGAAACAAGGGTGATAAGAGCTGTGGAGTCCATATAGATTTTTTGGTCCATAAATTTAAGGGGACCATCTTTCCTTTTCCCTTGTAAACTAAGGATTTGGGGATAATAAGGTAAAATTGCGGAGTGATTTGACAGGACTATGAAGAACTCACTTCCTCAAAGCACCCCGTGCCATTTCCTGGTACCTGTAGCCCATTTGCCTGAAAACAAAACACAGCAAATGACCAGCATATTCATATGGAAATGACTCATTCTGAGTCTATTCTTGGGAGCCTGTTTTGAGAAGGAGGGAGCCCGAAGAGAGAGGAAAAAGATACCAAATTAAAGGGAAAATTTAGCAAAAATAAAAAATGTGGTGGAGCTAGGGAAGGAATGAGAAGGTATGGGAAGGTAAGAATCCAGAGTCACCTGCATATCTATTGAGATCAAAGTGCCTAAATTTCTTTTGAAGCCACTGAAGAATATGTGAATGGTGAAAACAGGCAAGTTAACACAAAAGAACAGCTTCCAAACAATGTGCAAAGTGTTGACAGTTTTAAAAGATACTTAAGTTATTATTTCTACCATGAAATAAAAAGGGAATGTTAACAAATTCATAGTTTTCAGAGCAAGGTCAACTTTTCTTCCATATAAGTATAGATACTACATTTATTTTTATTACTGAAAATATTTTCAATTGTGCCAGATATATTAAGGACTGAAAGTTATATTAATATAATATTAAAGATATTAACAGGAGCTTTCAGAGAAATCATTTTTTTGGTTAAAACCTGGAGTTCTGAGAGCAATTATTTTTAACTGAAAAAATAGAACAAGAGTTTTCCTGTGTGTAAAATATTGTTTAAAAAATGTTAGAATTGTGTGAGTTGTTAGTTTTTAGAATATAAGAATAACTCCATTTCCCAAGAGAAACATACTGTGGGACTGCATAACCTTTGCCCCTTTTTCTCCAGCCCCATTGTGATTAAAATGTGAGTTAATGGATGGAGATGTTTGTTAGTCTAGAGATGCTAGATAGGGATCTGTAACCGACCTAGGGTCCCAGAGTAAACTACTCAACTCTTTGTTTATCCAGAACTGATATTCCAGGCACCACAATTGTTAGAACAAGCTGCAGATGTCTGCTAACCATCAATATGTGACAGTGGACCACTAACCTTTGTCCCCTTTTCTTTGATATGTTAACTTCCCCCTCAACCCCCTATAAAAACAGCCTCGGATTCTGAGCCAGGTGCCTCTCTAAGCTATTTTGCTTTGAGAGTGCCATCTGGCCAGACTAATAAAGCTCTGTTTCCCAACTTGGCTGGTGTGTTCCTTCCCGGGTGGTCTTCGCTGTAGCCAGCTCCTTGGAGCGTTTGGTAAGGCTCTTGGTCTTACATTCTGAAGGCACTGCTGGGATTCCTGGGTGTGCTCCACTTCAGCTCCTTGGAACATTTGGTAAGGCCCTTGGCCTTACATTCTGGAGGCACCGCTGGGATCCCTGGGTGTGCTTCACTATAGTCAGCTCCTCGGAGCGTTTGGTAAGGCCCTCGGTCTTACAATACCTGTTAGCCTGGTATATTGGTGATAGTTTGATTTGTTTTCTTGTGTTTGGGGTGGTTCAGAGGGGAATAATTAAGAGTATTAAAAACACTTGGGATGGCCAGGCCTGTAATCCCAGCACACTGGGAGGTGTAGGTAGGAAGATTGCAAGTTTTTGCCCAGCCCAGGCAACTTAGTGAGATCTTGTCTCAACTCCCCATGAGGAATGAGATCATTATGTAATACAAACATGAAATAATAAAAAAATAAGAAAGGGCTAAGTGATAGTTCAGTTGGAAGGCCCCCAGTTCAATCCTCAGTACAGCAAAAACAAGACAAAACAAAACAGAACAAAACCCAAAACACTAGGGCTGAATTTCCATTATTCACCATGTTCCTATCTGCTCTTGAATGGGGACTGACCAAGTATTTCTTAGGTGTAGTGGGATTTCCAATTGTAGTTTCTTTGTGAAAGGGTTGCCAAAGAAGGGGGGCACACATGGACGTTCAAGCAAGCTTTATTGGGGCCGCAGTCTGCAGCCTGGCGGGCTGACTCACAGAATGGAGCAACTGTATGGGCTGAGCTGGAAGCTTATATAGGGAACTTGCAGGTGGGAGAGCACTAGGCCATTGGTGGGGGTGAGTGATTGGGGCTGGGGTATGTGGCAACAGGTTAACAGGTTTCGGTGGTCGGGGGGACGGAGTCCCTGCTTTTGGGAAGTCCCTATTTTACTGGAACATCTGACCACGAAACTGGTGGGGCAGAAAGACCTTAACTAGGCAGAGAGTCACTAACAAAGGGAGGTCATGCCTTAGCTATGCAGAAGTTCCCTGTTCACTATGGCCGGAGTGGGGCAGGGGGAAAGGAGAGGAGGGGGCTTGCTCTGTGGGGGCTCTGAAATACCTAACACTTTGAATGTGTAATATGAGAAACTTCTTGTAGTAAATGAGTAATACAGTCACATAAGCCAATGTACCTTGAGACCATAATGCTAAGTGAAATAAATCAGGCACAGAAGGTTAAATGTCACATGGTTTCTCTTATATGAGAAGCTCCAAATATAAATTATTTAGAACAAAATAGAAGATGGATTATAAGAAACAGAGACATAAACTTTGTGAAGATGAAAGGGGATTTGGGAAGTGGGGAGACACGAGGGAGGAGAGGGGAAGTAAAAAGTTCAAGATGCAATATATATATATATATATATATATATATATATATATATATACTGATTTCCCACCATGAATGTATTTGTTATGTATTGCATATATATACTATTGAAAAATGGAAAGAAAAAATTTTAAAAATGAAGCCACATTTTCCTTATCACAGTGAAAATACAGTACTTTTACCTCTGTCCACCAATAAACACCTCGAGATGTCCCCAGCCAGGAATTTTACTCTTTAAAACCATTTTTGCGCAAAGGAAATCCATGGAAACATGTTGCTGCTAAATGAGTGATCATGGCCATAAGAAAAAAAAAGCAAATTCATGAAACCACATTTTCATATCCAGTAAGCCATGTAAATGTGTATTAGGCTAATATACCTAATACAAGCTAGTGATATAACCAGATGAATTGCTTAAAGGATGTTGAAATGAGTCATTTTGATAATTCCAAAGAGTTTCTATAGAAATGCATTGGATTTCTTTTAAATTTTCCTACATCTGTTTAGAGATATGCAATTTCTGACTATGTAATTGGATTTTAAGTACTTTTTCATGACTATAAATAAAGTGTTACATGCAATTACATTGAAAAATCTGCAGTGCAGAAGCAGGCTGCAGCCTACAGGTTATGTCACTTTAGCATATGGAGGGTGCTCTTCTTAGGGTGTGATGATAGCCAAATTAAAAAGAACACTTTACCCTTGAGCTGGATAATAGGCTGATTATATTTAGAGCGTAGTCACTTCCCACAATCATCTGGTAGGAAAGATGACACTATTCAAGCTTCATCTCTTCTGCTGGACAGTATCATGACTGGGAGGAATTATTAGCAGAAGAAAAGAATAAACCGGTCCAGGACCTAGACTGGCAATACTAATCAGAGTTTCGAATAAACAGATTATTTACATTATGCATTTAGACTTGATATTTTATTTTCACCCATAATAAAAGCTATGATGTTCAATCTGTGGGGGTAATTTAGGACAAAGGATTGGGAGGTGTGTGTCCGTGTCCTTTGCATAATGTTCAGCACCCTTTGACACCAGCCACAGGAGGTCATGTTCAAACTCCTTTTCCTAGTCTTGGCAACTAATAAGTTTGGGTTCTTCTCACAGCTGCCAAATTAAGTGAGGTGGGTATTCCTAATATTTTTTGTTAGGAAATGGCTTATATTTAATGAACATGGAGGAACAATGGGGTGTCAGAGATTACTTATCCATGATGAAACTGGAGGTGAGAGAACTTTAAATTGCTTGAGACAAGCCTACTGCCAGCAAACTCATCTGTGCCCTCCACAGCTAAATTCTGCCTTTCTTTGTATCTGGCCAAATGGCCTCTCCTTTTCACCTCTGGGGTTTTCCCACATACTTTTAGCTTTGCTCAAGATAATTTCCTTAGTGCTCTGTGCCCCACCCAGCACTATTGGCTAAATTGTCCCTCACAGCCTATCCCTGTGAGAGCTGTGACCAGCTCTCTCCAGAAGGTTTTCTTATACTATCTATTGAAATCTATGGAGCCACAGTGGATACCTTGTGTGTGCTGCCCAAAGCCTTACTTCAAGTGATTGCCTATTTTTTTTTCTTTTTTTAAATTGCAAGGTAGAAGAATTTCCTTGGTGCAAAATATTCTCATTTAAACAATTTTATTATTTAATTTTTGTGTTGTTAGTTTTTTTTGTTTTTGTTTCTTTTGGGTGCCCAGGATCGACCTCTGGTTCTTCCTGCTTGCTAGGCAGGTGGCACGTATTGTTAGTTTTTAGGATGTAACAATTACTCTATTACCAAAGGGAAAGATAACTACCAACTTTCTATATGGTTTTGGATGTTTGTTTTTGTTTCTCTATCAGAGTCCATGGTTTATACATCTTTTATAACTCTCTTTAAATCTATCTTCTAGATCTAACCCTCCCTTGAGAGTTTTGACAAAATATGAAACAATGTTCTTGTAGTCATTGAAATTTGTATGGCATCACAGAAGAGAAAATTTAGACATATTAAACAGTAAAGGTCCAGTCTTTCTGGTGCTGTCTCTAAATGAAGAGTGATAAGTGCACGGAGAAGACAGATCAGGGTAGATTGGGTCCCTGCACATGATCAGTCAGCCTCTTTAATAGGAGTCACCAAAGCAGAACATTCTGGAACCAATCTTTACTACAACAACAACAACAACAAAATTATAAAATTTCCCCATACCTTACTACTTTGGTGTAAAACATGATAGAAATACATTACTAAGATAATTTGTATCATTTAAAGCTTGTACAATTTGACAAGTTTTTACACACGAAAATGTTTTTTAATCCCTCATCCTATTTTTCTAAATAATTTAAGCTTTATGGAAAACAATTTTTGGAACGATTTTCTAAATATGTTTAGTTCTGAGGAGTGATATTTTTTGTGTGTACTCTTAAAAGTCTTTTTTCTTAAGCATGCTGGATTGTCATTTTCTGTCTTCCCAGAAAGCATGAATCATTATTAATTTAGCAGACAAAGAATCTGACATGTCATAAATTGGGAATCCTTTTGGACTATTTCCTTTTAAAGAAATAACTGCTATGTGAGGGACACAATAAGAGAATATCCACAAACATTATCACCACGAAGTCTGTTTTATAATCTGATATATAAGGCACTTGAAAAATTAAGTATCTAGATGTAGCTTTCTATATGGAGTTATATAGCTACATTAGCCTTTACCCATTTGCCTTCAGATTAAGTGAACCATTATTGAATTCCCATTTATATCAGGAACTTTTGAAATTGATACCTCATTAACTTAGCACTAATACAAGAAGAATTTTATTATATCAAATTTTATATTTTGGGTGCAAGATTTTTTTTATCAGGTTTATGTATTGTAAACAGTTTCTACCAATTTATGACTTGTTATTCTCTTATATCTTTCACAGAGCAGAAGTCTTTCATTTTAGTAAAGTCACATCAATTAGTTTTTCATGGATTGTGCTTTTGGTGGTGGTGTATCTGAAAACTCATAGCCAACCCAGAGATCATATAAATTTTCTTTTTCTTTGTTTTTCCCATCCCACAGTGAGATCAAAACTTGAGTTTGTACATGCTAGGCAAGCCCTCTACCCCTGAGCTGCAGTTCCTAACTGTTTTTGTGTTTTCTTTTAAAGGTATTATGATTTTTGCATTTTAAATCTAGGTATATGATCCACTTGGAGTTAATTTTTGTGTATGGAATATCACATTTATTCAGTTTTATTTTTCTACATATGCATATCCAATTGTTTAGTACTATCAGTTAAGACAAAGATTATTCTTTTCTCTATTGAATTGTCTTTGTCAGAGATGTTTACTATTTTTTGATACATGTTCAGGTCTTTTTCTGGACTCTGTTTTGATCTATTATCTCTGTGTCTACTCTTTTTCCACTCTGCCCAGTTTTGATAATTGAAGAAATAATCTCAGAGAAATTGAGTGATCACCTCACAGCCACTGAAGTTGCAGATAAGGAATTTGAATTCAAGGCTTGTAGAAGTAATATCTTATACCTTGTTCTCTAAATTATAGCTATTTCTCTTCCTATTAATCTCAGTACCGTAACTAATCTGTTTCCCTTGCATTCTTCTCTCTGATCAATGTTAGTATAGCACATTGATCACATGGGGGCAGAGTTGCCAGAGAGAGTGACTACCCAGTAGACAATATATTGTTCCTAATAAGCCATCTATCTACATGTGTAATAGGAAACTTCTCATTGTCTAATTTGAGGTTGATTGCTTTATTGAAATACACACAAGTGCAAGTTAAAACACAAATCCCTTTACAATCTATGGTAAGATGGAAGATTTATGGTAACACTGCATTCACTGGATAATGACACGAGCTGCAAAGGCCTTGACTGTTGCTCCTGCTTTCTATACAAGAAATTTGAGAAGTTTGAGAGGGTGTAATCAGTTTTGCTGAGAGAAATATTTGCAAGGTGTGGTTTTGCTACTGTACATATTTTTAGAGAAGGACATTTTACTTCGAAGATTTACTTTTTCTTTTTGAGCAAGCACACTAATAATTTAAATTTATATAAGGAAACAATATTTTGCACATACGGTCATTTTTTTTTTTAGTTAAGAAAGAAACAGGTTTTAAATTGAGGGCCAGAGTTTTCTTTCTTTTTTTAAATTGAATTCTTTTATTGGTACATTGTAGGTATACAACACAATTATATTTCTCATTGAGAATTGTACCTTTACATGATGCATCTTGGTTCTTATTTTTTCCCCATTCCTAGCCCTCCCTTCACGCCCTCCACCCTTCACTATTTACAAAGACTTTATTTCCATTTTTTCCATTTCTCATCATTTTTCCTTTCCCTTCTTTCCTTTCCCCTGCCCCTCCCAATACCCCTACCCCTTTGGACCTTTTCTTGCTATTTTACATTATTGATTATTCATTCTAATCATTGGTACATTTAGGTATACAATATAATGACATTCATCATTGGAAATTTGCACCTTTACATAGTCTCTCTTGGTTCTTATTTTTCACCCTTGCCCAGCCCTCCCTTCAACCCCTCCAGTCCTCCCTATTTACAAAGATTTTGTTCCTATTTTTCCATTTTCTCATATTAATCCCATTCCCTTCTATTCTTTCCCCTAGCCCTCCCACTTCCTTCCCCTTTGCTCCTTTTCCCCCTATTTCACATTACCTATTATACATTTAGTCCTTATTTACACTTTCAGTTTCTCACACCAGAGAAACTATTCGGTATTTACACATCTGTGTCCTATTTATTTCACTTAAGAGTATTGCCTCAATGTGCATCCACTTAGCTATAAATGTCTCTAATTTCTTTTTTTATGGCTGAGTAGTACTTCATTTTATAAAAAAACCCCACATTTTCTTTATCCAGTCTCCAGATGATGGGCATTTGGGCTATTTCCAAGTTTTAGCTATTACAAACTGTGCTGCTATGAACATGGGTGCACATATATCACTGTGGTATGATTCTTTAAATTCTTTGGAGAAGATCCCCAGCAGTGGAATAGCTGGGTCAAATGGGACTTCCAGTCCTAGTTCTTTGAGGTATCTCCATACTGATTTCCACAGTGCTTGCACCAGTCTACACTCCCACCAGCAGTGGAGCAGGGTTCCTCTTTCCCCACAGCCCTGCCAGCATTTGTTATTGGTTGATTTCTTGATAGCAGCCATTCTTTCTGGAGTGAGGTGGAATCTCAGCATTGTTTTCATTTGCATCTCTCAAATGACCAGTGATATTGAACATTTTTTCATGTATTTATTTGCTATTTCTACTTCTTTGTCTGAGAAATGTCTGTTCATTTCAGGTGCCCATTTTTCGATTGGGTCTTTAAATTTGAGAAGTCTGATCTTTTTAAGTTCTTTATAGATTTGCGATAGTAGACCTTTGTCTGAGGAAGAGCAGGTGAAGATTTTTTTCCCACATTGTGGGTTGTCTCTTCACACTGCTGGTGGTTTCTCTTGCTGTGGAGAAGCCTTTTAATAAGAAGAGATCCCACTTGTTGATTGTTTGTGCTAGTTCACGGTTAACTGAGGTTTTGTTCATAAAATCTTTTCCTACACCGATGTCTTCAAGGGTTCTACCTAACCTCTGTTCCAACTGTTTCAGAGTTTCTATTTTAATATTTAGATCTTTAATCCATTTTGATTTTAGTTTAGTGCATGGTGAGAGATATAGGTCTAGTTTTAATCTCTGGCAAGTTGAAGCCCAATTTTTCCAGCACTGTTGTCGTCTGCAAGCCTGCTCGCAGACCTAGGTTCGGGAGCCCGGACTGGGAGTGTAAGGTGCAGAGTCACCGGCCGACTCCGGGGTTTTTCTGGAACGCTTCCGCTTTATTGAGGAACTACACAAACTTATATAGTGAAATAAAAGGGCAATTACATAGGCGGGGTTATAACAGCTTTAGCCTTGGAATAATTTAATTGGATGGAAAGGGATATAATTATACACAATGGAGAACATAGTTAAATTTATTTTAAACAGTATGGGGTAATTGTCTGGGCGAGGCGAGGGAGTCACGACACAAAGAGTGAGGAGGTATGGTTGACTTAATCTAGTTTCAACACACTGGAGTGAGCTTGCTCAACTCTCTTTTTTGTCTCTGAGCATGCTCAAGAGACCGGAGTGTGGCGTACTTGACCCAGCCGGACCTGAACTTGTCCTTCACAGCACCATTTATTAAAGAGGCTATCTTTCCTCCAGTGAGGGTGTTCGGCTCCTTTATCAAAGATGAGATGGCTGAGTGTGTCTGGCATTGTTTCTCTATCTTCTAATCTGTTCCACTGGTCTTCAGGTCTGTTTCTTTGCAAGTACCATGCTGTTTTTATCACAGTAGCTTTGTAGTAGAGTTGCAAGTTGGGGATTGTCATAACCCCTGCCATGTCTCTCTTACCTAGAATTGCTTTTTCTGTTCTGGGTCTTTTCTTGTTCCAAATGAAGTTTTGGATTGTTTTCTCAAGGTCCATGAAGTATGCTGCTGGGATTTCAATTGGAATTGCATTAAATCTATATAGCAGTTTTGGAAGTATGGCCATTTTCACTATATTAATCCTTCCTGCCCAGGAGCAGGGGATGTCTGTCCATTTTCGGATATCATCTTCAATCTCTTTTCAGAGTGGCATAGTTTTCAGAGAAGAGGTCTTTGATTTCTTTTGTTAGCTTGATTCCTAGGTATTTCAGTTATTTGGATGCTACTGTGAAAGGAATTATTTGCCCTATTTCTCTCTCAGTGAGTCTGTTGTTCGTGCAGAGGAAAGCTATTGATTTTTGTGTGTTGACCTTGTAACCAGCTACTTGACTGAATTTGGTTATTAAGTCTAGAAGACTTTTGATGGAGTTCTTGGGGTCTTATAAATAGAGTATCATGTCATCTGCAAATAATGACAATTTGACTTCTTCATTACCTATCTTTATTCCTTTTATTTCTTTCTCTTGTCTAATTGTCATGGCTAATGTTTCCAGAACTATATTGAACAAGAGTGGTGATAGTGGACATCCTTGTCTTGTTCCTGATTTTAGTGTGAAGGATTTCAGTTTTTGACCATTTAGTATGATATTGGCTGTTGGTTTTTCATAGATGGCTTCTATCAGTTTGAGGTAGAGACCATCTATTCCAATTTTTTGTAGGGTTTTTATCATAAATGCATGTTGGATTTTGTCAAATGCTTTTTCTGCACCTATGGAGATAATCATATGGTTTTTGTCCTTGGCTCCATTGATATAGTGTATTACACTGATTGATTTTTGTATATTGAAACATCCCTGCATCCCTGGGATGAATTCCACTTAATCAGGGTGTATGATCTTCTTGATGATCTTCTGCATTCTGTTTGCCATTATCTTATTAAGGATTTTTGCATCTATGTTCATTAGTGAGATTGGTCTATAGTTCTCTTTTTCAGTTGAGTCTTTCTCTGCTTTGGGGATCAAGGTGATGCTTGCTTCCAGGAAGGAATTTGGGAGTATTGCTTCCCTTTCAATTTCATTGAAGAGTTTAAACAGTAGTGGCAGCAGTTCCTCTCTAAATGTCTTGTAGAATTCAGCAGTGAAACCGTCAGGGTGTGGGCTTTTCTTAGTTGATAAGTTTATAATTACATTTTCAATTTCATTGGTTGATATTGGGTTGTTCAGAATTTTTAGGTCTTCTTCGTTCAACTTTGGTAATTTACGTGTATCTAGGAATCTGTCCATTTCTTCTGTGTTGTCCATCTTATTGGCATATAGGTTCTGGAAGTAGGTTTTGATGATCTTCTGGATTTCTGCTGGGTCTGTTGTAGTTTCACCTCTTTCATTCCTAATTGCATGGATTTGGGCCTTTTCTTTCCTTTTTCTGACAAGGTTGGCTAAAGGTTTGTCAATTTTGTTTATTCTTTCGAAGAACCAACTCTTGGCTTCACTGATTTTTTGTATCATTCTCTTAGTCTCCATTGCATTGATTTCTCCTCTGATCTTTATAATTTCCTTGCTTGTATGAGCTTTGGGGTTGTCCTGCTCTTCTTTTTCTAGAAGCTTGAGGTTCAGCATCAGGTTGTTTAATTGGGCTCATTCTGTTTTCCTAATATGCATATTCACTGCTATGAATTTCCCTCATAAGACTGCTTTCATTGTGTCCTATAGATTCCGATATGTTGTATTGTCATTGTCATTTAATTGAAGGAACTGTCTGATTTCTTCTTTAATTTCTTCTGTGATCCACTGGTTATTCAGAAGTGTGTTGGTCAATTTCCACATGTTTATGAATTTTTTTGAGTTTCTTTTGCTATGGAACTCCAATTTCATTGCACTATGGTCTGCTAATATACAGAGGATAACTTTAATTCCTTTGCACTTACTTAAACATGTTCTAAGTGTGAGTATGTGGTCTATTTTGGAGAATGACCCATGTGCAGCTGAAAAGAATGTGTATTCTGATTTTGTGGGGTGGAAGACTCTGTAAACATCTGTTAAGTTCATTTGTTCAAGAGTTTGATTGAGTTCTAGTATTTCATTACTTATTTTTAGCCTAGTTGATCTATCTATTTGTGACAGTGGGGTGTTGAGGTCCCCCACTACAATTGTGTTAGTGCACGTATGACTTTTCATGTCTGTTAGTATTTGTTTTATATAGTTGGGTGCACTAGTGTTTGGTGCATAGATATTTATGATTGTCATCTCTTCCTCTTGGATTCTTCCCTTTACAAGGATGTAGTGTCCTTCTTCATCTCTCTTAATCAGTGTTGGTTTGAAATTTACTTGATCTGCAAAGAGGATAGCTACTCCTGCTTTTTTTCGGTTTCCTGTTGCATGGAGTATTGTTTTCTACCCTTTAACTTTCAGTCTATGAGTTTCCTTTTGAGTTAAGTGTGTTTCTTGTATGCAGCATATTGTTGGATTTTGCTTCTTTACCCATTCTGCCAGTCTATTTCTTTTGATTGGTGAATTGGGACCATTAACGTTGATGGTTATAACTGAAACATATTGAGTTGTCATTTCCATGACTTTTTCTTTTTGTTGGGTTCTCCCCCTTTACATTTAATTTCTTGTCATGCCAGATGGGTTCATTCTGCTTTGCTTCCTGGGGTTGTGATCCTCAATGTCTGTTCCTAGGATATTGTGTAAAATTCTTTGGAGTGCTGGTTTGGTTTTCACGAAGTTCCTAAGGTGCTCTTTGTCATGAAAGTATCTTATTTCTCCATCCATTTTGAAAGATAGTCTTGCAGGGTACATCAATCTGGGTTGGAGGCTGTTTTCTTTTAGGGCTTGGAATATGTCATTCCAAGATCTTCTTGCCTTGATGGTTTGTGTTGAGAAGTCTGCTGTGATTCTGATGGGCTTTCCTTTGTATATGATTTGTGTCTTTTCTCTAACTGCTTGTAGACCTTTGTTCTTCTGTTGAGTTTCTGGAATCTTAACAATTATATGCCTATGTGTAGTTTTTTTTTGATCAAGGCTATTTGGAGTCCTATATGGCTCACTTATCTGTATGTCAAGCTCTTTTCCCCCTGCTTGGGAAGTTTTCTGCCATTATTTCTTGAAGAGATTTTTTTATGTCATCGCCACTCTCTCCTGTTTCCTCATTGACTCCAATCAGTCTTATGTTATTCTTCTTTGCATCATCTAGCAGCTGCTGGATTGATTTCTCATGTTCCCCTATAATTTTGAAGCCATTTTTCTTTTCCTGGTCACTAATTGCAATCTTATCTTCTATATCTGAAATTCCGTCCTCACATTGGCTCATTCTGCTTTGTAGACTTTCAGTGGAGTTTTTCATGTCCTGGAAACCTATTTGCATCTGTTTTATGGATTCCATTTGTTTCCTATGTTGGGATTCCATCATGTTCCTGAGCTCCTCTCTAGATTTATTAATCATGTCTTGCACTAGGGGAACAATTTCTCCTGTTATGTGAGAAATTATTTCTGCTTTCATTTTTTCCAGATCCCCTTTTGTTGCCAGTTCAGTGGGTCCAGGTGGTTGAGTATCAGAGTGTTCCATCTCATTTCCCTTTGGGGTTGCTGTAGGTGATCTGGAAGTCTGGTTTTGAGACTTATTTACATGTTTCCTCATTTCAACTGGAGCGGGGGGCTGTTAGAGCCTGCACGGATCACCTCCTCTGAGCTGGGAGAGGTGGGACAGGGGCCAGGAGCAACAGTAGGGATGGTGGCCCAAAAGCCCTTTCCTGTGGGCTGGGAGGAGCAGGAGGGATGGTGGCCAGGAAACCCCTTCTTCTGGACCAGGAGCAGTGGGATAGTGGCTCAGAAACCCCTACCTCTGGGCCAGGAGCGGTGGGAGGAATGGTGCCCCGGAAGCCCCTTCCTCTGGACCAGGAGCAGTGGGACTCATTACCATGGTCTGGTGGTCTGGTGTCCTCTGCATCTGTGTAGTGTGGAACCAGGTGGCTGCCTGTCTGCAGCGGGGTGATTTGACATCTTCCACATGACTAGGGACCTCGGTAGGGTGTGCACAGACCTGCCTGTCTGCAGCAGGCTGATTCAACGTGTGGCCAGATTTTTCTTGTGCACAGAATGGAAGGATTTTCTGGTCTTTGTCCCTCAGAATAGTACAAACAAAAGTGAAAGGAATTCAAGACTTAAATTACATTCTGTGGAATTCAGGTGAGATCTTGGATGGATTTTTGGATAATGACTGAGTAGTAAAACCTTAACAGTATCACCTAGGACAATTAGAACTTCTCCCTATCCATGTATTCTATGATGGCTCATTGGAGTTATGGTAAGAGGATAAATGGTAATCTGCTTGGAAATATTTCTACCCCCAGATTGTCCACCACAATTTTATCCAATAAAGCAATTCAAACAATTGAGTATCTAGGATGTAAACCCCTTTGTTTATTTTATCCTTTTAAAATATAATATTTAGAGATAATTTAGAAGAGACATGGATTGTAGGATAGGATACTTGCTGATTTCCTCAAATGCCATTTCAGAAGAAAGTGAGATGTTTGGGATGCAAAATCTGTGTTCTTATTTAACAATATGAAATGTACAAACTGAGGGATTGAGGTTTTATTAAATAATGTACATTGATAGTAATACTGAAAGACCTGTAGGTTAAGCCATTTTATAATGGAAATAGTTAAGATGAAGTTTTTCTTACTAAAATGTAATTATTTCTCAAATGCTGTCTTAATGATTTATACTTTTTTATTGGTGCATATTTATAATACAGAATATTAATGCTTGTTTGGGGGAATTTGTACATGGAACCACTGATCATTTTCAGTCATTTTACACACCTTTCCCTGATCCCATCCCCATGTCCAAACATCTGTCTTCTAATTTCCTATCATCTCTCCTTTATTTAGTTTATTTATTCTCATATAAGAAAAAAACCAATGGATATTTAACTTTCTGCATTTGATTTCTTTTGCTTAGCATGATGGTTTCAAGTTTCATTCATTTTCCTGAAAATGACATGCTTTCATTCTTTTTTTTTTTTTCCAGTACTGGGGATCAAACTCAGGACCTTGCACTTGCGAGGCAGGCACAGTATCACTGAGCTAAATCCCCAGCCCTTGATTTCATTCTTTATGGATGAATAATTACATAGTATAATCTTAGCAATTCTTCACATCTCCCAAAAGTCATGGATCTACATTTAGATAACCAAAGTGTTCAGAACTCCAAACCTCTAAAGTGTCAAAATGCTTTGAAACAACTATTTTTAAATATGGACTAAGAAGTTTGGCATACATGTTATCAGTGCTAGTTTTGGACTTTGAAATATATGGGAAATTTTTTTTAATTTTTAAAATAACTTTATTATGAAACACACACATACAAAAAATTAAAACCATTCAAAGAAGAACAAGACAAGGGGAAAAAACCTACAATAATATTCAAATACAGTAGAACTCAACCAAAACAAAAGTGAAAAGCACTTCAACATTTTTCTGTATAACTTAAAAAAGAATCTCAAGCACCAACAAGAGACCAGAGGATGTGATTTGTTTTAGAAAGATCCCCAAAACCAACATTGAACAAATAGTGATCTGGAAAAAACTCCAGTTAGTTAGCAGACTCCGCATAAGCCAAACTTCTCCCTAATTTAAATTTTGATACAGTCATATGACACGCGATGGAAACACAATCCAAGAAATACGTTATTAGGCCATTTCATCTGTGTGTATCCTTAATTACACTTTCAGTTTCTCATGCTAGAGAAATTATTCGGTATTTACACATATGTGTCCTATTTATTTCACTTAAGAGGATGGCTTCAATATGCATCCATTTAGCTATAAATGTCTCTAGTTTCTCATCCTTTATGGCTGAGTAGTACTAGATTTCATAAAAAAACCCCACATCTTCTTTATTCAGTTTCCAGGTGATGGACACTTGGTCTGTTTCCAAGCTTCCACTATTACGAACTGTGCTGCTATAAACATGGGTGCACATATATCGCTGTGGTAAGATTCTTTTAATTCTTTTGGGAAGATACCCAGCAGGGGGATAGCTGGGTCGAATGGGACCTCTAAGCCTAGTTCTTTGAGGTATCTCCATATTGATTTCCACAGTGGTTGCACCAGTCTGCACTCCCACCAACAATGGAGAAGGTTTCCTTTCTTCCCACACCCCCACCAGCATTTGCTATTAGATGATTTCTTAATAGCAGCCATTCTTTCTGGGGTGAGATGGAATCTCAGTTTTGTTTTCATCTGATTCTCTCAAATAAACAGTGATGGTGAACATTTTTTCATAAATTTATTTGCTGCTTTTACTTCTTTGTCTGAGAAATGACTGTTCATTTCAGATGATCATTTTTGAATTGGGTCTTTGAATTTGGGGGAGTGTGATTTTTTTCAGTTCTTTATATATTCTAGATAGTAGTCCTTTGTCTAAGGTACAGTTGCTGAAAATTTTTTCCCACATTGTAGGTAGTCTCTTAGCTCTGTTGGTGGTTTTTCTTGTAGTGCAGAAGCTTTTTAATAAGATAAGATCCCAGTTGTTAGTTTTTTGTGCAAGTTCCCATGCCACTGAGGTTTTGTTCATAAAGTCTTTTCCTATGTCAATATCTTCAAGAGTTCTACCTAACTTATCTTCTAGCAAATTTAGTGTTTCTGTCCTAATATTTAAATATTTAATCCACTTAAACTTAATTTAGTGCATGGTGATAGGTATGGGTCTAGTTTTAATCTTTGGCAATTTGAAATCCAGTTTTTCCAACACCGTTTATTAAATAGCCTGTCTTTCCTCCAATGAGGATGACTGACTCCTTTGTCAAAGATGAGGTGAGTGAGCATATCTGTAGTTGTTTCTGCATCATCTAATCTATTCCACTGATCCTTGGGTCTGGTCTTTGCCAATATCATGCTGTTTTTATCACAGTAGCTTTGTAGTATAGTTTCAAGTTGGGGATTGTAATACCCCCAGCCATATCTCTGTTGCCTAAAATTTCTTTTGCTATTCTAGGTCTCTTCTGGTTCCAAATGAATTTTTGGATTTTTTTCTCTAGTTCTGTGAAATATACTGTTGGGATTTCAATTGGCATTGCATTGAATCTCTATACCACTTTTGGAAGTATGGCCATTTTCACTATATTGGTTCTTCCTATCCAGGAACAAGGGATGTCTTTCCATTTTCTTATATCCTCCTCAATCTCCTTTTTCAAAGTGCTATAGTTTTCAGTGTAGAGGTCTTTTGCTTCCTTTCTTAGAATGACTCCTAGATATTTCACTTTTTTGGATGCTATTGTAAAAGGAATTGTTTCCCTAATTTCTGTCTCAGTGAGTCTATTATTTGTATATAAAAAGGCTATTGTTTTTTGAGTGTTGACCTTATATCCAGCTACTCTACTGAATCTGTCAATTAAGTCTAGAAGTCTTTTGGTAGAGTTTTTTGGGTCTTCTATGTAAAGTATCATATCCTCAGCAAAGAATGACAGTTTCACTTCTTCCTTTCCTATCTTTATTCCTTTTATTTCTTTCTCTTTTCTAATTGCTGTGGCTAATGTTTCAAGAACAATTTTAAACAGGAGTGGTGATAGTGGGCACCCTTGTCTTGTTCCTGATTTCAGTGTGAAAGTTTTCAGTTTTTGACAATTTAGTATGATATTGGCTGTTGGTTTTTCATAGAATGCCTTAATCAAGTTGAGGTGAAGACCTTCTATTCCAAATTTCTGTAGGGTTTTTATCATGAATGGGTGTTGGATTTTGTCAAATGCCTTTTCTGCATCTATTGAGATGATCATATGGTTTTTGTCCTTGACTCTGTTAATATAGTGTCTTACATTTATTGATTTACAGATGTTGAACCATCCTTGCATCACTGGGATAAATCCGACTTGGTCAGGTTGTATGATCTTGATGACTCTCTGTATTCTGTTTGCCAGTATCTTGTTGAGAATTTTTGCATCAATATTCATCATGGAGATTGGCCTGTAGTTCTCTTTTTGGGTTGGGTCTTTCCCTGGTTTTGGAATCAAAGTAATAC
Organism: Heterocephalus glaber; assembly: GCF_053883595.1. NCBI lineage: Eukaryota > Metazoa > Chordata > Mammalia > Rodentia > Bathyergidae > Heterocephalus > Heterocephalus glaber. Next base: position 17,587,706 of record NW_028258406.1, on the reverse strand, counting down.
TTGTTTCCAGGAATGAATTTGGGAGTAGTGCTTCCTTTTCAATTTCCTTGATGAGTTTAAAGATTAATGGTGATAGTTCTTCTTTAAATGTCTTGTAGAATTCAGCAGTGAAGCCATCTGGACCTGGGCTTTTCTTTGTTGGTAAATTTTTTATGACATTTTCAATTCCACTCATTATAATTGGGGTGCTTAAAATTTCTATATCTTCTTCATTTAACTTTGGTAATTCATATGTATCTAGGAATCTGTCCATTTCTTCTGTGTTTTCCATTTTATTAGAGTATAGGTTCTTGAAGTAGGTATTGATGATGCTTTGGATTTCTCCTGGATCTGTTGTGACTTCACCTGTTTCATTCTTGATTGCATGGATTTGAGCCTTTTCTTTCCTTTTTTTTTTAATTATGTTGGCTAAGAGCAATAATTTTATTTTTTCTTTCACAAAACTAACTCTTTGATTCATTTATTTTTTTGTATCATTCTCTTAGTCTCCATTGCATTGATTTCTGCTCTGATCTTTATAATTTCCTCTCTTCTATGAGCTTTGGGTTTGTTAAGCTCTTCTTTTTGTAGGAGCTTGAGGTTCTGCATTAGGTTATTTATTTGAGTTCTCTCTGTTTTCCTAATATGGGCATTGACTGCTATGAATTTCCCTTGTAGAACTGCTTTCATTGTGTCCCATAAATTCCTGTATGTTGTACTGGCATTATCGTTTACTTCTAGAAATTGTCTAATTTCTTCTTTAATTTCCTTTGTGACCCATTGGTTTTTCAGGAGAGTGTTATTTAATTTCCATGTGTTTGTGGGAGTTTTGCAGTTTCTTATGTCATTGATCTCCAATTTTATTGCATTATGGTCTAATAATATACAGGGGATAATTTCAATTCTTTTACATTTACTTAGACATGTCCTATGAGCTAGCATGTGATCTGTTTTAGAGAATGATCCAGGTGCAGCTGAAAAGAATGTGTATTCTGATTTTGTGGGGTGGAACACTCTGTAAATATCTATTAAGTCCATTTGTTCAATAGCTAGGTTCAATTTTAGAATTTTGTTGTTAATTTTTTGTCTATATGATCTGTCTAATTGTGGTAAAGTGGTATTGCGATCCCCCACTACAGTTGTGTTAGAGCTTATTTGGTTTTTCATGTCCATTAATATTTGTTTTGTATAGTTGGGGGCATTCATATTTGGTGCATATATATTTATGATTGTCATCTCTTCCTCTGGGACTGTTCCCTTCACAAGGATGTAGTGACCATCTTTGTCTCTCTTAATTAATTTTGGTTTGAAATCTAGTTTGTCTGGAAATAAAATTAGTACCCCTGCTTTGTTCTGGGTTCCTGTCACGTGGAGAACTTTTTTCCATCCTTTTACTTTCAGTCTATGTATTTGTCTATGGGAATTGTTTTTTATTAGAACTAATACCTGAATCCATCTTGTGTAGGAGATTTAACGATCAGTTCTTGTGAAGATTCTCATCCTGGAGAAATATTCTAAGCAGACTGGGCTAGACCAGTAAGCTGAAGGAAAGGTTTAATTTTCTAGCACAGAGTTAATGCCTTATTTGTTTCATGGATGAATGTTAGGTTTCTAGTTACTAGGACTAATAACTATAACTTTTGTAACTTTGGTTTGATTCTATAGCATAAATACAAACTAGCCATTATTCTAGAGAGAGGCATGTTTTCATTGTGATGATTAAAGAGGTTAAAAATTATATTGCCATGGTTTGTCATTTGGAATCCTTTGGCTCTGCTTTATGTATTAGTCAGGATTTTCTAGAGAAATGGAACCAATGGAAAAGTGCTTTCTCTCCTTTCCTTTCCTTTTCTCTCCCTTCCTCTCCTCTCATTTCCTCTCCTCTCCTCCTCTCCCCTCTGTTCCTCTTCCTTCCCCTCTCTTCCTCTCTCTTCTCCACCCCTCCCCTTCACTCTGTGCTCTCCTTTCATCTCTTCTGTCTTCTTCTCCCTTCTCTTTTCTTTCCTTCACTTCCATTCCCTTCCCTTTTCTCCCCACTTCCTCCTCCCCCACATCTCTCTCAGAATTAGTGTAAATAACTATGCAGCTAAAATGTCGTAAGATCTATGATTGACAAGCTGGAGACTTGGGACAGCTAATGGTGTAGGTGTTTGGTCCTAGTCTGAATGTCTGAGAACCAGGAAAGCTAAGGGTGTAAGCTCCAATCTGTCTGAGTTGAAAGGGTGATGTCCCCCCAGCTTGAAGCTAGTTGGGCAGAGAGAATGAAGTTTTGCTTAGCCTTTTATTCTATTCAAGCCTTTAATGGATTGGATGAGATTCACCCACATTGAGGCCATAGCCAGAATAATGTTCAACCAAATATCTATGCATCTTGTGGGCCTGTCAAGTTGTCACATAAAATTAAATATGATAGCCACTTTTGAATTTGGCCTACAGGCTCAGTACTGTAAGATACCCACAAATTGGCTGTCATTTAAGGAGAAGTAATGTCATTTTTCACCCTCCCCCCATCACAATTCTCTGAGTAGAATGGGTAGGATTGAGGGATGTAGCAGGAGCCAGAGTTTCCAAGCCTACTTCTTTGAAGAAAGAAGTGGTCTTTGTGGTTTAACTACAGTCTGGGTACACTGGGATTGGAGGCCAAACCTTGCAATAGGCAATTTGTGGCCTCATCCTCCAGGAATGCCACCTCAGGGAAAAGAATGAAAACTGAATAGAATTTGTATGACCTCATCTTGTTTTATTTACATAATAGACAAAACTGATAGAAATTTGTAGTACATTCTCATCAATAACTGACCCAATAGTGCCTGATAACACTCCTTTATTTTATTTATTCAACAATTATATTAATGCCTAATAAATAGAGCTATCAGACATAGAGTGCAGAAGTCAGGCATGATCTCTGTCCTCATAGAACATAAAAACAGATTCTGAGCTTGTTGTTAAAAATGTAGTCTGTTTTTGGTGCCTGGGAGTCTGCAATCAATAATTTTATTAAAAATAGTACACAGAACCAAGATGTCATTTTAGTTCAGTAACTTTATTTTACATGTCCAGTTTCCCAGAACAGAGAATAAGTTTGCCAAAATCAGTCTAAGCAAACAAGTTGCTGAATGGGAAAGAAAAAGATTTCTTGACAGGAGTTGAATTTCTAGAGGCAGAATAAAGTGACTATGCAGAAAGGTAGGGTGCTACCAAGAGTGATATTTTATTTGATTTTTCAGCCTCCCCAAGCTCTCCGCTAGTTATAAGAGCATCATAAGGAAAGTAAAGTACTTTGGTAAATTTGTAGGAGAATAATGATATCTACCATCCCCCATAGCCAACTGAGGAATGGATGCAGGAGTATTATATTCAGAAATGTACCCTGAACAATGTCTAGAATACAAATGGCTGAATGGCTGGCACAAAGTTCCCCAATACTGTCCTCTACCCTTCATGCAGAATTATGGAAACAAATTATCCCATATAAGGGCAGGATGCTTGGAAAAGAAGTTCTTACTCTAACTGCTGTGGCAGACCATCATAATCAGAGGTGAGTTTCCATTTTATTATCTGTAGCTTTACAATCAATGTGCCATATTGTTCAGTGTCACCTTCAGGCTCTTCCTTGACTCACAAATTAATTCTCTTTTGGTGGCACTTTACGAGAAATTAAAGTCCCATCTCTGCCTTCTAAGACAAGTTACTCCAGATATAAGGAAACTTACCATCAGCACTAATGTCCTTTATCCAATTTTAACAAAAGCCTTAGGCTTACATGCAATTCTCCATGATGGATTTGTTCCTGAGCATCCCAGAATTGTAACCTCAAATTATATAATTATAGAATCATACTTATTTTCTTATTTTATACAATATGTATAAATGTATGTATTTGGGATGACCCTAAATCAATTCATGAAGATGTGTTTGTCCTCAGAGACAGCTTCTTCACCTTCAATGTTAGCAGTGCTTCTCTCAGGGAATCAAGGTTCAGTGTGGCCCAGAACATTCCTCCCAAGCACCTGCTGCATTGAGAAACATGGAATGCTTTGCCAATGGCCTTGGCTTACTTCCTGCTAAAGAAACTACCACTGGCCTTATACAGTGAAACAACTTTTACAGTACTGGCTAGATTTATCTCATGTAATGCTTTTTACCAGGCTAAGCAGCACACATTTCCAGGTGGCCTAAAGTAGCATTTCTCAATGTAGAGTCTTATTTTCTTGAATGTCAAATTCATACTATGTTTTGATCAGGATTTCACGGTCAAAGGACTCTTTGGACTATAGAAAATTGAACAGATTTCCTTGGTTTAGAATTTCTCAGTCATTATTTCATTATAGTCCTTTGAATTTTTATGGAGGGATACAAGATGTCACTTTGTAGAGTTTTCCATGGAACACAGTTTCAAGCATACTGCTCTGAAAACTCAAGATTAACAGTGGTGATTACAGATATAATGACAGATGTTTGAGGAGCATGCATTTATTTTGAGTCAAGTGGAAAGTGGGCTTCTTTTATTTAATCTTGGTTAAGCCAAAGAACTCTGGTGTGTTTCATTTGTTAGGTAGTGAATTTCAAAGAATCAGGCTTTCAAGAGAGTAAGATCTGTATTTGAACCATGCATTAGCTGAATAAAATCAACAAAGTCATTAACTCTCAGAGCCTTCATTTCTTTGTTGAGAAAAGTGGTTTTGGTAATCATTACTAGTTGGGGATATTCACATGATTAAGATCATTCTGTAAAGACCTAGAACAGTGATAGTATCATGTTTATGAAATAATTTTAGCTTTTCTTCTTTCTTTTTCTCTACCTTCCCAGGAAAAATTGAAAATACTGGGAAAAATATAGTTTCCCCATTTGTCAAATAAGTTCCTTTGCTTTTACATAATCATTTTAAGTAAGCATTTACTAAGCATTTATTATATATGTATATATGCCAGTTACTATGATTTATCTTAGTGGAGATAATTAAGATAAAAAGATGCAGAATCTACACTCCTGTTGCCTTTGTCTAATAGAATATTCAGTCATGTACAGAAATACAATTGTCATATAATTATAAATAGTGATTTATAATTTTGCAGCATTTTTCACATATGTCTTATTTAACTTTTATAAGAACCATTTGGAGAGGAGGTTATTATTTTCCAAAAAAGAAATATAGGGGCTGCAGATTTAGCTCAGTGGTTCTGCCACCTGCCTTACAAACACAGGGACCCAAGTTCCATCCCTGATACTAAAAAAAAAAAAAAATAAGACCCAAGGAAGTTCAGCAACTTGGTGAAGATCTCCCAGTTAACAATACCAACAGCTTGAACAGGAATCCAACTCCTCTAAATCAAATTCTGTGTCCATTTAACTCCACCACACAGTGACTATATTTACCATATTTGAAACTTTCTAGGGAATTATTTTCTTCTGAAATGAAGACCATGTGATTGACTGTCAAAACTGTAACACTGTCAAGGAGTGTGTGGACGCTTGGCTGTTTAAGGCTAATAATTTTGACTATAGAATGTCCTTTCAATTGTCTTTGAAATGTATATTTTGGTAAATTTTGGGACCCTCTGCCTCATGTTATTAACTAATTATGTGGCCATTAGATATGATCTCAGATGAAACAGGAATAATAACCAGGCTTCTCCTTGATAATAGGAACAGTATGATACTCTCTGGAAGTGTTTTAAAAAGCATGAAATGCTATCTAAATGTACTAATTTTTAATTATTTTCTCTAATCTGGGGAACAGCGATAATGGGAAAGCAATTTATAATTGGTTTTGTAATACATTTCATGATTATCTCTGTTAGGCAGGAATAGTATCCATCATTAATAATCTGTTTTCCCTTGGCATTTACAAACGAGTGGCTGGAGAAGGGAATTGGATTCTGAACTTGATGATTTTGAAGGCAGTTTGTTAATTTAATTGACTACAAATAGACCCAACAAATCCAAGTGTTGATTATGTGCGTAGTGTTTCCAAAATTGGAAGCCCATGAAACATTAAGATATATATATATATATATATATATGTATGTTTATTGGTACATTTGGGGTATACAATATGATGACATTCATCATTGGGAATTTGTACCTTTACATGATATATCTTGGTTCTTATTTTTTCCCCATTCCCCTGCCCTCTCTTCAACCCCTCCCCCCCCCATTTACAAAAACTTTGTTTCTGTTTTTTCCTTTTCTCATATTTATCCCTTTCCCTTCTTTCCTTTCCCCTACTCCTCCCACTTCCCTTTCCTCTTTGGACCTTTTCTTCACACTTCAAATTATCTATTATAGATTTTGATTTTTATTTACACTCACAGTTTCTCACACCAGAGAACTATTGATATTTACACGTGTGTCCTATTTATTTCACTTGAGTGTAGGACCTCAATGTGGATCCAATTAGCTATAAATGTCTCTAGTTTCTCATTCTTTATGGCTGAATAGTACTCCATTTTATAAAAAAGACACATCTTTTTTATCCAGTCTCCAGGTCTACTATCTAAAATATATAAAGAACTTTGAAAAAATCAGAGCTCCCAACTTTAAAGACCCAATCCAAAAATGTACATCTGAAATGAACAGACATTTCTCAGACAAAGAAGTAGAAACAGCAAGTAAACATATGAAAAAATGTTCACAATCACTGGTCATTCAAGAGATGCAAATGAAAACAATGCTGAGATTTCACCTCAGTCCAGAAAGAATGGCTGC